>NC_034410.1:133374356-133404570 GCF_002078875.1 Numida meleagris
GCCGCGGGCAGCGGGAGAAGTGGCGGGCGAGCAGCCCGCAGGCCACGGCCGCATCCCCCGCCCCGCTCCGTCGCTCCCATCGGAAGGCTGTAATGCCTCCCCTCCCCCGTTTCCCTGTGCGTGCGCTGTTACGGGTTTGGGGGCTGCCGGCACCGCCGCACCGCCCGCGGGAGAGCCGTGCAGCTCCCCTGCACGGAGCCCAGAGCCCGGCCGTGCGAAGCTACGGCGGGGAAAGACGGAGCTGGTATGAAAAGCCGTGCAAACGTGCGTTGGGCACTGGGACACTGTTATTTCTGTTCTTGGGGGACTTTATGCGGCGTGGGTTTTCCTCCTGCGCACACGGTTTAAACTGATCCCACATAGCGATAGGCACATTCTGTTGGCTTATACTGTTCTGTTCGGTGGGGAGCTGGAAAAGAGTTAAATCCGGCGGTGTCAGAGATGGAGCTGCTCCCTCCAAATGCGACATAACGCTTTCCTTACATGTCTATCCTCAACACACTATGAGCTACAAAGGATAAAGCCTCCAGGGAGGCGCACGGAGCCTTCCTGTATGCATGTGGTGTCTCTAAACTTATCCCTCGTACACACTCAGTTCGACCTGCTGGCAGATGGGCAAAGCAGTTGCTCACGTAAACCGCCCGGCAGCATGTTTCCCCTAGTTTCTGCTGTAAGACTGCCTGGTGGACAGCAAGGCTCATAGGTGAGAGGTGCGCCCTTTGGGCTCCGTGCAAGGTGAGAGCTGTGTGGTGCTCCCCACAGCCTCAGCACAAAGCACAAAAGAAAGAAAAGTAATGTCAGAACTCAGAGTTTGCTGTGGTGCTGGGGCCACATTCTGCAGCACCGCACTACCGCGCAGATTCTGCCTTGGTAAACCTCTCTTCAAGCTGAACTGCAGTCAGACAAACTGCTCCCACGAGTGCAGCGAGCACAGCTCTTGACAGCTCGGTGCATCCGTCCCACACGCTCTGCTTCAGGCTCTGCCACTGTCTTACCACCATCACCCCTTGGAGCTGTGAAGGGTTAATGCCAGCAGGTGTTGGTGAGCGCCTTACAAGTGCTGGAGTGGAAAATGCTCAAACCAGGGTTATTCCCCTTCCCTTCTCTGCTTGGGTGAGACGTATTCATGTCTTTCTCTTTGGCACAGGAAGCGATGCCCCACACCTCAGCTCCCGCATTTCGTCCACGTTCTGACATAAAACATGAAGGTCGGTGATCATGAGAGCAGGTTCCAACACATGAAACCCTCGGTAACAAACACACCTCTTCCACCTGTAGAACAACACGAGATCCGTGCTTAAAATACATCAGCGTTCGGTGCGGACACTTAGATGGAACTGCAGACACTGTTCTGAGCAGAGCTGAGAAAGGCAAAGGGAGTCCCCGTAACTCCAATGAAGCGTTCTCAGAAACAGAACGTTGCAGTATCTTTGCGAAAAAGTGCTTGCGTGATACATTCTGCGCTTCAAGTTAAAATAAAGCAGATCAAGAAGATGTCAATGTCAATCGCTTTGTATTCACCACAACAGAACGGGAGAGAACCTAATAAAGGCAAAAATATTTTCATAAACTTTTTCAGGCAAATTATTTATTTATGAAATAATTTACAAAGAAAATTTTTACCTCATGGGTTAGATACATTGCACATGCTGGTGATTGACACAATATGTTTAGGCTCAAAGGCCCCTACAGCCTTTTTTTCCATTTTTACCCTAGCAGGAATATTTCAAAACAACCAACTAATTCATGGAGTCACACAGTAATTGTCTGACAGTTGTTTCCAATATAGAAAAATAAGTTATGTATATTGTTTTCATTCAAATATTTGTTGATTTGTTGTTAGAACCCTTTGACGTTGACATGCCACAAATTGCATTAGGAGAAATACTGAAGATTTATTTTTGTTTATTATCTTCTGCTGTCAAACATTTGCAGAACCACTTGAAGCAAGTTTTATGTTGCCGTTTTTGAAACTTGTATTCGGCGTGATAGTAGGTGGCTGCTGGAGCAACAAGTTGGGATTTCTGTGATCGATAAGACCCGAGGAACCGCAGGGAAGGCAGCGGCTCTCAGAGAGAAAGCTGTGAGCAAAGTAACTTCCATATAATCCTCCATTTTTTTTACACTCAGGCACATTCTCTATTGAGGGAGAATACAGAGGCACTCACAGTCGCTTCTTGAAGGAAAGCAGTGTAACAGCCATTGTTTATCAAGATGACATAACATGCCATTTATGCCTTTATTGTTTAATGCAGTTTCTCTTTTCTTGTAGTTTACTCAGCATAGATACAAAGAGGGATTAGCAGTTAAGCATAAGCATACTTGTTTTACAATTTCAGCCTTTTAGTGCATAACTGACTTACTTAAAGCATGAGAGCCCATAATCACAATGATTTTACCTGATGGAACATGCATTTCAGAAATATAATCCAACTGTTTACCCTAACACGTCATAAATTGCAATTCTTTACAAAAACCTCAGAGATTGACATCCATTGCTCTTAAATGCCTGCTGCTTTAGCACACATCATCAAGAAAGTATTTCTGCATTATTCTCCCTCCAGTTGGTAGTATATCACGTGAATTCTAAAGACCATTTTCTTTTACTGTCTTCAGTAATGAGCGTTTTGAGGAGCGCTCGGTTATGTGTCTGAGGCACTCCAGCGTGAGTTCCTTGGGAATATAAACACAGCAACGCACAGGGTTTCTGCAGGCCCACTTCTTTTCCTTGCACAACTTTTGTCACATGAAATCATCGGGAAACTTTTGTTCCCTTTCTTACACACTGCTCAGAGTCAAGTTTCCGAACTTCACGTTGTGCGCCAAAGGCAAAAAGCAAACCCAGCTACCACTGATTTTAAGAGAAACGGGGCTGGAGACCTTAATGATGTGGTTGAAACGTCTCTGAAAAGAGATTCTGCATTGTGATAGACAGGGCAGCACTGAGAGCAGCCAATGAAACAGCATGCAACAGAGGAGCTAATGCCATGGCATGGTCCCAGATTCAGCAGATGTTTTCTAGGGGGATTGGATATCTGGTAATGGGAAATGGAACCTTTCTCTCCTCTGTCACCGTTTTTAACACAGGCCAGTAGTGATGGAAAGTCAATACTATCTGATGCTCGTTTGGTAGCTTTCTCCATGGTGCGTCAGGAAAACATCCCCATGGCTGAGCACAGCAAGGCTGTCCGGGGCTGCCCTGCTCCTGTGGCACCATGGGCACAAGGAGATCCCTGGAAGCCCCACGAGCAGCCTCCTGGGAAGGGGTGAGGAACGGCGCTGGGCATGGGCTGCCGCTTCTAATGGCGTGTCTGTAGATAGTTAAACAGCGCTGGCAGCCACAAGAGATAATTTATCACTTTACGCTATCATAAAATCTACTAGAAAATTAAAAATGCTAAAACACCAGACTCCTTGAAATCATTTACATGCAGGAATCCACATAATTGTGTAGATTTTGATCTTAAAAATGCTATATAAAAGGCATTCATCCAAAGCTCTGAAAAACCTCACATGCACATACACATACGTATGGAGTAATATATAATGAGTCTCTCCCAACAAATATCAATAAAAGAGGTGGCAGCCTTTCTTCCCACATTCCAACCACAAGTTCAGCAAATGAAAACAACCTGAGCCCCCTGTCCTGTCATCACCCCCAGCCAGACAGAGCCACCACCTCTCACTGCCTCGCTTCTACACTCCGCTTCCCTCCAGCACTTCTGGGAAGACTAATCTGGATCAAAGGGCATGGAAGTCAGTGGAAAAAAAAGCTATAAATGAGTTCAGGAATCTTTACATTAACTCATATATGCAGATGTTTTTCTTTCTTATTCCTAAGGTTCATTGCTAGTAAATGGCAGTGTTCTGGACATATGAACATTAAATCTCACTACAATATCTTCTAATATGAAACAGCAATTCCATACAGTCGAGGTGTTTAGCTCTAAAGGAGTTTTCTTTCATTTGATTTCTTGTAAATAAGTTTTCCATTTGTGATTTCTCACTGTGCTCAAATCTTTATTTTAATGTGACAGACTGCAAACAACATGTTTTTATTGCATGAAAGATTTATTTACATAGCTACTGATGTGATGTCTCAAATTAAGTTTAGGAAAAGGAAATATCTTTCTAATGCATATATTTCATTTTGCAGAGAAGTTCACTTTCCATTCCAATATGAACATTAAATGCCTACCCACAGTATATGACCCAGGAGGCGCAATAAATGTTACTGAGAATCTCAGACACTCAGTGCATTGGTACACTTACCAAGTTGTTGTCATTGTTTCCAATTAAAATATAGGGAGAGAAGAGGAAGGGTGAGGGACACAAAGCCATGCAATAAAGGTAAAAATGGAAATGTAACACATGATCTTTAGTGGTTCTCCTGCAAAATACTTTAAAACACACGCATGCAGACACACAGATAACTACTTTTGTCCGATCTAATACATCTAATGCTCTGTGCAAGGAAGAGCTTGACTTCAATCCAGCCTTACCCTGTGTATCAGAAACTAGTCTGTCCAGCAAAGAGGTCATCTGATCTTAGAATCATAGAATTATAGAATCATTAAGGTTCAAAAAGACTTCTAAGATCATCTCTTCCAGCTATCAGCCCATCACCACTATGACCACTGCGTGCCAGCTGGGGCTGCTGACAGGCAGAAATGTGCCTGCCATTAGCACCTGGACTTGGACCAGAAGATCGCTGGAGTAAAAGAAAGAACGGTCAGTATGTTTCTGCATTTGGAGACTTCAGAGATTTTCCAATAATATTCATGACTGCTCTAACTGGGTCCCGATCTGAGGCAACTCAACAGAGCTTTCCAACCTGAGTGTGAGAAGCATGCTCCAACCCACTACATTCACATCCATAAGTCTGAATTTTAAGCATGGTACATCTTTTAATGGTTAGTCTTTGGAAACAGATAACCGAATAAGAATGCTGCCTTGGTTAACTCTTAGGCCTATTGACACCAAACTGGAAATAAACTGCATCCTTTATTTGTGAAATGGAACTACCACAGTCTTAGTTGAAAAGCATGAAATAAGTACAGGCATCTTTTACATTTATTCAAGACCTTAATTTTCCTCTGTGGTTATCAGTCTTGAAAGAGGCTTTGTTTGGAAATAGTTGTTCCTTTTGGGAAGACCGCATCAACCTTCTCAAGTGGCAGCAGCCCTAGGTCACTCTGCTCTTTCACCAGGAAATCTCATTTCTGCCCATACTTCTCTCTCTTCATGACCTGGATCACATGCCCATACACAAGGTTTTACTGAGCACAGCGTGAATCAGGCACAAAAAAAAGGCTGATAGGTCAGTGTTCAAGTACAGTTGGGATCTTGATGTGGTGAAGTGCAGATCGTGACCCAGAAAACCTATGTGTCCTTGTCTGCTTCAATGCCTGAACAAACTGATCCCACAGAGGGCAAAAATACTCCTTACTATTTCAATTTTTTTCCCTCCTTCCTGACTCCACTGCTTTTAGTTCCTTTCATAGCTCACATAAAACAGACAGTTACCTTATGACATACTAAAATATTTATGCATTACTCTTTTATTTAACAATGGCCAGAAATGCCCTTAATGGGCTGGTGAAGAACCTGGATAGTTTTCGCAATTTCACTGTGTATGTTATATCTTTTTCCAGTGAGAGTTTGCATGAACAGAATACAAAAACAATAAAACAAAACAAACAAAACAAAAACCCTAAGACTAAAGCCAGTTCAATCCAAGTAACTCATCTCTGTTGAATCCCTTCCCCCTCGCTTATTTAGCATTGCAAAATAGACACTGATATTATTGACATTAACATACACATTGAATTGAGGATCATTAGCTATTTTTAAATAAAGGAAATAAAGCTATGTACTACATTATGACTAATATATGAAAGAGTCACTCATACAGTGACTCGTAAATAGAAGATTTGTGATTAATAGCTTTATATTTATGGAAAGAGGCATATTTTTGAATGACTGATGTGTATGATATGGGCAGAAAATAATCTGAACTATTTAGGAATCAAAGTGGTAAAATGAAGTAAAAATAATTTGGAAGATGTATCTAAGGAAGGGCTACGTGACCTTCATGAACCCTTAGTCACAGAAGCCAGAATGGCTTGCATGTAGGAAGCATCCCTAGAGATAATTGTAGTGGTGCCCTATTTCTCCTTGTCAGGAGCTAGAGACAGCCCTACAACGAGCCAGAGATGCAGCAAGGAAGCCACATACTGTGATGCAAATTCAGATGAGCAAATGTAGAGCACTAAAGAAATTAGCTCCTATTTCTCGATTAATACAAGTAACACAACAGACAGAACAAATCCAGACCAGTGACGAGATGTATGCTTCCCAAGAGCAGATGTGCAAAAAGAGAAAGTAATAGCCTGGGAAGTCTAAGAAGAAAAAAAAAAAACAAACACATTTTTTGGAATTCATCTTTTTCTTAATTGACTTTCTCAGGGCTACGTGGGGATGTGAATAAAAAGATGGAGCCTGAGTATGAAAATGGAAGTGAATGCCTGAAATGAGCTCAGAAGGGTAGCTGTTGGGGCTGCTCATTATGACAAGCAGCCCAATGAGGCTGTCAGGCAGAGAGAAGTAGACAGAAGGATGCATCATCACCTCTCCTATGACAAGTACCATTCAGACTCTCAAAGAGGTGCCTTTTAACACAATCTGTGTAAAGGAGTAAGACTTTTTTTTTTTCCACCTCCACAATGCCATTACTGGAGATGTGCAAGCACTAGAAGAAAAAAAAGGCTACTTGGGAAGGGCTCATGCATAGCAAATTTGTTTTCCCCCTTCCCCATCAACTCTGTAATTACAACCATTCAGACAAAGCTGGTTTTCCCAGTAGGACTGGCTGAAAACGCACTTCATTTACATGGCCTAATTGGGCTTTTTTGGCCAAGGTTGTTCTATACACTGACAATAAGACTAGGTACTTAACATTGAAAAATACATTATTGTGGTATTGAAGTTAAGGATTTCATTACTTTGAAGTTAGGAAATTCAGAATGAAGGTGTCTCCTTTAACATTAGTCCTTCTGGAGTATGTATGTGCATAAGAATAGTATTGGTAATTATATTGGCCCCAAACAGTTAAAAGTCTGCTGAGTAAATAGGCAGTCATTTTATTTTCTTCTTTCTCTATGAAAGAAATAAAATAGAGTTTGGATATTTATGTGTATGTACATGCTGTTACTTGAAATGTTGGATATGGAGTCCTGTGGCCTTCAGATATTAGTACAATGAAAAGATGAGCAGATTTGTGAAGATCCTGTACTCCAGAATAAATTTTTGAAAACGAAACTCCATTTCTTTATATTCTACTATTTGCATTATGTAAGAGTACATTATTTGGGTTACTTTTATCTTTTATTATTTTGTTTGTAACTATCTTGCCTCATTCAGCAAGACACGTAGTTCATGAATATGTATCTTATAACCTTTACTAAGCCAAGTGCACAGCTTTTGTTTCAGGGCCTTCCATATTGTATGTGTCCTCTTCAATCAAAGAGGTTTTGCACAGTCATCACTGCAAACCCAAGCCATGTCTAGAAAGAAAATTTACATAAATATTTCACCAGGCCTCAGTGTAGACAAGGTTCCTGCAGCTGAACCTGTTTTTCAACAAGTTTAATTGCCACAGTAATTAGAACATGAGGACTCAAATCCACAAAGATATTTGGGCGCCTAATTCTCATTAATTTCAATTGAGAGATGGCACTTACATCCCTTTATGGATGTAGAAGACACAGAAACCTCAAGAATCTTATCTGTTCTAAAACTCCCAGTCAAATACTGCTATCAGCTTCTTCAGAGCAACAGGAACTTCATTTTAATTCCCAATGAAGGTACATCCTAAGCACAGGAAATTATATGGTAACAGTGGAGGCTACATTCATCTCTCACCTCATTTCCAGCCATCTAGCCCTTTCAATCTGCAGGAAGTTGCCAGATCACGAAGTACCGTAGGAAACTCAAAAAGCAAAACAAGATGTTCTCTGGTGACAATAGAGAATTAAGCTGGCAGGTTTTGCTCTTTTACGGTATGATATAAAAACCGACTGTTAGTGGGATGTCTGTAGCTCCTCACCCCTACATCACCCTCAGATGTAAACAGAAATCATGAACAGTCATGAGCCCCTAGGAGTGAATGTTTGGACCCTCATGTGGCTTGATGGCGATGTCAACAGTTGGACTAGATGATCTTAGTGGTCTATTTGAACCCAACGACTCTATGATTCTATGACTTGTCCAATTATGGGCAGATGTCCAAAGGCTGGACCTACCATGCTCTCTTCTCCCAGCCAAAGATCCCTGTGCTTTTGCTCACACTGTACCAAAATTCACACATCTGACTGTAAGCCAGAAAACAGAACCTATCTGGTTGAAAATGTTTTTTAATCTTTACAGTTCAAAAATATGATATCTGGGAAAGAGAAAAGGATGGGACTTTCATCTTTGATAGAAGTAGTTTTAAAATTGTCGTGAAACAACAGCCTTTTAAGCCTTGTTTTCAGAGCTAACTAATTACCATCAACTGCCCAGTAAAGGAGGTTCTCTCTGCCTTCCTACTTAACTGCCGAAGAAGCCCAGATTCTTAGTTTAAGCAGCTGGGGATGTTGCTTATGTGATATGGGTAAATACCCAGAGTTCTATGGCTAATCATCATCTCCCCACCTTTCTGCTTTAAAATGTCAGTCTTAGCTTTGCCTTGATATACTGTACAACCGTAATGATGCTTGCTAAATAAACATTAAAAATAAGGAAGGTATATTTCACAAAGATAGAGCTCAGAGCCAGAAGAAACCATTACAAGCTCTGGTTTGCCTTCCTGCATAATTCTGGCCACAGAACGCTCAATGATCGCTGTGCCAAGGCTATAACTGCAGTGTGGAGATAGTATATCTTCCTGAAGATGTCTGTCTTGATTTAAAGACTTCCAATGATGAAGGATTCACTGCACTCCTAGGTAAGTTGTTCCAGTGTTTAATTACAACCACTCTTAAAAGTGTCCCTAACCTGATTTAGTGTAACTTCAGCTTCCAGTTATTTTTTATTATTATTTTATTTTGTTTTATTTAATTTCATTTTATTTAATTTCATTTCAATGATCTATTTTAGCCAAGTGAGACTCTGTGCTCCATATATTGACTTGAAGACTATAATTTCATCCCCAGTTATCTTTCTTTCCCATAAAACAGTGAGATGAAATTCCTTTCATCTCTCATCCTGGATAATTTCAGATATTTTTTTGTGGTGAGTCTTTCATCATTCATTTAAATACTTTAGACGTACAGGTACTACAACTGGTCAAATGTTATTCTACTAGCTTTCAAATTGTAGTGCAGATCTATACTTCACACATCACTAACATAAACTTAAAATATCTGCCCAAGCATGTGCCCAAGGATTGTTTTTTAATGTAGACAAATCTGTTGATCAACAATTAGTGTTTCAAAATCACTTCTCACCATTTGTAAAAAACTAGTTAGTGCTCTTTTTCCTTTCCTTTCCTTTCCTTTCCTTTCCTTTCCTTTCCTTTCCTTTCCTTTCCTTTCCTTTCCTTTCCTTTCCTTTCCTTTCCTTTCCNTTCCTTTCCTTTCCTTTCCTTTCCTTTCCTTTCCTTTCCTTTCCTTTCCTTTCCTTTCCTTTCCTTTCCTTTCCTTTCCTTTCCTTTCCTTTCCTAACTTTTTCCTTTCCATTTAAGCAGTACAAAACTTTCTGTGCTTTCTTCTTTTAACTTTGATTTATGTGTCAAAATTGGAAGAAAGTCTTTCAGGACTTTAAAAATTACTGTAGTAAGCACAACATACCTCATCCTCAGACTTTTCATTGCAAAAGTCACTCTAATCTAATTTACTAGAGGTCCTCAAAAATAAAGGATTTCCTTTCTAATGGAAAGAAATAATCAATCATTAGTAGTAGTTTCTGCCATAAGCCTGAGCAGTAATGACACTAAATAGTACAGAGTCACATTTTTTACTGGCTATTATTACTTGGCTTTAACAAGAAGATACTAGAAAGGATTCTGTCTGCTGAGACACCAAGTTGTAATCTTTCAAAAGAAGCCTAGGTAATAACTATTCCCAAGGCAAGACAAATCTGCAGATACTAACTAGGTTAGTGGCTATTACACTCTGCATTTAATCTTGTACATGATAGATATGTAGGTAGGTAGGTGGGAGTGGGACTGGGTGGAAGATTTGAACTGCAGAAGATGCTGTTCCTGTAAGATGATAAAAAAACTTCTTCCTGCATCTCGAACACCTTCATTTTTACTCAAACGGACTTGAAGTAATTTGTCTCTTTGAATGACCAAAATGTAATGTTTGCACAGCTTATCCCCCATGAGTTTCTAAACCCAAGCTTTTGCATCAAGCAGGCATGCAGTGGAAAATGGAAACGAGGAGTGGGAAAGTCGGCTGGACATCCCTTTCCTGCAGCAGAAGCCTGCAGCTCCCTCAGCCCATGTGTTCTGCTGCATGGCAGTGCCTCTGTGCTGGAGACCAGACTTGCTTCTCTCATACATGACCAGCTGCTGTTTTGTGCAACAGTGTCAGCAGATCACCTCATCTTCCTGTGCTGATTGCCAGTGCTGTGGTGCAGCACACTGCTGGAGATCCAGCACAGGGAACCTCAGTGTCAGGAGAGCGGCCTGAACCCTCTCACACAGCTCACAGACCAGCGCTTCCAACATCTGACTGCCAATGGAGATGTGCCATAAGAAATTTCAGCAGTGGTTGCACAAAATGCATGAAGCACATCCCTGTGCCTCCAGATCTCATTCCCAGCCTCTGCCATCTTTACAGAGCTGTTAACAAATCAGTCTTGGGTTTATGCTCATATCAAGATGCTAGGGAGGTGCAGGCTGATGTGTGTTTCTAGTTCCTCAAGGTTTTCCAGAGAGCACAGTAGTTACTTTTGCTCCTGTTCGAAGATACTGGAAATTGAAGGCATTTGGCATCTCAGTTCTTACTGAGGACAAGGTTGACAAGCTCCCTGGAATGGCATTCATGCAACATGGAGCACACGAGCCCAACAGGTGTTTGGGTGCTCAGACAGTGGAGGGGATCCCAAATACAAAGGACAAAATGGGAACCACTTTCAGTGAGCAGATGCAGGCATCTGTTCCTATACGCTGGCACAGTGGCACCTTCAGAGGCATATTCACTTCCACATTTTCTGTTTGTTTGGGCAAATATCAGAAACAACTTCAAAAAAAATCATTTAATTATGTCAAATATAAAATGACTTATTTTAAACAAAGTGCTTGAACCACCCCTTTCACATTAAAGAGCACATTTTGTCTCACAACCTGCTTAAAGCAAAACAAAAAGCTAAGTTACAGCTCCTTGCAAACAATGAAGGCAATAAATACAGTAAATTACTGTTTTATGTGAGACAATATACTAATGTTAACTGAAGCAATGGAATTAGAAAACAAACTCCCTCTGGGAACAATTCTCACACTCCTGTTTTAGAAGGAAGCAGAGTTTACTCGTAAATAATTTAATGCATTTACTCCTGCTAGACTGGACTGACAGGTCTCCCTTATACTGAAGCTTTGCTTCTCTGATAATTGCAAACTTTTTCAACTGAGAAAGTTATCAGCTATGAAATGCTACATGGTCATTGTTGGACTCTCTAGGAATATACAGGTGTACATAGCACAGGATTACTGAATTTTATCACCACCCAGATTCCTCTTTAGTAAAAATACTCCTTTCATATTTACAAATTTGTAAATAATTTCCCGTTTGAAGTTTCATGACAGTCCCTTAGCAACTGCAACAGTTGCTCACATAGACAGGCAATGCAAAGGAAAAGGCATTATTATCTGGTATAAAGTGCAGTTTAACAACTAGAAGAAAGAGGAGACAAATCAGTTGACTTTTTAAGTACAATGAAACCTCCACAGAACGGAAGCATGAGAGAACCAGAAGAGCAGAACTAGTAATAAGAATATAAATTGTGATCCGCTACCTGCCTTAGAAAGCTACATCATAAAATAGTGGACTTTGCTGTTTTATTTCTTACACTTCTTTATTTCTACTTTTCTTGCTATTTTTTTACTTGCTTTACCCACAATGTTGATATATTCTCTCTCAGCTCACAGAAACAGATTGGATTCAGAGTTTATCAAACTTTCGGTTTTCAGCACTTAGAGCTCAGAGCTATCATAATCAACGTCTTCTTCTAAACCCCTTCTTTTTTACTTAACCTTTCCTCATTAACCGCTCAAATGAATCTTCTCATGCATGTTACATACCAGCGAGAACTAACTTGGTTTCCCTTCCCACAGATGACTTTCAGGCATCAGGGCTCCCCACAGATTTCCTAAGACCTGGGCAGAAGAGAACTTTGGAACAAGTAGCTAGGCATGGAAATGAAGAGCAAGAATTTTGGCACTGATTATTCCCAGAGATTATTATTCACATTTGTTTATTCCCTAAACGGTCAGGGCTAATCTTGGAGACCATGGACACAGATTTGTCAATATTTCAGAGCCTCTTCTAATCTAATTTGTCACTGCACAAGACTACTATTTAGACTGGTCACTAAGTAGCTGCAAGCCTCACTCCGACCTCGGGAGACGAAACCATTAGCAGCATTGTGAAACAGCTGAGTAACCCTAGCAAGGGGGGTGGGGGCAGGGGGGGAGGCCAGCGTTCGCCGCACAGTTTGAAGACCGACTCCCAGCCACTCCCACTGGTGCAGGAGTTACCGCTCTCCTTTTGTTATTTACCGCAACCAAGCAAGCTGGAGGAAGATCTGATGCTGCTGCCCTTGCCGCTGCAACCCTCCCACAAATTTCAGCAGAGAAAGACAGTGAAAATTATCTGGGAATGAGCTGAATCAGCTTCTTTTGTTGGCGCCCTGGCCGCACCCGCTGTGTGGCCAGTTCCACCCAGCACTCATCACCTTCTGAACAGGAATTGGGGAAGGCTTCTGTGTTTGTGGGCTTCCCTCCATGCTGGGAGGGCGATAGCCAAGGTCCAGGAGTAAAATTAGGTCTCTGCCTTGGGTTGCTCATAGGTAGAGTTGGATCTCTCCACCTCCATAGGGTACTGGCACGATTTTGTAAAAGTCTTCATGAGAGACACAGGGTGCTGATTCTGTACTGATCAAAATTATAAGGAAACTGTCCGGTCACTGTTAGCACAGGAGATCCCAAACTTGCACATTCCTTAGTCCATGGTCATGTGTCTCATTGGTCTAAAAACAGAGAAATGCACAAACTTCAACCCAATCATCTTGGGATCTGCCTCTGCAAAAATACAAGCATCAACCTAGCAGCTGGTAGCCCCTGCCTTTTGCATTTATAAATCTGTGGGGTTTGAATATGGTCCCAAACTGTTTTATGACCATGATCCCGGAAGATCTGGAGCACATAATTTCTTAAAACATTTTGAAGTATGAAGAGGGTGGATACATTTCTTTTGGACACTCATCTCAAGTTTGTTGCACCAGCTCAGCAGCTATCACCATTTTCAAGCTGCAATATCTTTATCTTGGGTGCCCCACCCCAGCAGGATTTGCACACACTCTTTCAGAGGGCAGGAACAGATATCTGCGCTCAGGAGCACTCAGGATAGCAAGGGCCACGCAGCATCGAACGTCAAAGAAAATAGCAACAGTATGTTGAATAACTGGTTTGTTGTGTATGCTTCACATAGATTAATTTAGGTAGATCATCATCCAACTATTGTAGCCTTATTTCCTAGAAATGTACTGGAACATGAACATTTATGGTGCCCTGTTGATAGGAACATTCCTACATCTGTCAAACAGAGTACATTGCTGCCACAAATCTTTTAGCCTGTGTCTTATTTAATATCATATAATTGTATGATTTTTGTTATTTTAAAATCTTTTTTTTCATTTTTAACTTTTTAATTTTGTCTGGGGTGGGAGCTGGTACAACCTAGAAGATACGAGGACATACTGCAGACTCCAGAGAGAAGTATTCCAAGATTTTTCATCTCACAGAAAGAAAGAACCAATCAGAATTTCTTAGATGAGCACTGTGGTGTGCCTGTCAGATATGCAGTCCCACACTTGACTTTTGAAAGGGCTCCTGCTGCTATTTACTGTGTGTTAAATTATGTATACGTGTTTATTAAGAGAACAACATGTGAGATTGCCTATAATCATTGTAGATAATATTATTATACCTTCATGAGTAAATGTAAACATTTCTCAATACATTTTCTATGTGTTTACTTTGTTTGTGAGTGTACTTCCTGTATAATTATGGGCATTCTGATCCCAGGAGTACATATGGGCTTAAATTTACAGATAAGCTTAGTCTCACTGGTTTTATTCAACTCCCGGAAATTCAGCCAGCACATTTTTGTTCATATGTGGAGAAGGAAGACATTTTAAATGTGAAAAAGTGAACATGCAACAAGGAAAGGTAACAATCTGGGCTCGAAAGTCAGGAATTCTAGAGACACACTCTAGAAATAAAGATTTTACTTGATTTCAAAGTGATAGTTCTAACCCATCCTCCTAAGGACTGGGAAAGTCCTTCTGATATGTGCCTGAATCATGGCTATATTAGGTGGTGTTAATTTTTGTATCTCAGAGTTGTCACAACAATACACTCTTTCTAGAATCAGAGACACAAAAGCAGAAGTCACCTATGGAAGTTTAACCTGAGAACATTCAAATTTACACTTCTAGGGTAAAATATTCCTAGAATGTAAGTACAGCATGAAATAAGAGATTATCAAATATAAAATGGCAACATGGACTTAAGTATTTTTTCTGATTTAATTCTTGCTTCATCTCCAACAGCTGCAGTTTAGTAAGCATCCAACCCCGATAAAAGTAATTCCTGTGATAGAAGCTGCACCACAACACTTGGCACTCCGTTCTAATGTTAGAAACGTGTTCCATATTTCTCATGGAATTTGTTTAGCTTCTCCTTCCAATCATAGATTGTGTTATGTCTGCTAGACTGAGAAACCCTTTATTATCAAATTTTGTTCTCATCTGTATATATATATTTGTATCAAATCAGACCTTTTATGTTCTCCTATATATCTAAATATACTGATCTCTTCTTCTCTCCACGAAATAACTGGACGCAGCAATTCCAGTAAAGCAGTAATTTAACCTCGAGGAACAAAGGTTTCCAAAATGTGTTTTTGACTACAACATCAGTGTCCCAGCCTACAAAGTGCATTAAGCTGACTATCCAACTCAGCCATCTCTGTCTTTTTTCAGACCATGACCTCAATTCCTTATGGATTGCTTTCCTTGTTCTTGTGTTCACAACACTGCATTTTCCCATCCTGAAACACTTAGGTTCACCACAACTAGCTTACCAGGTCATTCCGTACCAATGGTCTGTCTTCTGTGTTATTTATCTTCCTTCTAATCTCCGCATTGTCTTAAATATACAATTTTTATATCCCACCCAAGAACTTGTTAAAAGCAGCAGGCTAAAATAATTCTTTGCAAAGACTCAGTAGAATCAGAGTCGTCTGATTTGTTAATATGGTGTTAGCTTTACTCTGGTCTTCTTTATTTTCCCGGTGTTCCCTAACTCTTTTTATAGTGATTATAGACATGATAGTTGAACTGGTTGATTTTAAAATGTCTGACTCTGGTAGCTTTATTTATTATCATTCTTTGTCACTCTTCACATAGAAAGTATTCCATTACTGTCTAACACTGTCTCATATTTTTCCTTCAAACATAAACCATACTCACTTCTTCAGCACTTTTGCTCTTTCTTCATTGGTCAAATTTCATTGGCAATCAATCAAAACTTTGATTTTTAATTCTTTTCCCCTCAATACTTCGTACAGATTCTTTTTGTTACCTTTTAATTGTGCTGACACATTTTCTTCCTGAAGTCTTTTGCTCTCCACCTCAAATTATTTATTGTTACTGCTATCATCTTGCTGTTTCTTTGTTAGGATGTTAGGAGGGAATTCTTTACTCAGTGGGCAGTGAGGCAGTGGCACAGCTGCCCAGAGAAGCTGTAGATGCCCCATAGAATCACAGAATCATAGAATGGCCTGGGTTGAAAAGGACCGTAATTATCATCTAGTTTCAACCCCCTTGCTATATGCAGGGTCACCAACCACTAGACCAGGCTGCCCAGAGCCACATCCAGCCTTGCCTTGAATGCCTTCAGGGATGGAGCATCCACAGCCTCCTTGGGCAACCTGTTCCAGTGCGTCACCACACTCTGTGTGAAAAAATTCCTCCTAACATTTAACCTAAAACTCCCCTGTCTTAGTTTAAAACCATTCCCCCTTGTCCTATCACTATCCACCCATGTAAACAGTCATAACCCGAATCCCTGGAAGTGTTCAAGGCAGGGTTGTATGGGGCCCTGCACCTAAGCTGGTGCAGGGCAGCCCTACCCACAGCAGGGGGATAGAACTGGATGGTCTTTAAGGTCCCTCCCAACTGAAGCCATTCTATGATTTTATGATTGTATAAGCCAATGGCTTACAATACAGACATCCCAGGGAAAAAAAAAAAAAAAGAAGAGTATTTTATATTATCATAATCTTTACAGAAGATTATTTTCTCTTTAAGCCAGACTGTTTTTTTTAATCCTCTAGACTTCCTTTTAGACTTGGAGAGTGGTGGAATCACCAGCAGATTCAACCAGTAGAACAGCTTCTTGAATAGTAGTTCAAATTCTGCTGCTTCTTCTGAATTATTGTTTTCTACTGTTTACTTCCACCCCCATCCCACCTTCACACACATTTGGATAGTTTTCCATGTAGAAATACACATGGCAGTAGGGAGAAACGTAGGTAAGTACTAATGAAATGGAGGGATGATACCAAACATATAATTAGATGTGAATTTGTTGTATAGTATGGCAGTAAAAGAGGGTAACTGGCAGAATTATCAACTGTGGAAGGGAACATACAGTGTAAGCCTATTTCCCTATAGCTCTGGTCTGACCACAGACAAATTACTATATTCAATCTTGTGCAACTCCTTAGTAATTTAGAAGGAATTCAGAGAAGAGTGACAAAAGTGATTACATGCTGATCAAATACAAGTGAGGCTCTATGGACACGTGGAAAGAGCTCAAGGCTTGAGCCTAGAGCAAATTGTACCATACCATCTCCATTCAAAGACGCTAACTGTGATTATATGTGTACAGCACAATCTAAATACATAACTCTGGACTATATCTGCAGAGAGTTACATTTAAAAATTTATGTTAAAAGAATGTTCAGGTTGCAAAATCAAGCACTCAAGTGGTTGGAAATGCCTGTGCAATTTTAATACAGTCCCTTTGTGAATATTCATGATGATACAGCCTGTAGCTGTATGATCCATCAACAATGTATTTTTCCATACTCACATCCTGGCTCATGTTTACCTCCCCTTGTCTAATTTCTGTTTTGGTTTTCTCTCTCCCACAGCTCCTTCCTCCCCTGTCTTTTATCCTCTCCCTCATTCTCTGCATGAGATTTCTTCTGATTGTCTTAACTCTTGCTCCTTAGGCCTCTCTCTTTGCTCACATCTCTTCCTTATCCTTATTCTACTCTTCTGTAAGCACTTCCAACCCACTTCCAGGCTGGACGTGGCTCTGGGCAGCCTGGTCTAGTGATTGGCGACCCTGCATTCAGCAGGGGGGTTGAGACTAGATGATCTTTGAGGTCCTTTTCAACCCAGGCCATTCTATGATTCTATGATTCTATGATTCTATGATTCTATGATTCTATGATTCTATGATTCTATGATTNGATTCTATGATTCTATGATTCTATGATTCTATGATTCTATGATTCTATGATTCTATGATTCTATGATTCTATGATTCTATGATTCTATGATTCTTTTCTCCCTAGAAACATCTTAGCAAAAGGAATGCTGAGAACACAAAAAAAAAGCCCAATTTCCTGCTCTCACTCCTGATATTGAGGCCCCTAAATGTGTGAACAGCTGGGACAAAAACTATAAAGTATTTTTCTTCCTCATTAGTGCTCTTAAAGCAACCTCAGTCACTCAAGGGGAGGCACAGTTGCATCAGAGCTCTGACGTTGTTGAGCTTGCTAAATTAAGGCAAATATTTTAAAGAATGTCATCAGCTTTGTTAAGCCTGAGTAAGTAGTGTATGTATATATATATACATATATATATATACTTTTTTTTTCACAGCATTGCAGTTGGACAGAGATGACATGGGATGGCAAAAAGGAAAGACCTAAAACTTGGCCTAATGGTAAGGGTGATCTTCCCCCAGAAACAAAATGCCCAGTGCCTGCTGCAAATCCTGTTTGTTACCGCCTCTTGAGGGAAATGAACTCACTTTTCTCTCTCTTGTAGATTTTCTCCCTTTAATACCAGTGTCAGAGAAGGCTTACTTGTGCTGCTCAATACTCTCTGAAGAAATAAGCTCAAGGCATTCACATAGAGAGCAGAAATTCTGTGCAGATGATCGAAGCAGCATGAGGCAAGACTTCATAACAAGAAGTGATGGGCAGCTGTAATTGTAGATGGGTCTAACAGCCCTACCTACACTATTGACAGAAAAGCTGGCAACACAATGACTTAGGGGAAAACATAACACTCTACAAATATCTGGCAGGTAAAATGGAAAGGATGGACAGAAATTATTTAGGATTCCCTGAGTAGAAGTTATAGCATGAAACAGTGCTATGAAATAAGCCCATATGGAAACTAATGCAAAGCCTTTAAACTTTTTTCTGAGCAAAAAAATTAAGCGTAGCACAGGGAATCATCTCATGCTGGGAGGGAGTTCAGCTAGATGATCTATTAGAAGTTTTCCGTTTCTTTTTTCTATAATTAGTGGTAGAGGACTGCCAGTGACCAAAAAAAAAAGTTCCCTCATCCCATTCACTCAGGCCCTCTATCTCATTACATGGAGACTCTCTTCTCCTTATGTACCAGAAAAGTGAATGTACCAAGCAGATGAAGAAACACCTCTAGCCGAGAAAAGAATTGTAGACCCTAATGGTGTAGCTGGCAGCAAGACGCAGCCGAGCTTCTTCCTGTAACTAAGGAAGGAACATTTAATGGAAATTCATATATGATAAGGTCAAAAAAAAATCAAGACAAAACCTTTATTGGTCTGTAATTTATGCAGTCACTTGAGAGGAGAGAAAAAAAAAGGAATCCATCTGTATTTTAATGGCTGCATTAGAAATATACAGCACTATAGATTACAGCTTTTATGCTGCTTCTACACCTTGTGGAGAAATATATCACAGAAATTTTCAGTTATAATATAAGGCTTTAACTTCTTATCTTCTGGGTGAAAGAACCTTTACTTCCTCACACGTACATACTTTTGGATGGGTGAGGACAGCATGGAAAGTATCTCCTAAAAATTAATAACATGCAGTCTGCTCAGTTTTTCCGTCTCACCCTTTCCTTCCTTCTCAGTCCTCTGAGACCCTTATTTTATGAAGGAAGTTAAATAGCCTTGGAGTGAAACAACTTACACATACTTGAAGGAAATTGTTTCCTGATAGCAGGTTCCTCAATACCAGCCACTTCAGGTGGAGACAAATACCTTTTGGAGATTAAATTGATTTCTAAATAATACCTGACGTAACTCTTCCAAAAGACTGTACTCAATCTTCCTGATCTGATCAGATACATGATAACAACTTCTTATGACCCAGAGCCACAAGACACTTAAAGCTCTTCTTGTCGCATTAAAGTCAGAGCTCTGGTAGATGAGGAGACCGTGAGAGCAGTTTATGTATGAGAGATTGTAATGACTTCTCAAGTGTTCCAGGACTGGAGGGATTGCGTCCAAAAAGGTGATTTGTTGGTGTAAGTCACAACTCACTTCTTTCCACAGAAGAGACTCAAGTTATCTAAGAGGCCCTATGATAATAGAGCCATTATCAAGAAAACCAGAAAGCCCCTGCATTAAAACCATACTTGAGTGTGAGAGACCAACATGCGCATTGGGCATTACAGGTTGGCTAGCCAATTACAAGACAATAATAGTAATTCACTATTACAGTGCAATAGGAATTACATTTACAAATCTTCTTGTTTGGGATATTTAAAACTACTGCAAGCATAAAAATAATAATTAAGAAATTATAAATAATCTTGTTCTCATTTAGGGATAGGCTGGAGAGTATTAAGGGTTCATAGACATCTTCCCCCCTCCCAGCAGCTTTCAGCCTCAGCAGTGGCCATAGTGGTGGGACCTAGTGGTATTTCTGTTTTGTATGGTGTAACATGGAATCATAGAATTGTTTGAGTTGGAAGGGAACCTTAAAGGTCATCTAGTACATGCCACTTCAAACTGGTCTGTGTATCACCAGCAGTAAATGCGCCACAGGAGTGATCCTGTTTGAGTTCAGATCATGTTCAGACTCATTGTTGAACAACTGAACCTTGTATCATTTTGGCTTGAAAGTTTACTGTTTCAAATCCTGTTTGTATTTTTTTCTTATATATGAGCTTTTCTTTTGTATTATATAAACATACATTTATGCATGCTAAAACTTTTCAGTATATATAATACTTGTAACTGTTTCCATGTTTGCCAAGAGTATTTCTTAGATCTGACCTCTTCTACAAAGTCTCTCATCTCTGATCTATAAAAAAGTGCACATCATGTTAATTCAGATTTATTAAAAAAAGCAAACCTGCTTAGCTCTGGAATTAACACATATTAAGATCACCATATGCGTAATCTGTATTTAAGGTCTGTCTACCACAAACTGCATATTCAGAAACTGTGTGTTCCTCTTATCTTCTACAATGAGCTAAATAAATGTGGTCTTAAAAAAAACTATGGTAGAAGAGCTAGGATTCTGAAGCACATATTGTATCATTATTGAGTCAAAAATGAATGATATAAAAGGAGTTCTATAAGAATAAAGTAGAACATTAACTAGATAATGATGCCTTGGAATTCGATTCTGCTAGGAATCATGGAGGAGTGAAACACAGAGGGAAATTCCAGGAAAGGAATCATTTTGTTTTATGGAAGGAACAGGCTGGCCTCATGAAGAAGGAAAAGAAAGATCATAGCAACCTGTTCCATGGATCTTTTTTACTGCGGATGGCTGGTCTTCCCCAGCAGTGCTGCTCTGTGAGGCCTGGAGTGTCTTTTAGCCAACAGCTGTCTGTACGTGCTGATGAAACCCCATAGGTGTGCAGAGATAGCATCAATGTGCTTCTGCAATGGCAAATTCCTCTAAAACCATTACAGATAAGAGAGATTGGGATGAGTGAAGAGCTGGTGCTACTTAAGGAGTAAGCACTGAAAGACCTATCAGTCTACCAACTTCTTAAGAATTATTCCAGCTGAAACTGTCTTGGTAAGGTGTTGCAATTAGTACAAGTATGCAACTGGCACAAGTATCTCAGTAGATGGATGGGAAGCTGGTCAGGATTCTGCCCTTGGCTATTTGGGTCAGAATTTCTCAGTATGTGGCCAGATAACAGCAGATGTATTAGTACATGAGGGAGAAAAGTAGACCTGCTATATAGTACAATCTTCTTTTTTTTTTTAATCAACAAATAAATCATAATACAAAGACAGCAAGCCCCAAAGGCCTTTTATTCAGGTGTTGTAAGTTTTTACCAAAAAAAAAAAGAGAGAGTAACTTATCTCAGGTAGACTGTTTAAAGAAAATGTTCTTGGAAGACAACTCAGCAAGCATATTTAACATTAATGGGATTGGGAAGAATAATTTATGTACATTAGAAAAAAGGAAGCCCAAAAAATCATATGAACTGAACACAAGCCAAGTGAAAATTATTTAGGATGCTGTACAAGTTACAACAGTACATTCCGTGACTTGTAGCCTAATATCAAATATCACGAGGAATCTTTACAAAATTAAAGACCAGACACTGCTCAGCATGTTAGATCTATGATGAATATGAATCAGTTCCACTCTCTTCAGCCCTGACCACCATTCCCATGCCAACTGACTGAAGTTAAACTATACAAATTAAATGCAAAATGAGACTGCAGTCAATAGTATGCATTCAGAAACAAGTAACTGCAGAAATGAACATGAGATCACTTCTCTTCCCCATCTCAGTCTCTCACCTACCACTTGTCTGCCATACATCACGTCATACTATATCTTGTCTCAGGCCATAAGGCAGTAGAATAATCCTTCATTTCTCTGTTAGAAATAGGCGCATCTATACACTAAAATTCATAATGAAGCTAAATTTGGATTCCAACCCCATAGCAGAGTGGCACCTTCCTCAACAAGTTGTTCACTTGGAAATGACAACTTCCTTGTTTTGTTGTTTTTTTTTCCCCTCAGAGAAAGTGACTGTTTCAAGGTACATTACAGCACTGGACTCCGGTTTTAAAATAATAAATAAAAAATGCTGAAACTGGCAAAGTTCAAACTGACACATTTGTAACAGTGAAAGCAATCATTCTGTGAATCTGAGTGCCAAAGGATGTGGTAAATTTTCCATAATTAGGAATTGTTAGGTCAAGACTGGATATCTTATTCAAGTGAATATTCCAATTCTAATATAAATCTTTAAGACCAGTACAGGAGTATGCTGGCTAGAACTATATGGTCTAACTTATGCAGGAAAGCAGATGTCATAGTGATTTTGCATAGACTTAACATCTATGACAAATAATAGTAATAGTAATAGTAATAACATGACAGCCATTAAAATACTCAGTTAGACACCAGAATTTAGAGTCAGACTATTATTTAAGCACTTGATTTTGAAGGGCACTAAAAGGCAAATAATTTTTGATAAACACTAACTGTGGACAATATATAGCAAAGAAAAATAAAAAAAAAAAGGAAAAAGGAAGTTGTTCCACATCAGTCTCAAAAAGAAAAGAAAAGAAAAGAAAAGAAAGGAAAAGAAAAGAAAAGAAAAGAAAAGAGAAAATAAATCAAGCAAAACTGATGAATGCACAGGAATTCCAGTTTCCAAATGCTAAGGAAGCATTTGTGCGCAGAGAAAAGAAAAATCAACTGCAATATAAGGGCAGTAGAATGGATTCCTTTTTATTGCATTTTAGTTTTTATTCAGAGATTGTAATTCACTAGAACATCCATTTGGCTTTTTTTTTCATTACTGCCATTTATAAAATGATATTTACTTGATGAAGATGATCTATGAGATGAAGGCAAGGAAAGTTTCAGAACAAACTATTTCAGATAATGTAGAAACTAGCAGTCCTTGGAGATCTAGATGGGGAGCTTTTGGGCAGAAGTTTCAAAGGCAGTCATTGTTGGCCTAATGTTGTTCTTTATGAAAACAGTGGAAAATATGAGTGCTTTTTTGAAATAATACTCTTTAATGGAAGTAAAGCTAGGCCAAGGAGAAGTGCTTATGGTAATTGAACCTCTGGTGTCAACTACTAGAAAACTTCTCAAGTTTAATGGTGCAGTAATGGACATCTATCGTCATTCCCAAAGCTTTTCTTTGTGATAATTGTTATAAATTGTTACTCTTCTTGATTTTTCTTCCTTCTTTATTCATATGATCACAGTGACACAACATAAAGAATCCTAGCCAGATAATCAAAAGTTGCACAGGATATCAAATGCTTCCTTCATTTAGTAACAATTTACTAATTTATTTTAGTAAAATAATTTAAACTAAAAGCACTGAAGTGAGCACTTTAAAATGTGTTTTGACACCTCCTGTAACTTTTATCACAATCCTTTGAAACTTCAGAAAAAGACATTATTATTATTTAAACCATCTTATAACATAATTTCCATTGTGTTACCTACTGTTTAATCACTTGACCGACACTGACCTGCCATAAGGCCGTGGCTCACAGCTACAGCTGAGGGAAACATCCCTCAGAGATAGCTGCCAGGGCAAAACAGGGCTCACATGCCATGCACTGCTTCAGGTCCCCAAGCTCCCTCGATGATCACTGCACCACACTGCTGCATGCATCTTTAGTCTTCTCACAACACCAGTAAGTAAAAAGCATGCACTAGGAGAAATGAGCTCTTCCTATTCCCTTTTTGCAAGCAAGAAAGCAGATGATAATAACTTGCAGAAGTGCTCATAACTATTATTATTTATTATTTGCACTGTGATAGCATCTATGAGCAGAGTCTGTGGCAGAGCTGGAAACAGAACCTAGCTCTTGTGAGCGCCAGTCAAGTGCCAAAACCACAAGTCCTTCCTTCCTCCCACACTGCATGTATTTGTAAAGAATTATGCTTTTTTGCAATTTTGTAACTGCTGCAGCTCTGTTAACCCCCACCCCCCACAATATTCTGGTCTGTACTGAAATTGCAGTTTAAGAATATTTTCACCGTATGCTTTTCTCTAGATTGATGTAATGGTTTCTCTTTTCAACAAGCTGCGAATGAAGAAAAAGAAATTACCATATCACACTTGTATGTTCTCAGCACTTACTCATATGCACTTATCCACACAGTCATAAGCACAAAGTCACAAAACTCAACGTGTAGAAAACATTGATTTCCAGGGTACTCTTGCAGTCTGTGACTGATCAAACGCAGAAACCATTTAACCTTTCTCAGACACTACAAATACATGTAAGAGGAAGTGAGAAAAAAAGGAACTAGCAAAGCTTCAAACAATGGAGCCAAAGAAAAAAGCCTGAATACAGTTTTTCACCACCACAACAACAAAATGTACATCTTTTAACTTTAATTCCCACAGAAAGCATGGATTGTTGTGAATCCTTCTCACAAAGCCACAGTGGTGAGGAGGGGCAGGAAAAGGGTTAAGTGAACCAGGATAGGAGGAGCCCTTCAGACTCTGTTAAAAGATGTAAATAACTTTTGTGCTGAATGTGGCTCTGATTAAACAAAGACATTATTATTAGCTTTTTAAAAACTGTAAGTCTGAAATATACATAGCAACTTGCCAAGTAACAATGCCATGTCACTTGTTTCCTATTCTTCTTACTTTCATCCTAATTCCAGCCTTTTCTCTGTCCATGCTGCTCTCACTCCTAACTTCAGGCCCCGTGCTGATTAATCCAGCAGAGCCCAAAACCATCAGTTGGCTTCTAGAGGCTACTGCAACGCGACGACCGTGTAACTACTATTAATAATAGTCTGCAGACACTTACCACAGGGCACAGTGCTTATTACGATGAGTAGTCTCATTGAAGTCAATGACACTGCTTTCTTCCAGGAGTAGTTGCAGTGCAGTTAAAGGTGCTCTTCGTAGTGTAAACACCACACCCTACAAAAGTGTTTCAAATATCAGGACTTCATAAGCTATTCTGGCCAGGTAGTCTGTCTTTATTTGTTCTGCTGAGCATCCAACATGATTATGACATGATGTATTACAAATTAGAAGTGCAATAGCTTTGGTTATAGGGTTTTTTTGTTTGTTTTGTTTCTTTGCTCCTATAGCTCTTTTAATAGAAGCATGGCAGTTCTTTTAGAGCTAGGTCTCTAAATACCCTTTTCTTAAACTCACCTATGTGCTTTTAAATCTTATGTTCATGGTCCAGTCAGATTGAAACCTGGAAAAATGTAATTGGACTATTGGATATGGTTAAGTGCTTGAAGTATAGCATCACTTATCAGAATTTCTAAATCTCTTGATGTCTTTGGCCTCAGGGAAAAAAAAGTGTTTTTCATTCATTAAAGAAGAGTGAAGAAGAAGAAAGAAAGAAACACTCAGGTTTTTTCATTTGTTTGTTGTGTTTTGTTGTTCTGGTGTGTGTAGATGTGTATAGCTGTATCTGCAATTATGCCCTAAGTGACCTTAGTCACTCGTTACTTATCGCAATCAGTATATGGTTCCCCATTTTTGTTCAAGGAAAGCTGAATGCCATTTTCAGTAGACCTGAGTTTTCAGTGAAACAGGATGTTTATTTGGGAAGGACTGTCTTGTACAGATATGAGCAACTTCCTTACAGGTGGGGATTCATGAATCAGCCAACAATTCCTCCTTCCTTCAGCCAATTTCGATGGAAATTAAACTACCTTGTATTCTGTGAGATGATTGCTTAGAGGTAGGAAAGCAGGATTTGGCACAGAGAGTTAACCAGGTGGGAGAGCTACTATCATGGATTTTCCTACTAGATGAGCTGAAATCAAAATCCCAGAGGGGTGGAAGGCATCATGTGTATGTGTCTATGTGTGGGAAGTTCTTAAAGCTGTGTGCCTGCAACAGAGCATGATAGACATTTAGAAACACCTTTTTTTAGGTGCTATTGCTCTACTGAGAGGAAAAGGAACATGGCTAAAAGGGAAAGTAAAATGGTGAAGGGAGATAAGGTTACATCTTAGTGGGGTAGAAAAAGGTGTCCAGTGGAACAGATGAATACAGTGAGTTACTCATGTGACCAACATTTCCTCCATGTTACAACAGAAAAAAATGCACAAAATTATCACATGTTCCTAAGGGAAAGATTTCTCTTTCTTTAAAAAACAAGAAAAAGCAACTCATCTCAAATAGATTCAGTGAGAAAAGAAATGAAACCAAACCAAACCAAAACAAAAACCTCCTAAACCAAACCAAACAAAAAAAAACTCAACCCAAACCAAAACAAAAAAAGATCAACAACAAAGCAAAAGAAAAAAATCTTTGTTAAAGCAGGTTTAGGTTTGTGTAGAGGTATTTTCTGCCCTTTCAGGGCAGGTGTAACAAACTCTAAGTTTCTGAAAAACAGGAAATGCATGCTTGGTTTACATTTCTGAAATCTGGGGAGTTCACGATAGTACTTCAGGGCTGTCTGTGTAATTCACCTATCAATTTAGGTAGATAGAATTTGCCCCTGTCTGTCTTACACTCCAGCACTTACTCTGCTCCACGAAAAGAGCATCACATCTATGATTTGTTTTTTTAAATTGTTATCTACAGTGACTTTGCTCTTCTGCAGATGACTCAGTCTAACACTTTTCTTTCACTGACTAGTCTGTAAACCCACAGGCCACACACATCTCCCACCTAGCTGCTGATGAACTTACTACACACATGACAGTGCAGAAATGAGGTATAATGGCTCTCTCTAGGTACATCAGTACCTTCTTTTTCTTCAGTTGTGAAAACAGGAGTCAGTCATGGGTATTCACATACATACCCAGAGAGACACAGTTGCTCTCTCATCTCTCACTGCAGCCACAATCATGTCATATGCTCCATACCATCCTTCCTCCTCTACTCACACACTGCCTTCAGCAGAAGAGCCTCCAAGGGCTCCCCATCAGCTATATACAAGTTCCAGAGGACACAGTTAGGTTACAGAGCCATGCAATTTAACTCTGTGTTTCTTGTTTTTCCCAAATCTGAGTTTTGCTGTGTCCACGTTCTGGAGAGACAAGAGATGTTTTTGTAATTCATGAATCATAGATCATAGAATCATAGTTGAAAAAGACCACTAAGATCATCTAGTCCAACCGCCAACCCATCCCCACCATGCTCACTAAGTAAGTCGTGTCCCTCAGTGCCACATCCTCATGTTTCTTGAAGGCCTCCAGGGGCAGTGACTCCACCACCATCCAGGGCAGCCCGTTCCAATATCTCACCACTCTTTTGGAGAAGAACCTTCCCAGCACAGTTTGAAGCACTGTTTGTTGCTCAGTATGTACATTAAACATTCTAGGGAATGAGTCTGTAGTGGTACATTCATCAAATAGCACATTTCAAGCCATTGCTGCAGAGGATTTGCAGAAAGCAAAACTTTGCCATCGTGATTGTATTTACCCCACAAGACTGATTTTAAGTGCTATGATAATTTGATTACTGAGTATTTCCAGTGAAAATAGTTCCAGTAACTTAGTGCTTCTTATAAAAGTACTTCTGGTGTGTATACAAGTGAAGCAGCTATTCAGGGTTTTGAGTGGTAAACATCTGTATCAGAAAGCAACTGCCTGTTTTCAGGCATGGTCTGCAAAAAGAATAAAAGGCAAAAGTAAGTGAAGCAAACAGGAATTAAATATTTGCTGTGAAGACATGGGGCTCGTATTGTATCACAGAAAAAATGCATAGATCCACCAGGTAACACAACCGGTATCTTTAATGACCCTTCGTGGATCTGTAATGGCACATCTTGCACAAGGTGCCTGAAGATCCATTAAGAGCTGGGATGAAAGGACCAGGAAGCCATGCTGCCTCACTGCCCTGAAGCTTCGAGTTCAGCACAGAAGCCCAAACCTTGCCAGTAAACTTATCATCCCCAGCTCTGCCGCTGACAGCCCATGGAATGCTTGATTTAAAAGCTAAGGCTCAAGGTGCGCTCCTGAGCTCCCAGTCTGCTCTGCAGAGATCTGGGTTCAGGTTTAGACATGCTGTCGGCAGGCAGAGGACTGGGCCTGCTCCTGAAGATGCCCAGGAGCTTCTCTTGGCACATCTGAGTGTTAAGGAACATAAAAGTTTGGAGGCATGTCTAGCCTCCGCGCCAGCTGGAACACACTCTTGTCTCAGCAGTACATTACCTCCACAGCTCACATACACACTGTTTCCAAATCAGTAAAACAATAAATTCCTTTCAATCTCCTGTGGCAACTCTTCCTGAGCCCTTTTACTGAGAAAAGTTGACTAGGTGGTGCATTTAATACTTGCTGAGTAGCAAGCCACTGTCACTGATGATGATGGCAGGTAGAGCTATGCAAAAAGAACACGTTATGTCAGAAACAAGAAGTATGTCCCAAATTAAAGCAATCCTACTGACATTTTCTTTTGGGAATGGTGCACACAGAAAGGCTGCTGTGCAGCCAGGCAGCATCTTTCTGGCTCCTCTGAGCTGTCTGTTCCCTCCCTAAGGTGATACACTGGGCAGCCAGGTAGCTCAAAAGAAAGCGATGAACACCCAGGGCAAACAAACTCTCAAATTCTGTGTTTTTTTCCCATTTTATTCTTCCTGTGATGGCACTGCTGATCTAACTGAAAGGGACACGCAGTATGAAAACAAAACTTTATCTCTGCTGACACTATGAAATTATAGCTACTTGTGTACACAAACCCATCTCTGTGCAGTGAGGAGATGTACATATAACCTGAACTACACTTAATGTAGTCTGCACTTCCGTTTCAAAAGCAAATTTGAAAATTCAATATTAATAAATCCAGTGGTAGTTATTTTTTTAAGCGGGAGACTCTCCTTGTAATTGCTATGCCCACATAAGAAATTTGAAATAGGCTCCTCTGTGTGAAACAGGCCAGTCTGATCTGATGAAAGATGTCTGCTGGCAGAGAGGACATTACATTTGCATAGTAGAGAATTATGATATTTTCTGGGCTGTTTTGTCTTTCTGGACAGAGTGCCAAAAATGATAGGTGTAAATGGCGTCTGAAACAACGCTCAGTTTAAATTGAGACGCTGACTTTGTAGCAGTGCCCACGTGCACAGGCAGAGGGTTCTTCCCAGTCCCCGTGTTTGAACTCTGTGGAAAAATCCATCCTTGCTTAAAGGTTACCTTAATAACACACTAATCTCTGTGACTACGTAATTATGACTTTTTTGTATCTCCAATAAAATAATCTGTGTCCTTATTTTCATCTTTAAAAGGAAAGCATTAATGTGCCCTGACTACAGAAAGCTGTTTTATGAATGTGACCCTTTGTCTTGGTTAAGGATTGCATCAGGAGCGCAGTACCATACCTGTTGCTTAACTTTAGGAGGAAAAAAGGTTTTAAATTTCAGAGCAAGAAAAAATGTTAATATCTTTGTAGGACACAATTTCTGAAAATAACTGTTAGTGGAAGAAACAGAACCAGAGACAGTATCTGACATCCCAAGTGGATTACTATTGGAAAAATGTAATTTTTTTCATAGAAATATACTTATTCCTGTAAAAAAAAAACAACAGAAAGCCCCACAGATACCTGTTTTCTTCAAAAAGGTGTGTTGCTATTGTTTCAATTTTACCAGCTCAAAAACAATAGGAAGCTACTTAATAATTTATGCAAGATGTATATGCAGTAAAAAATGATTAATGATTAGAACGCACCACTTTTCTAAAATCAGATGAATATTTTAAAAAGTAGATACCAAAAAATGTAGTATAACACATTTGGAAGCATTAATAGAAACCAGCTCCCACGTGCAACTGTTTTTCAGGAGAATACAGTCAGAAGCTATGCATTTGTTATCCTATGCTTATGACAAACTCGCCTTGTAGAAGACAGTTTCCCACACAGAAACTCAAGCAGCTCCACCTTGGGATCTCTGGGTATCATATTCCCCTCTTGGAAATATTTTAGGGTTTTACAAAAAAAAGAGAAGAGGAAGAGAAGAGGAAGAGAAGAGGAAGAGAAGAGG
>NC_034410.1:133405361-133477792 GCF_002078875.1 Numida meleagris
AAAAGAAAAAAGAAAAGAAAAGAAAAGAAAAGAAAAGAAAAGAAAAGAAAAGAAAAGAAAAGAAAAGAAAAGAAAAGAAAAGGGAAAATATTGTCTGTCTCAATGGATTGAACCTCAAAGGCTTCTTTGACACAAATGTTATTTTGACCACGTGAGCATGGTTTCCATTTAAAAAAAAAAAACAACAGATTAAAACATGCATGAACAAACTGTCCATTGAACTTTAATGTTTCTTTATTGCTTTGATGGTTAGCAGATTTCAGCTTCATAGATTGCCTCCTCCCCATACATTGTAAAAGTGAAATGATACATTGTAATTTGAGTGATAATTTTGTTTTGATGATTTAATTGATAACAGACAGAGGAGTAAAACCCCTGTTTTTCTCTGCCATGCAGATGATATAGCTACAGTTCTTAGTAAACATCTGTATATAATTAAGGGAAGTTGCACTAGAACTGTTTCTTCCTTACCTTTACCCTAGGGTTTTCTTGAAGCTCTGCAAGATAATCCTGGTTCAGGGAGGGAGATATTGCCTCTTGTCATTCAAGGATCCTTTAATTTTAGTGCTTTGGGTGCCAACTAAGAGTTATCTGCCCACATTGTTTTTAATGACGTCAAGACCAATCATAGCACATCCCCTTTTTGTTATCTTTCCAAGAATCTTTGCAATCTCATCAGTTTATCTTAAAAAAGAAACCTCGGTAGCTGCACTTCAGTGCACACAAGGTTTGACCTAATGCATGCATATATTTTTGCAACTGCACCACCGTGTGAAAGATAGCAAAAATATTCAGTAGGATTGCTTCTAACCCAATTGCTTTACTGTGCTGTAATATCATATTTTTTAAGAGTTGCACATCTTTGTATAGGCAGATAAATCAAAAGCAGACCAAGGACTGTTGAAACCTGTTCTGTATATGTTGCGCACAGGGAGTTATTCATTCAGTTTATCAGCCATAAAAATGATTGCACTACACTCAAAATTGACTGACATCTTTTATAATTTTTAACACTAAAATGTCCTGATAAAAAAGACCCTACATTAATGACATCTGATTAGTAGAGAATTGCTGCTGTAAATTATAGTGTTCAGAGAATAAAACAGAGTTGAAAGAGTTACAAGTTTATATTAAAAAATATAATTAGGTTTTGACTCTCTTCCTTCACTACAATGCCTTAGCAATACCCTGTGTAGCATGTCTCTCCTGAGTCACAAATAAACGGATGAAAGTCTGCTATAGTTCTGTTTTCCAAATTTCCTTTTCTATTTTAAATTTTGAAAAAAGAACAAATTATCATCAGCGTTGGGATTTCTGTTCCACACTCAGCTATAATGACCATTTTTATAGAAGAAATTAGAGTATTTACACAAATGTGTAAAGGGGAAGATTTATATGCATCTGTGCAGAATTCCTCCTGATCTGCATCTTCTTTCTTTATCAGAAAAAGAGCAGCTACAAGTGAACTGCACTCTAGTGTCAGTAGACTCACTCAAATTAACTTAAAAGATTTTGGATGTCACACTAAAATAAACAGACTATTTGATTTGATCAGTGAGAATGTCATTTGAAAATACTGGCCTTTGAGACCTGTGATACTGCTTCAGAAGTTTTTAAAGCATTTCCCCGGTATCTAAAAGCCAGGATAAATCTTATAAAACTTTCTGAGTATGTTGCCCTTCCTTGCCATTTTTTTTCCTTAAGTTATATAATGGATCTCGATACTTGCGTTGAATTTCACTCACATGAAAATCTCAAGGTTCTTGGTCATCTGCTACTTTATCAGCAGGTGTATGTCCAAGGCCTGTCAGTAGGTCTCCAAGAGACTGCCTATGTTATGTCTCATGGCCTCTCTAGGTCAAAAGCACCACCAAGGCCAGACAGTGATCCTGTAAGCATGGGCTCAGACATGCTGGAGGGTACCTTTAAGATCACATGAGGCTCCGCATGTCCAGGCACGCCAGGTACATTAATTCCCTACCAAGTGTGCCCAGGAAAACTGCCTACAGGTTGATTGAGAAGCCGTCTGTCTGAGCGGCAGCCAAAGGGGAGGATCTAAACAGCAGTGCTGTGCCGCTGCTCAGGGTGCTCCAGGGACTGTCTGAGACATTGCAGCACACCATACGTTTTATATGAATTACTGTGCCATGGATATCTGACTTCTTTTATTATCGTTGTCATTTTTATTTTATTTCATATGGAAAATACACTAGAAGAGAGAAGTTGGTGAGATTCGTGAGAGAGTAGTCTACTAATCCATACTTACCTTAAAGTTGCCTGCTCTGACTTCCCATACTTTACCATGGGGTGATAGTGTTGACCATGTCTGCCCAGGAAAGGGTCCCAAATACTAATATGCAAGGAACTACATTACAACCACCACTTAACAGCCCTGTTCCCTCAGGCCAACTGGATGGTTACTGACAGATGTATTTGCACTGGGCCTGTCGGCATTCATACCTGGCCTATGAATAAACAGAGAACTTCAGTTTCTAGCACTGACAGTCCCTTATTCCTTGTAAATCTCATTTATTTATCACCTCATTAAACTAAAGAAAATGAACAAAATATAAACAAACCAGGGTTTTAGGGAATCACAAGGGTGGTCTCCTATTGCACTATAAAGAAAATGCTGCTGAAGAAGATAATCTTCAAATTGTGTACTTGGCAAAACTCTTCTGTATTTTGATGTACCTTATTATTGTGGCTGTAATTATCAATATAATCTTAGAGAAATATGACAAGATGAAAAAGGAAATTTTTACAAACAAGAACTTCAACTTAAAAAGGTAAAACTCTTTTTCAGTGAGTGCTCGTTTACTTCAGTATTTCTCTTGGCAAAGTTTAGGCATGTCTCTAGTTAACAAATGTATTCTCCTGTCAGCCCTTTTCAAGAATTATATTTGATGCTGGATGCCAAATAACTTCTTTAACTATTAATAAATAACTCACAGGTATCTTAGATAGTGTGCACTTGAGGAATTATGCTAATACCTTCTGTGATGGAGACAAGGGAAATTCCCCCTCCAAAATTTCCACTTTTGCTGACATGTTCTCTGAGCTGTGCTTTCAGAACTGGTTCTTTCTCACTGAAAAGATACCCATCTAAATCTTGTGGAAAGTCTCGTCTGTGACTATCTGCTTGTTGCTGATGCTGAGAAAATTCCTGATGACTCCAGAAGGGGATAGAAGAAGAATCCATCAATTTTGGAATCTGGGCTAGCTTTCATTAGCTTCAAGGTAATTAGTCTTAGCAATTTGAAAAGAACAGAATAGTCAGTACCATGTGAACCAAATTACACTGTATATTACATGCTACCTAACTAACAATAAAATATTTTATAGGTAAAAAAGGGTATTAAGTGACACCATGGTTGTTCATGTGGCTTGCAAAGAAGAAAGAAACTCTGAGGGAAGACTTAGATAAATTATAGCCCAGCTCTTAAGGCGTGTCAGTTAGTTGGAATATTATTTTTAGTAGAACAAGTTATTTGTCATGTTTATTTGAATCTATTTCCAGCTAGTCCCTTGTAAGAGCTGCTTCATTAATGCCACAGAGACTGAAATGGCTGTTATCTCAGTCACTGATGTAATTTATCACTATCAGCTGAGAGCAGCTAGCCCCTTTTGCATGCCATTTACTTCCTACTTTTAGTCAATACTCCAGCAAATGTTTGTGGTAAATTTCTACCAAAGTAAAACTATGGAAAAAGAATATTTTAATAGCAAAACTATCCAGAAAGCGGCAGTTTTTAATGTTTTTGATTGAAAATAATTTATTTTGCATGCTCCTTAACTGCCAAATTCACCTTTGCCATAAAATTAATATTTCAATGAAGAAGAGGGAGGAATATGTGAGGAAAGTCAACGTAAGAATGAAAAGCCAGGATATTCAGACAAGCTTTTTGTCTCTACTTTTGGTTTGAAGATCCGGTGAATAGAAACCTCATTTCAAGTAACAGTTTATCTTTTCCTTATGATTTAAAATATTTATTTTTCCTTGTGGATTTTCTTCCAAGAGATTTTAGAAACAGTGCCTCAGCTTGCAGTTTTGGCTCACGGGTCTCCTGGGAATTTTAGTCCCCAACTCCAGGCAGTGCTTTAATCAGAAAGGAGCAAGGTTCTGGCTGAATTCGGCTCTCTTTCTCTTGTAATATCTTGATGACCCTGCCCCTGAGAATTGTCTACAACAACCTATTTCATTAATCTTCTGAATGAATAATCATATGAACAGGCTTTCATGCACTCCACTGTCTTCTTCTTGTTAGTTTATCATGTAATATTCGATAACACTACCTTACTACCCTTATATTTATTTAAACCTTTTCCCTCTGTAAGAAGGTCTTCCATTTTTGTGTTTAATTAATGATAGTTATTTTACCATGCTACTATTACTCATAACATATAACATTCAATTTCATGTCCTTCATGAACAGCTCTAGCCTTTTTTATAACCCTGTCCTTTGTTTTGTCATACAGTGGTTGCAGTTGCTTTTGTTTGCCATGTCCAGTTCTGTAGGTGTGCTAGACACAGCTCTTGCCCAGTGCTGCTTATTGCTTACCTTTTGCTTTCTTCCTCCCCTCTACTGTTATTGATTGCCATAAATTTACTTAACTCCTCTTAAAATTAAGTAAATCGATGGGGTTTCTCACAGATGTATTTCAGTATTCACTTTTGTGTCAGCCTTGGCTCTTCTGCTCTGTTATGATACTGGTCATGATTTGTTTTTATCAGCATGTATGATTTCATTATCATTTATAAGTAGTAGCATTAAGTCTAAAAGTGGTAATCTCCTTGAATCATTGGTACCACATCTTTCTTTAATAACTGACAGTGATCTTCCAGCTGGTAAAAAAAAGTGCAAAGGCATTTACTTCTGGCCATTGTCTGATAGTTGGATGTCCATAAGAGACCTTGATGTTTGCTTGAGTCCAATATTAGGGAGATGTTAAAGAATAATTAATGAGGTATTTCCATATTTAGCTGGCAAACTATAGGGAAAATTAGTCTCACTTTGGATGCTCATACTTACTGTTATTCAACAAAAAATTAATAAAATTAACTGAGAAATATTGACTCTTTTACTTACGCTAGTCACTAATGAGAGAGGTATCCAAGGGTCTTCCTTAATGCTGATTTCTATAAAGATTTTGTGTGAGAGTTTTCTTTCTTTCCTTTCCCATTTAAACAAGGACTGTACCTACCCATATTTTGTACTTCATAATGGGAAGTAAAATTAGTTTTGATTCTAACTACCCCTCTGATCCACACTGATTCGCTAAGTCTCAGGACACTTATGTTCCAAGAATCAAGATCGAAGAGATTTAGAGATGGGAGGACAAAGTTATTTGTTCAATTTTTTTTCCCTGAGAAGTTCTTTCAAGGTGTTTCTAGAGATGTCTAGCAGTATTAACTAGATTTCTAGTTAATACTATACATGTCTACTAAAAGAGAAGTTATTTGATAAAGCAAATCTTGATGTCTCACATACTGGATTTTCTTGAAAAGGTATAGAACAACTGCAACTCAAAGATGGCATTGAGGACAGCCAACTGATCGACCCACTTAGGAGTTAATCTGTCAGTAGTTCAATGATTAATAAGGTTTTCCCTATGTACTATTTCAATTTTGGTATACTGTGAGTTTTGAAAAAGTTGCAACTGAAGAAGAACTGTCAGTCTGTTCTGGCAAACCTTGTTTGTTTGATTTAGATTTTATATCAAATAATTAATCCATCGGTGTCCAAACTTTTGGCTTGCCAGTGCCTCACTGAGTTAAAAGGAATTTTCTTGGATCTCATATAAGATATATATAATATAGTTAATGTATATAAGTGACAAAACTTTTATTTTATTATATTTTTTATTAAAACAATAAAAAGAAGAGCAACAAAACCATAAAGCCTTATCTCTTTTTATGATGGTGTAACTGCATCAGTGGAGAAGGAATGAGTCACTGATATCATGTATCTGGACTTCAGTGAGGCCTTTGACATGGTACCCCACAACATCCTTCTCTCCAGATTGGAAAGATACAGATTTGACATGCGGATTGGTCAATGGATGAGGACCTGGTTACAAGATCGTACCCAGAGAAAGGTAATCAATGGCTCAATGTTTGGATGGAAATCAGCGAGGAGTGGTGTCCCTCAAGGAACTAGGGCTCTTTAACATCTTCATCAGTGACAATGACATTGGAGTTGAGCACACCCTCAGCAAGTTTACAGATGACACCAAGCCGAGTGGTATGGTTGATACACCTGAGGGATGAGACACCATTCAGAGAGACCTAGACAGGCTCGAGCAGTGGGCCCAGGAGAAACTCATGAGATTCATCAAATCCAAGTGCAAGGTCTTGTACCTGGGTTGTGGCAAACTCTGCTATCGGTACAAGCTGGGGGCTGTAAGGATAGAGCACAGCCCTGCCAAAAAGAACTTCGTAGTACTGGTGGATGGCAAGCGAACATGAGCCAGCAGTGCCCTTGCAGCCCAGAAAGCCAACCGTATCCTGGGCTGCATCAAAAGAAGTGTGGCCAGCAAGGTGAAGGAGGTGATCCTGCCCCTCTGCTCTGCACTGGTGAGGCCTCACCTGGAATACTGCATCCAGATGTGGAGTCCTCTGTACAGGAGAGACATAGACCTGTTGGAGCGCATCCACAGGAGGGCCACAAAAATGATCCCAGGGATGGAACATCTCTCCTACGAGACTGAGAGAACTGGAGCCATTCAGCCTGGAGAATAGAAGGCTCCGAAGGGACCCGATAGCAGTCTACCAGTGTCTAACGGGGGCTATGAGAAAGAAATGGACAGACTCAGTAACAGTGTCTGTTTTGATAGGACTAGGGAAAATGGTTTCAAACTAAAAAAGGGTAGATTTAGATGGAATATCAGAAAAGCATTTTTACAGTAAGGGTGTTGAGGCACTGGAGCAGGTTGCCCAGAGAGGTGGTAGATGCCCCACCCATAGAGACATTCAAAGTCAGGCTGGATGGGGCTCTGAACAATCTGGTTGAGCTCTGGGTGTCCCAGTTCATTGTAGACGCATGTGGCCCAGGGTCCACAGGTTGGACATGCTTGAATTAATAGGACTCAAATACTAGTTACAGCTAAGTTCATAATTAGCTCTTCTATATCAAATGCTTTTTTTAAGGAACTGAAAAATTAGAGCTATGTAAAGAAAGGGAAGGACAAATGTGGCAGCAAAATCTGTATTTTGGAAGGGGACCATTTGATGCCCAAGATGGCAGGAAAATGACCAATGTATTAAATCAGTTTGGATGGGCTGGGGAGTCCCCACATCCTACCTTGCACTGCTTCCTGCAACGCTACCTTTATTCCTTGTGCAAGGCAGGGTGGTTGGTGCTGACTGGAATAGTGTTAAATGCTATAGAGTTTTGGTGGAATCCTTCTCTACCTACCACAGCAGGGGCTAGTCTGTCCAACTAGAGAGATAAATAGCCATAACTTTTAAGGGAACTAGAGTATCAAGTTTGAGGAGATTGCAGGGAGCTGCACAGGACTGTCAATGAGTGTGGATGAACTGAGAAAAAGGATGAGAAAAAACAGTACCAAATGAAAAAGGGAAAATTAAGTTATTCAAAATTATGAAAATATCAGATTTCTTGCAAATGCTGCACTCAGCCAGCTCCCTATGATGTAGGCTCTACTGAATGCTTCACTACTGATAAGGTTATATATTTTCTGTGGTTTATTGTTGTCAGATCTGGCATTGCACTATATCAAACTCAGTTCGTGATGTTTTTGCTGACTGCTTTTGGCACTTGCATAGGTTATGATCCTGCATTGCATGTAGGTGCTAGACATCTGGAGTCTGGTTACTTAAGACAGCCTTATTTTCCTGAGGTAATTTTTCCAATCTGAAAGGTATGAAATAATGAAGTGGATTGTACCATAGTGGGAGAAAAGCTGCCATGAGAAAGGCTGAATACTCTTAATTTTGTTGAGCTGTGGGAATGTACAGAGCTGGGAAAAGACGTTCTGAGAATAGTGGAGAGTATACAGAAAGTACAGCGAAGTTATTATTGTTAATGATAATTATTATATATCATGAAGAGGAGTTTAATGATGGATGGGATTAGATTCTTCTTTGATGATATTATTTGCAATTAAAAAGAAAAGATGCGTACACCCCAATTTCACTGGAAATGGCAGAAACTGAAAGAACACAAATACCTTATTCAGAATACTCTCTCTTTGCAAATAATGCCCATGATCTTTGCTTCTTACCTACAGCCAGAACTATAGTACTGCTGCCCCTTTTTTTCTGTGGCATCTTTTTTGTCCAGTTCTGTTAAGTTTCTGCTGCTGCTGCTCCACAGAAGATGTACAAGTACATTTAGGTCAGCCTTCAATCTCTGCCTCTGTTGCCATCATTTTCACACATCTTTTATATTGTACGGATTGGTCTCTGAGTGGGTTTGCATCCACTCAAAGTCTTTGAGTGGCGTTTTTCACAGCTGACCATTTAATCTTTGATTCAGTTAGCGTAATTAAAAAGTAGCTGTTGGAGCCAGGAGCCTGAACAAGCTGGTGTGATCACCTAGCTGCCAGCCCAGTGCTGTAATTTTGTTTGTTATACAATATGATATTATTCATATATGACTTCATCATCCATTCCTGAGGACTGAATGGCCTCCCAAAGGTTATAATGAGAAGAAAAAAAAATTCTTAGTACTCTTGTTCCAAACCATCTGTTCTGAATAGGTTCTTTTTTAGCCAAATTTCGGAAAGATACAGCCCTGTGATGGAGGTTGTTTAACTTCACTGAAATCTGCACAACTTGTCAACTTGGAGTGATTGCTCTTCCTTCCTTAGACAATCCATGATGGAATGAGCTCTAGGGTAACTATCTACAGAGAAGTTTTATAATAACTGCTGCTTGTGGAGAGGTATTTGCCATACTGAAACACAGTTGAATGAGGGAAATACAGAAAATACAAATGAGCTTGTTCCAGTTATTCACTCTAAGTGTTTCCTAGTTCTGGCTAGATCTCAGCAGTCTAGGCTAAGTAGGAACGATGCTAACCTTGACTTTAGAGACTGGCTCATGAGTGAATGGATATCATTTTCAAGAATTGAGATGAATGTATTTTTATCTAATTTTCATTTTTTTCTTATATTGTGTGACTGATTAAGCCACTGGTAGTATCAAACATTTTTCTACTTGGGTTTAAACACTTTGTATTGTTATAAGTCAATATAGATGCTAGCCATTTCACAGTATTTTCAGTTAATAGAATTAGAATTAGTACTTTTATTCATATTGTTCAAATATTGACTTTTATATAAAACAGTGAAGAAAAATGCTAAAATATGCATTGTTGTTGCCAAATCTTCTCTAACTTTATGCTGGATTTCTCTTAGTAATTTCACTATTCTGAAGACTTCAGTATACATTCTCATTTAGAATTATCTAGCAATCTGCCCCAACAGAACATCCCCTGATACAAAATCTTTTTACTGGACTCTCCTGGAAGTAACTAATCTTCCAGGAGAAATTTTAGCTGCTGTAGTCTGAATGCAATTTTATTCCAGGGATGTAGATTATAGACTAATTCATCAAGCAGCCTTCTCTAAATAATAAATAATATAAGATTATTGGAAGGAATGATCTCAACCACTTACTATTTGGATTTACACTGAGTGATGAAAAAAGAAGAAAGGATGTCAAACTAGTTAAGCCTACTACAAATAATGTGGTGATTCAATGAAATCCTCTTTACTTCAATATCGTTTTAATGTAAAAAATTGCTCTTTTGAAGGTAAGCTTCTTGATTTTTTAAGAAAACTAAATGAATTGAAAGGTAGCCAAAAAAATTCCCATCATGCTGCTCAATTTTATTAACATGTTGATACTATAAGTGTCATACCATACAACCTTTCAGTAATGAATCTGTCATATGATGGAGAAGGTTTCTGGACCTCCAGAAAATATGATAGCTGGGAGCAAACTACTGTACAATTCATTAAGTTTTGGTCACACATCTTAGTTATCACTTGAAAAAGGATGGATGAAAGAGGTGGACCAGAAGAATTTTCTTGGTAGTTGCACACTGAGTTGCTCCATGTGAAGAATACCTAATTTTGATCAGAAGGTCATGGAAGAAGTTCTGCTTTCTGAAAGAGCATTACATTGTATGTGAGAGAAACATGTAAAATTAAGTTGGAGTATAATAATATTAGAGAGAGATGGAAAAACACTTGGTGAAAATCTTTCCCATTGGAAAATGTCCATTTGTCAAAATGCACTGCCTTTGGAAACCTTCATTGCCAGTCAAGTTTCTTGACAGCTTACTTCTGGAATCCTCACCTATTTGCCTGGAAGTCTGCTTGTCGGAAGTATTGTTTCTGGATTCTGGATTTTAGCTGGTCTCTTGACCTTCTAAGTCCACCTTTCATAAGAACTGAGCTGCAGCTTAATACCAGGTAGGTACAGTCTCCAGAATGTCTTGAAAGACTCAAGGAGACTTGAGAGATGTCTCCAAGCCCATTTAGCCTGACTCTAACAATTCAGCATGGACAGGCTGAGTCTAGACTCCTGGCTTCGTAGAAAAGAGTATTGGTATATTTTCAGAACTGCATATGTCTCGCCGCTTCTCAGACGCACTGTGATATGAGCCAAGCTACACATTTATTTCCCTGTCTCAGACATACGGTGATATCAGCTGGTGGATATGAAGGAATAGATCTGAGTGTGCACAGCTGAGACTTTGGAAGAGATAGAAACAGAAGCATTAGTTTGGAAGGAAGCAGCAATACAGTAGGAGCTGTACCTATATCTCAGAGAATAGATGTTTTCATATATTCTGAGTTTACAAATTCAAAGAAAGGATTCATACAGAAAAGCTTTAAGGGAAAAGAAGCTTAACACAAGGGCTATGCCTCTTGACACTATCCCTGTTTTCTTACTCAGAAGAGTAGAGGGTCTTGCTTTCTGATTCTGGCTGAAGATATTTCTGGGGACTCTTACAATTTTTTTTTTGCTGAATCAAGTCAATTATTCTTGTAAATAGGAAAATTATCACAATCAATTGTATGAATGTATCTAATTGGGATGACTATAAATTTTAATGGTTCAGAAAAACTATCAGATTTCAAATGCTTTCAGTGAGATGCTAGGTTCTTCTCATATGAAGGTGAGCATTGGATAACAAACAATAGTAAGAGTAGTTATAACTATCATTTTAAGTTGTAAATTACTTGTGAAATTCAACGTCAAGATACTCTTTCCTTTTTGCTCTGTTTTCTGTTACAGAAAAGATGAAAATGACAGTTTTCTTCAGACTTAAGAATAGGAAGAAACAAGTGAAAAAACAATATTGTTGGCCTATTGTTAAGCTGTCTGTATCATGACAGTCCTGAAATTCTACCTCATATAGTACCTGACAGAAAAGATACGGAATCAAGTTCTGCTGAATTATCTTCTTTTAAGCTGCCTGACTGTAGGATATAGTCTACTGTATGTAGACTTCCTTCTAACAAGGAACATTTATGAATCACATTTTCATGAGTTGATTAGACCAACAATTCTTTTGTGTAAAGTATCTTTAAAGGTACTTTCTTTCGGATTATGTTCTGCTGGAATGGAAACATTTATGAATGGACATTCTATGTATCCTTTTTACCTCAATCTATCTTGGTCATGAAAGTAACCTTTCACACCATGTCATTCCCACCCCATACTGTCCTGCTTCTTCATGCTGAGCAGATACTTTGGTGAAATTAATCCTGAAAATCATATATAATAATATATATATACTGTAATATTATAGTATTTTATGCATAATTTAGAGAGATATACTACATATATTCCTCCTGGATTGATTTTTTTTTTGGGTCCATTATCTTGTTCACGGTGCTGTTGTACAAATTCTTGAGCTGGTCCACTTTTAGATGAAGAATCTGGTGAGTATACCTTCAGTTACATATCTTCAGTTCTTGGGTGAAGATTTCCATTGCACTCCTACAGATCATATGTTCTCTCTCCCAGTACTATCATCAAGCCCAGACAGAACTTGTATTGCAGCCATGGATTCACAGAATCACAGAATCATAGAATCATAGAATGGCCTGGGTTGAAAAGGACTTCAAAGATCATCTAATTTCAACCCCTCTGCCATGGGCAGGGCTGCCAGCAACTAGACCGGGCTGCCCAGAGCCATGTCCAGCCTTGCCTTGAATGATTCCAAGCTGAAAGAAACCACTCTGTCTTTAGCCTGACTTTTCCAGTTGAATTGGCATGTACATTTCTCTGGAGGAAGGGGAAGAGCAAAAGAAGTGGACACTAAGGATAAACAAGCAACAATAATAAAGATAAATCATTCTTGTCAGATTGATTTGATGATTAACTATTATCTTTTCTGAGAATGTGCAACTTGTTTCATATTTGTCCTTCCTCAATTTCTAGCCAGTTGATAATGCAAAATGAATAGCAGCTCATGACCAAAGAATTTCTATTAGCATTGTATGTGTTGTATTGAGTGTAGGCCCATGTTCTTTGTTCTGAGAAGAACATCTTAGTATTTGACTATATGAAAACTCATATTTTTCATTTGCAGCTGTGAGAAATTATTAATGCATCTAGCTTACTGAGCCAGTAAAATTAAGCATATAATTGTGTCATCCCATTCTCTGTGTTCTGGGTTATATCATTCCTATTCAGTACAATGAAGTATTTTAGCTGAATATTATTAAACATCGCTGGTTGTACTTTAGCTTTTCTCTGTATTCATTTTGTATTTATTTTTCTCCTTTCTTTATCAGTTGCCTACTCATCCTGTTTTCTCCTGTTTTACTTGCTATACGTATTGGTCAGGTTATGCACATTAACACACACAGACATACAAATATTATATTCATGTGTATTTTAAGAACTGTTTTCATTTCCATTCTAAGCCAAGTTGGCTTATTTCCAGAGCAGTTGTCTTTCTTTACTGATTGTAGCTTTTGGACTTCTAGTAAAATATTCTTAAACTGTTCCTAATTATTCACATTTTTCTGTTTAAATTCTTTCTTTTGAGAGATTTGGCTATAGTTGTTCTCAGCTTTAGAAAATTGACTTTAAAGCTTCAAGTAATTCAGTAGCTACCATAAAAATTCTGAAGCAAAGCCCAGTGAAGGATACTGGTCTCCCCTTGCATCTTTTCCAGAAGAAATATGACAGGGAGATGATACACAATCTTGATTAAAATTAATCTAAATGTCTGAGACAGAACCATTAATTTTTAGAGATCTCCTTAGATTTTTACAGTCAGATAGCTTGAAAAACATTGAAAATCACTGTAGTTTGTAATGTCGGGGTATGTCACAAGCAGTACTGTTGAAATGTAATGTGCTGATGTCATGCAGGAGTGGACTCTGGAATGGTAGTGCACAAGCAGCAAACTCCATGTTTTTAACCCACTTCAACAGCAAGTAGGAAGGAGAGTAACAGTGATAAGCCAAGAAATAGTTTGGAGGATGCAATGTTCTTCCTTGTCCTACTCTGCTTGAGTTGTTGTGGACTATACTGCTCTTTAGGCAATAAGAATAGATGAGATCCATCAACTCATTTTTGGGCCAGTTTGAAGTCTTACATTCTTTATCTTGTATTAATACTTTTGTTTGGTTGTAAAAGTAAATAAACTAGGGTTTCACTAGTACACCTCTTTGTTGCTGAAAAATAGGAACTTGTCTACATTAAAATTTTGAGGAAAGATGCTGTTCTTCTGATTTAAAACAAAAAAATGAAGATATTGCTTTTAGAGAAATAGGTCATGTTGTTTCATTTTCATGTATGCAGTCTTAAAATCTCCAAGCACCAGCTGTGTTGGGTCAAGAAATGAAGGAGTTCCATAAGATTTGGATTGAAGACTTGCTCTGAGAGGAAACACACTTTAGTTTCTCAGTCTGGTATGTCACTGTTGCACTGGAGACAAGCCTTCTGAAAAGGATCATTAAATATTTGCTTGAGAAAAAAAATATCCAGTATTGGGACCAAACTAGGAAGGGTGATTTAATATGTCTGCACAAAAGCAAAGTCACTTCTTACTCTTTAATTTCTTATTTATTCGTTAAGTAATAATTCAGAGAATGGAAAGTTATCTCTGAAAATAATAGTTTTTTAAAATTAGATTAAAAAAACTTGGATTTTTCAATTAAATTCTGAAGACAAAACAGTTTTCTACAGTCATTTTTATAGCATGTTGTTTGGTTGGTATGATTCTACTTTAAACAGTTTTTGAGATAAATTCAAGGTACTTCGATAAATAGTAGGAATACCTAGGAATTCCTACAAATGGTAGGAACAAGAAAGGTTGTGCTGCCATAGACAAATCTTCATAGATTATGAGCAGTGCTATGAATTTAGCTAAAGTAGGAAAGAAAATTCACCTAGCAGTTTTTACTTTTTAGTCTTCTGTATTGTATTGAACATTCACAGGATGAGAGGCTGGAGAGGTCTTTTGGGTCTTGATTCCACATTTAAATATACCACTCTGAATAAAGATGTCTTAAAAACCGAACCTGCTCCAAGAAGAGGATTTCATATTATTCTGCCCCAAAATATTTTAAAGGGAATAGCTTAAGGACACTTAATTGAATAGCATCCTTAAGCTCCAAATCTATCTCACTTTGACTCTGGAAAAGGATTCGAATAGCAAAGCCCATCTTCTAAGCATGTTACTAAGACTTGGCAGCCTGGAACCAGACTTGTGATTTGTCCCACAAAGGTAAGATGTGAACTCATGTTCCTCTCAGCTGTTGAATACTTCAGCTGGTGAAAAAATTGTGTGGAAGGGTTTACAGATATCCCATCCCATCTTCTTTGAAAGTCTAGTATCATTACTTTTCAATGCTTTTTACTGCAAGTGCTCAAAATAAAACTTGCATTCCAGATCAAATGAAAGATTTTTATCAGTGTAAACCTGACTTTTCTGTTATTTTTTTCATTTTAATTAGAAAACATGAAGCAAGTCTCAATTTCTGTTTAAGACAATTCTGTTGTTCAGCTGAACAGCCATACGAAAAAAAAAAGTTTATTCAAGGAATCCTAAACCTCATGGCTTCTTCTTCAGTTCTTTCTAGATCTCTTGGCAATAGTCTTTTATTTTGTACAATCTTTCTTGTTTCAGTACATCAGAGTTTCAAGGATAAGCTGAACTTTAAAATTCTTTATGTTGTAAAACTTTATTTGAAAAAGCCAAATGAAACTGCACCAATACACTCTGGAATTATCGACAATGCAGGAAAAAATAAAATTTGACTTACATCTGCTCCTTACAGCTTTTCAAAAATGATAGTAGTGGATCAATGATGAGTTGCATTGCTGTTCAGATAATATAATGTTCATACATACTTTATATTTCCTTTTCCCTCTAGCCACTCTTTTCCTGTCTTCATCCTTCCTAGCTGTCTCCAGGAAAACCTTTTTTTTTTTTTCTATAAAATTTTGCCAAATACTCCATGAAAATCTGTTGCAAACTAATCTTTCCTTGGCACTGAGCACTGACAAAAACACATTGTTAAAGTCCTGCTTATACATAATGTCACTATAGTGAGAACTGCTTCAGGATGGAGACCAAACCGAATGATCTTTCCATGTTGCAGATCAAATGGACATGTTTTACAGCAACTAAGTGAGTCAAGTTTCTTGGAGCTGTTCTGAAGTCTCAGTTCCATCTCATTCAGTTTTCGGCTGCCTCCACTTGTTTAGCCTCTTATCAGTTTACATATATCGCAAGGATAAGACACTCCTTTAGCCAAGTTAATTATACTGTCTTTATCCCATGCAATCATGAGCAGGCCTGGTTATTTTAATCATCTTCACACCCACTTTCCTATACACATTTTGGTTCCACGGTAGCCATTCTAAAATGTGTGAGCTGGACTCCTGCCTAGAAGTAAGCCAATCCCTGCATTACCCTGAAATGTTCTCATTGCATTTGCTTCTAATTGGGTAATGCACTGCACTGTTTTTATACGACATTTCATTCCTTGCTATCAAACATTCCATACTTTTTTCATGACATGATTTATAAGACTTCCTTGTCACCTACATTCCTGCCAATTCTCCCAGAGATTCATCTCTAGATTGTTCTGTTTCTTCCAAAGTCTCACCCTCGTACTGCTGCTAATTGAATATTTGCATACCCTGTTCCTTCCGTCTGGAACTCCCAACCCTTTTAAGTCACTGACTGTCCCTTGCCAAACACTTTTAAAAGTCAGACTGAAATTTTCCACTTTGAATATTGCTTCTTGTGTTCATATGTAACCTCTTTCAAAATGTACGGAGCTGAGAAACGTTTCCACATTCAAGTGATCAGAAACAAAAGATAATATCAAGGTTCTGGGCCAAATCAGATACAGACTGATCTATGAAAGTGTCATTTCATTGTAGAATTATACAGCAGTGACAAGTGGCTGACAGTAAGTCACATGCACTGACAAAAATCAGGATGCTCTGCTATGAACAAATCCAGGGGGTCCTCCATGTTGCTGAGTGCACATGGGCTGTTGCATGTGCACGTGTGACAAATGTGTACAAAAATGGATCTGAAATGGATCTGTCCAGTAGCTTAAGTTGTTGGAAACTGGAAATCAGCAACTTAGCAGCAGAAAAAAAACAGTTCAGTCATGTAATACCCAAGCAGTAAGTTCAAAAAGCAGATATTTTAAGCAACGTGTTCAGCAACATGTTAGTAGACAATACTAGTGAGATCAAGGACACAGCTTCATCTTCTCTCACCCCTCTCTTTTGATATGTTTCCAACTACTTATGTTCCCCTCTAAATCTGCCTGTGTCTTGCCACTTTTACTGATGAGTAATTCAGAATTTAGGACTTGTCATCCTACCCATTTTTTTGTGAATATATGCATGACACTATCAACTAACTACAGAAATATCTATTAAAATGTCAATGAAGTCTTTAAGAGAGACACCAACACAAAAAGTTGATCAGTGTATTGCATACCCTTCAAATTATGGGAGCAAGTCATGGCACTGTGAGTATGTTTTCAGACTGATTATATTAATACATCTATACCGGCCTCTCTGCTATTTTGGCTTTCTAGTTTAGAGTTCACTAGAGTTATATTGGAAGAATATTACATTTCTGACAGATTTAAAGAATAAAAAATACTTCTATTCTGAGTATGATAAAATAGCAGGGATGTTATCAAATGATTTTTCTTTTTCTTCAGAATATGCTGTATCCTGTGATTTCTTTGGCTGATCTGACTTTGAGCTACATCTTAAAAAGACAATGTCTTTGGTATTGCAGGTATCAATACAAAAATAAAGTAAGCCTCACCGATTTTTTCTCAGTGGGGAAAACTTTTATTGCTTCCCATAGGTAGACACAAGCTTTGGGCTACAATTGCTGTTAAGCTTCTTATCACATTCCATTAATTTAATATCATTAGACTAGCAATTACCATTTATTTTAATGCCTGATTAAAATAGCTGAGTGTTTATACTGATGCCAAGAATATCCAAAGTTATCACAAGCTCCAGAAGTTTGTAAGATACCATTATTATTCTCCCAGAGGACACCCTCTGCAAGACCAGTACTGAAATCAAGTGCTGTATATTTTCCCTTTCCCTGACTCTTACCTCTTTGTGAAATATCTGGTTCTGGCCACTCATCAGCAAAATATTTGAAGGTGAGTCTTATAAGAGTTCCATTAAAGTATAAAGTTTGCTGCGCATCTGAGGTGTAATTTTTGCTCTGCGTTTTAACTTAAGAAAATTAAAAAGTTAAAGGTAGAAGTTCTAACAGAGTAGCTGTGTTTACACTGTAAATAATTTGTATCAATATATTGTTATGAAGAGGAATTAATTATGCAGTGTTTTTCAGCATCAAAAGGAAGAGCTTGCTGAAATGCTTGTTAAAGGTGTAGCAAGGGATTAGCTGTGAAGCAGGGGCAGGGTTTATCTTTTTATTATCTAGAGTTTTCATTGTTGGTGAATGGCCCCTCTAATTATCACAGAAGAGACAAAAAAATTGAGTTATGTCTATGGGGCTGAATTTCCTGTCACACTGGCATCTGTCAGAAATAACACTTGTAAGTAACTTGAATTACACTAATATTAACAGAATATAAACATTTGCTCTTTAATATAAAATGTAAGTAAATGAAAATGGATTTTAAATGCATGTATTTATTGAGAACAGGTTACTGAAGAGATATGACAGTGAACAGTAATGTCTGCTGCTGCTGCAACTGTAGTTAACTTATGTTTTTTTTCTCCTTCAGAGGTTTATTTTACCTTCTGAAGCTTTCTCCTTTGATTTTTCATTCTGCTTGAGGAGAGGTTTGTGCCCTCCAACATTTCTCAAGAGACAGACGTGCCCAGAAACCACTCAGAAGTACAACCACCTGCCAGTCCTGCAGGCAAGCACCAATGCAGCAGCAGCTGGCTGTGTACTCTCTCAAGGAATTTGAGGGGAAAAAAAATCAGGTTGGTATTTAGGTGCTGGAGTCAGAGTTGGGGAAGGAGAATGTAAATGCTGTAGACATGCAAATATTGAAGGAAAAGCTTTTCTTTTTTTCCTTTTTCAGAAGGCAGATATTACATACCTTACTTGCACATTTATTACCCTATTTTCTCTGTTAGTTGTGTCTCTTGTATGACTTCAGGAGAGTGAAGTAGGTCTTAGGTTATGAGTTCAGTTCTTAGTACTAGATTTGACAAAATAAAGCCTTAGATAAATTAGTGCAAGTTCAGGCGAATACAGTTTACTCCGATGTGTTCAGTTCAGCCTTTCTGGTACATGACGGTGCACAATACACATTCCTGTGCAGAATGAGCTGTTCTGACTGCAGAGGAACTCCAGGGCCATTGCTATGGTTCAGGACCAGAGCATCTTCCAGGAACTGTAGTGGTCAACCTGGTCCAATACTTTGCATGTATGATGGAATTTTTCTTTCACACACACATGCTCAAAAAATAAAAAAATAAAAAAAAATCAGGAGGTGAACACTTTATAATATAGAGTGTAATGAAAAGGAAAAGATTGTTTATTTCAGGGTTTTAAAGCAAAATTCTTTATTAGCAGCCTCAGGGAGATCCCAGCTGAATTTTTGTGGCTGGAGCACAAATTAGGTGTCCAGTATTAGATAATTCAATCTCAAAGTGATAAATAAATACAGTATATAATAACAACTGGTCTCTACTCTCAAAAGCCACTGAGCACACACAGCAAACATTTCTGTTGTAGTCACTTACATCAGGTTTCATTCCGGCCCCATCTTTAAGCTTTTACATGATTTTAAATGGTTGCTCCAAAGTCAGATCTTTGAAAAAGACATATGACTGGCAGAGAATAAATATTTTACATGGAATAATTACTTATTGCCTGAAGTCTTTGGCATGTTATCTAGCAGGAAAAAAAAAAAAACATTTTAATAAATGCCAACCACACCTACGAAAGATAAGTACCATCACAAATCATACTCACTTATTCCAAGATTATCATTTGATAACCAGTCCAAATTGCTGTTGAGATAATAGGACCTCTTTTGATGTTACTGGCAAAGTGCAGGTAAAAATATTTCTGTGTTTGTCTTTCACCATTAGTGCGAAGATTTTACAAAACTTAACAACAAAACAAGAGCCAATGCATAAGAGAAAGAATATTTTCTCATAGTAAAGTACATTCGGTAACTTCAACATACCTTACAAACAATTGCTGCCTATCAGAAATAAGCTACTAAGTGGAAAGCATATAAATATATGCCTTATATAATGGGTACACTTTGGAAACGTTTAGTACAATCTATTTTAGTTTTAGACTAATTTTCATAGAGGAGTTTGGAAAACTACTTGCAGCAAATAGAATAGGTTCTCCCAACAATGGGAGAAACCAAATAGCTTCTGTTGGAAAAGACACAATCCAGCTGTATCATTATAACAGCCTTCTCTCCCTGACAGCTCAGGTTCACATCCATTCAAAGGCTGCCTTCATAGCATCCCAGAAAACTTTAATCAATGTCAGGTTTACACTAGCGCAGAGTAGAATCTCTGTTTTATCAGTTTAAAACAATGGGATCCCTTATTCAGGGAGACTGTGACTCACTGCCTTGTTTGTCCTAGCTAATGAGAACTAACAGCACTGTCTGTAATGGATGTGCTATGGATATTACTGTGGGAACGTGCCTGCAGGAAGTGATCCAACTATCTGCAACTGTGTAGTTAAAGATGATTGTTATTAAAATAATTTTGGGAACTCGCGTACAAGATGTACTTGAATTGCACCATGAATAAGTTAACGATTGTTCTAACTTATCATAGCTGTTCTGCACGTATGTTCAACATGCAGCTTGTTGGCTTTTTAATGCTGTGTATGTGTGTGGGGAGAGGGGTGTGAGCAGACCTCGTCTGCTGACTCATTTTGATAGATGGATTGGGCTTTATCACCCCTGAATCAGAGAGAAACACAGAGTGGTTCTCCAACATGAAATAGCTTGGGGGGAAAGACTGAAAATCCTGCATCCTTACAGTAAATCAGCACAAGGAAAGGCTCAGTTCAAGTGACTGGAAGCTTACCTGGGATTTCAGACCGTGTTTGTTGCACCGTAAGTGAAAATCTGACAAAGTGGGAGTTAAAATCTTTTTAGGACCCTCCTTGTTTGCATGTTTGCTGTGTGAGAAATTGGCACTGACAACTCATCTCCCAGTAGTTGGTGTTTACCTGTCAGAAGTTAGCTGCTGTTTAGCCCTGATGTAGAACATCTCATCCTCTCAGGGACCTTGTGGTAAATAAACTTTCCTTCTGGTGGAGTCTGGAACATCTACAAGCCCTAAGAGCTAGGAACAGAAATCCCTGTGACTGTGGGGAAATAGACAGAGAAAGAATTAATCAACTTTCTGGGTTGGAAGATTTGGGAATCTTTCGTTTTTCCTCTTCTGTGAAGGATTTTGGCTATGCCTGACAAAGCTCTTTGAATAAAAGGCTGAGAACTATTCAGCAATGTGCAAGCGGTTTGTCAGAAAAAGGAGGGGAGAGGAGTGAATGTGTGACTTTTTGTTTCCCTCCTAAGGAGGCTGAGATCCATAGTAGAGCATGTAGACTCAACCATTTGCTGCAGGAGTACAGGGAGTTCACTAAACTCAAGGAGACAGGGAGTTCACTAAACAAGGAGAACAACTTGACAAGGTCCCCTTACAACTGCAGAGTTGTGAATGAAACTATTTACACAAGGCAACAACAGCAACAGATATTTGGACACCACCATAATAATTTCTAATACATTTTTTTTTAAGAAGGGCTGTAATCCTGAAGGTGTGGCTTGCTGCTTCATTCAAAATAAACAACCACTGAGTGGATACGAAAGCAGCATGTGCTTGTGACCAAGAAATGATGAAATTGTCCTGAAAAAGGCCAGGAGTAGGAAGAATTGCAATGAAGAAAAGTGATCAAGTAGAGCTAAGCAAAATAGCAAATTTGCTTTTCAGTTATTCAGAATGCTGTGCACATACTCTATAATGTCTATGTGTTCTTATGCACAAAATGTAATTTTGCATCTAGGTCAAATACTTGTTCGTCACCATGACTAGTGGAGACCAGACCTGAAACATGTCCCTTCTATATCTCCAAGCTAATGAGCAATGTTTTTAAAGATGTTAGAACTTCCCTTGAGTCTCACGTGAGAACTACTTTCTCAAAACACAACTGTAATGAAGCAGATGGCAGAGGCTCTTATTGCGGAAGTTCAGTGCTCTAAGATATTAATGATCACAGACTCAGAGAATAACTTAGATGCAACTGCTCAGCATAGTGTTATAGGCCAGTTCGGAAAGTGCAGTTTTCATTAAAAAAAATGCAATATATGTAAAGAAATATATGCAGAGAAACCATCAGGGGAAAATTTCAAATTTGCAATCAAAACATGAATGTTTGGATTCTGAAAAGCAGCTGAAGTGCTGGCTTCATGTTTCTGTTATTTGCTGGCTGGACTCTCAAGTAAGATACTCTCAAGTGAGATCACATCTCCTCTGATACAATCATGACCGCAATTTTCCAACAAAACCATCACAATTTTTTATTAAAAATGTACAGAAACACTAAGTTGTAGTCCATAAAGCATAAACTCCGATTACATTATTGAGAACTAAAGACTCATTGTGCCATTTTGCAGAGATATGGAACGAGCACGTAATAGAGAAATCTGGATGTCTACAATATCTTTCCACTCTACTCTTCCACAACAGGGCTGTACCCAGCCCTGCATCATCAGCCTTGTTACTTACGCTGCATTAACACCCAGGTGCTAAAATTGTTAGATTTTCCCAGTCTACTAGGCATAAAAGAGGCATAATCATTCCCCAATCTGTGCTTGACTTCATCATCATTGGACACTGTTTATACATGCAGCACTTTCACAAACTATTTTTTCTTCCATATTGTTATAAGCCATAAAGTTCAAGAACCTGGCAGGATTAAGAATATTAAAATTACTAGTAAGATACTAATAATGCTAAAATAGTATTTAAAAAGTACAAAACTGAAATAGTAGCAAAATACTAAAACAAAGCTACAGAAAATATTACAGATAATGCACTTCAGATAATAAAAAGGGAACCTTATACAGAATGAAGACGTAATCAGCTGTTAAGAATTTATAACCGGTATTACTGAGACACTAAATCAGAATAAACTCTGTATTCATATTCTCCTCTGTACTATTATCGTGGAAATCTGAATAGATTTGAGGTAGTAAGATTTTCTGGTTAACCTTACACTTAATACAGGCATGAAATAGGTAGTCCTAATACTACCTAGTCTGAGAGTCAGCTAAGGTGGCAACAGACAGTGCCTGTCACTCTCTATTTCCCTTAGCACATAATGTACGCATTATGCTGCTTAGAAATGTAAAGCATACTGAGATGCACACCTTCCGTATGCACCTGGGCTGAGGAGAAGCAGGGTTTTGACTTGTTTTCAGAAAGCAACTTCAGAAAGAACTTCAGAAAGTTGCCTATTAGTAGAGTAAATAAGAAACTCTCTTATCCTTCTCCCTTTTGAAAAGTATTATTTCCTCTGCATATTACAAAGCCCCAGTACTCTAGATATGTAGGGACACATGGTTCTTGCGCAGAGCCAGAGATGACCAGCTCTTAAACGTGGAATAAGGTCAAAGTTGTGCTTCATGTGTCTGTTTTCTAATAAAAGCTTATCAATATAGAAAATAAAGATTCCCAAATAATTTGAACAAGTCTTTGCATTCTTCTGAGAATTTCATGTCATGATATATTTTATCTCAGAAAATATTTGCCAAAATATTGCTGGGCAAGTATGCTGTTAATAAGTAAATGTGCCGTTTTTCAGTTTATGAAATAGTCTGCCTTTCCCAGTGGTGTTATTTGATTACAAAATTAACTAATCATTGCTGTCTTCTGTTTTGGTATCAAGAAGCATTCAAACTGAACTGACAGCCTGGGACTGTTTGCTGCTGTCCTAGGAGATTCTGAGCAGTCATTTGCAGTGCTTCTAGATTTGTTTTATAGCGCTAACGCAGCTCTGAATTTGATATTCAAATATTCAATTTAAAATTATATTTAAATTCAGATTATTCTCTTCCAGTTCACCTCTCTTGTAAGAAGTACCTGAGCCTCTTTATTCAATTGCCTCAGTAAGTCAGATTGCCTAGAGCTCATGATCAAACTGCCTTAATTCCTTTTTTTAAAGGTCATGTAAACATGTGTGCTTAGTGAATTAGATGCAAATTCAATTCCCTATTCACAAAGCTTCCTAGTTATGTTCCCTACCTATTTCTCACATGCAAGCCTGCATCTGGCAGCAGAATATTGACTTACAAGCTGTGGTCAAAGACACGATCAGACGAAAGAAAAAAGTGTCACTTGCATTGTAGAGCCTACTGATAGAGGGAATTCAAGCTACATTTATTTCAAAATGTTGTTCATTCTGTAAGCTGAATAACTTCCATTTTAACATGGCAGTCCCCTGATTTTGTTTTTGTACATTTTCTTTGTAACAATTGTATGTGTTGAAGAACAACAGAAAGAGATCTAAGTACCACTGTCTGGATTTGACCAAAGCAGTTATTGTAACTAAGCACTGACCAAATGACCTTATTAACAAGCTGTGCTAAAACAAAAATAAGTTGAAAATCATGAATATCAGTGTTAAATTCATCTCCATCAAGGACTGAATGAATTACACTGAACATCTCACCATTTCAGTAGTAACAGCAAACATTTTTTGTTATTGCATTCAGGAACAAGAGTTTCTGTTCTAATTATCCTATTTCTGTGAATGAAATTGTTGTATTTGCCATCTTGTTTTAATGCCATGTATTAAGAGCTGTTACACTATTTCAGTTCTGTACAGCACACTTTCTTACTTCTGACTGTGTCTTGAAATGGAAAAGAAATGAAAATCAGCAGAAACAGAGAGTCTTTGCCTGACATCTACTCCTAGAGTTCTGGATATAGTAGGTCTGAAATAATCATGAAATTACTATGCAGAATTTGTTGGTTGTGGCAGACCCAAGGTCTGAAGATGGTAACTCACAGAAAGTCACAAGGTTTGTGTAATAGTTAGATTTTATAGGCAATGGAATTTGAACTTTGAATTTTGTTTGCCTGTAGGTTTTCAACCTTCAGGGTGTACATTTTCAAGAGTTTTCTAAGACCAGGTGGTCAAAAACATACTCCAATTATGTGCAAATCTTGGAGAAAACAAGCAGCCAACCAAGTAAACAAACAAAGAAACAAAAAAACAACAAAGCAAGAAGTCGCCCACAGCTGTTGTCTTGCTCAGTAAGCCACCAGATACAAGAAAATCTGTGATATTGTCTGGGTCAGGCCATTTTTCTAAAGTACTTCGATGCTTGTCACAGGCAGTACATTTTCTAGGCATATCATCATACAGATAATCCTGGCTGCGGAATGATCCACAGTTCTTATTAGGCCTCAGGACTCCCCATATTATATCAAGACACAGCATTGTTGGAAAGGAAAAGAGAATTTTCTTTGTATGGCATTATTTGGTAAATGTCATGACAGGTAAGAATGATGAGGAAATGATAGACAGCGAAATACTTCTAGTGAAAGAGGCAGATAAAGAACTGTGTACATGTAGATTCATCATCCTTTTCATTAAACCACTCCCTCAAGACTCTCCTGGTGTGTTACCAGAGCTAAGACATCCAGCTACCTAATTGGCTCAGCATGAGATGAACTTTCATCCACAAGTTCATGTACTTCTGTGCTTACCTGCTCTTCTTGCCTCCTGCTGGGGCCTTCCCATGCTCCTGCCCCCAGAACCAGACCTGAGCATCAGCCACATACCAGTCCTGAGGTCTCGTGGGGTCTTGGCATCTGTATTTCCTCTGTTCAGAAATAAATGAATGGTGATATTTGCCAGCAGATTTCTTAAAACAAAAGAAACAAAACACAACAAAACAAATTAGAAAATATCAACTAGCTGTAGAAATAAGGGATTAAAGGGAATTAAAAACAACTATTAGCCAATCTGAAAGTTTAGTTTTTCTTCTTCTGCTGACCTTGAAACCCTTATAATTCTCACCTGAGAAACTTAAAAGAATGAGCCAAGAAACTCTCTGGACCACTAGAGTTAATTTTCTTTGTGAATGTTGGAGGAGGGTTATTTCAAAGAATTGCTGACTTGCCAAAGTAATTGTAGCATTTAAAGAAAATGGACCAGGAAACGATAGATCAGTTATCCTGATACTAATCTGAGGGGAAGAAAAAGCCAGACAAATTCAGCACTCTATCAAAAAGGAATTACATGTTAAAAATAAAGCTCTATCATTCAACACAACGTCACAGAAAGTAGTTCTTGTCAAATTATCTTCTTGAGGGTTCTATTTTTTTCTTTTACAAGATTATAGGTCTGGTTGATAAAGGTAGCTATGTTATTACAGTATAATTAAATTTCTCCAAGGCATTTGAAATTCTACCACATGACATCGTGTTTTAAAATCCTACATTATATGTAATTAATAGAACACACATTACATGATTTAAAAGCTACTTGACTGATAGCTCTCAAAATGTATGCATTAATGGAAAAGCATTAATTAGGTGTGCCATTACTGACAAGACACTGCAAGACCCTACATCCTAAACCATTTAAAACCTTTTTTTGAATGCAATCTGAACAGCAGACGTAGTTTGTGGGGGGGATGCAAAATTGATACTGCTGCAAATAACATAAAGTTGGCTGTTGTGGAGTGCCCTGACTCAGGTGGGCGGGCACCTTGAATTCAGGGCAGCGGTTTGAGTGCGCTCAAATGTTGTGAATGGGGAATGAAAGCTGCCAGCGTATGGCCACGGGCAAAAGGACCCGTTTGTCTCTTTGGGTGTGTGAAAGGTAAGACAGGTCCAGCAGGGGCAGCAGAGAGACCTCATCCTGTGCAAAAGGGAGGGCCCGAGGCAAAACTCAAACGCTCTAGTAGGTCTGATAATCTTGATCTGATTAATTTGGTGTTTTCCTGTTCGAATGGGATTTGGTGGTCCCCAAAGAAAAAAAGGCTGGATTTGGTGAAAGCACACAGGAACATGCTGCAAATGGGTAGGTAGCAATCCTGTCAATTGCTATTTACAACAGCCAGTATCCAAGGTTTCCAAGGCAGTGAAATTCAGGACAGCACTGCACCTCCTTTTTTTTTTTTTTTTTTTTTTTTGTATATCAGGAAGAATTTAATGCTAGAATATTCTTGTAAAATCTTGAAGTATTTGTTCAACAGCTAATACTGAATAAAAGAACCAGAAGTCAGAACCAAACCCAGAAGTCTTTATAGGAGTTTCAATTAGTTTATAAGTCAATTCGTTCATTATTCTCCATTAAAATAACTCCTCAGCTTGTTTTTTAAAATCTGAACTTCAACATAATTTTAGGAACAACTGGTACATTTCCAATGGGCCAAATTAAGCCAAAATCCTTAGTGGAAGGGGGCATAATGTTTGGATTTTAAAAATCCACGTGAGACTAGAATTTGTTGGTTAGAATCCAATACTAATTAAAACTAAACAGAATCCAACAGACCTTTGATAATTACATCAAAAGTTCGCATTCATTTGATGTGGATTGTCTATATTTCATTGTTACTCTCTGAAAGGATTATTTATGTACAAAGCGTTAGAAAAGAGAATTAATATTTAAAAAGTGGAACTATAAGAGCAAACACTGATTCAGCATATGTTTTCATGTATTAAAAGTTTGCTTTATTCTCCTTAAAACCATCACTTGAGACAATATTTTTTGCATAAAGAGTGATCTGCAAAGATTCTTAGTAAAATATATTTCTAGTGGAACAAGAAGTTTAGCTGGTTTACTGGGGACTTGATTCAACAGCATTTGCTTAACAAGCTGGGCATTATGGAACCACATCAGTCATATTTTTTATTCCAGATTTGCCATTGGTTTACTAAGCAAAGCTCCACCAGAGAAAAAATCTGATTTCAGAAAAGATCACACACACCAGCCTAAACAATCTGAGATGCTGTATTGAAAGTTGTCTGGAAATTCGGCATATTTTATGCAACTAAGTGCAAAGTGCTTTCTTCACAGCTGAGTACATGGAAAGCACAGCAGTATTATGAAAGGGAGAGATTACCAATGATGTCTAGACATGGAGAAAATATGACCTCAGTTAGAACACTCTGATATTTACTTTTCCTTTTTAGAGAGTGATATACAGTATTTCATGATTTCAGTATGCAAGGCAGCAAGAACTGACGAGCAGTTCAGCAAAAATCCCCAAACAGACTACAAGCTGGGAAAACCTGAAAGGAAGAAGAAAGGATTTGAATGAAAACCATATTGGCTAGGAAAACAGGGACCAAAGTGCAGCTCTTTCTCATTTCCGTCATGAAAACTGTGTTGATTGCATTTTAAAAACGTCTGTATTAAAAAAAAAAAAAAAACAACAAAAATACCCACCAACATTCAGACTTCAGGAAACATTTAAATGGCAGATAGCTGTGTAACGTTATTGCAGTCTCAGTGTACACAACTAACAGAACATTTTCCTCAAGCTTTCCTACTATCGGGGAAACAATTGACTTTTCACTTAATCCGGAGTCTAGGGTCCCATTCCTCATTTCTTACATATTTAAATCTCTTACTACATGCAATTATTTTATTTATTCTTTTAAATGATACTCCTCAAAATTATGCTATCTAATTTCACAGACATGAAGCAGACTATTATCTTTGGGCTGGTTGGAAGGCTAAGGATGATGTTGAAAGGCATATCTCATGAAAAACATGCAGATACTTTGTTTCCATATAAGAAATTATCTGCCAAGAATTTTAGCCTACTATCTTTCTAAAAAAAAAAGCAATACATTTACTTTGTTGATCACCTAGCACACCTATAACTTACAGCAACTTTATTTGTTATATGTCTCCTCTCAGCTCTGTTTGCTGATCTCCTGTATGCTGAATTCACGTGGATGCAAAATGAGTAGCCCACGCTGTGTGTTAGGCAATGAGGAATGTAAAATTACTGACTGATCATTGTAGCAAAATGCAATGAATGCAAATGAGCAGCACAGAAAAGCTCTGATGACAATCAGTCATCTACTGAAGCTAACCCAGGTGCACAAAGTAGCCTGCCTGCAAAGGCTTCAGCTAGCCCTCAGATTAACCTAGAGGAATGAACTATCTTGTGCTGCTGTAGAATTGCTCCTCTAGTACCTGATCTGTTCAATTATCTTTGTGTTGTACACTTCTTATATACCCAGAGTGGCAAAGACTGTAGTAGAACCTGTCTTCTTGGGGTAGCCATCTATTTTTTTTATTCCACTGTGTTTTTGTTTTGATCACACACCTTGAACTTATGCAATGAATAGGGTAAGAGGTCTATGGAACTTTTGTTTACAATACAATCCTATTCATTATGCCATCCTGGTTCCCAAACTCAGACCCTCCTGTGTTATGAGTGAGGTAAGGACACTGTGCAGGAAAAGAAAATATTGATGTGTACAGGTAATTAAAACCTACATCACAATGCTTTCACGAAGGGCTGGTGGAGGCAAGAATTCAGACTAACGCTCTTTTAATGTGTTATCTTCAAATGTAGTGCCTGGAGGGGTTATGCATGTCTGTGTAAATAAAAGAAAAGCCAGAAATTCCAACGTATGGACAATACAGAATTCCATGGGTCAGCAAGAGGCAAAAAGGAAAAGTTTGTTTCCGTGATGCCTGATCACTGGAAACAGCTGTAGACCTTGGGGGGAAGCATAAGAGAGGAGTCCTCTTTGCTGTAGATAGTAGGACTTCAGAGGAGCTCTCTAGTGGTGGAGAAAGACTGTTAAAGGGAGCTTGCTTCCTGGTGGTGACAAACTTGTTGCAAGCCAAAGGTGACTTTTGAGAGGCTTACAATTAGTTTGATATGATTCTCACAAGGGTAACATTAAGCACCTCTTTAGCACTGAGGCCAAGCTTTTCTCAACCAGCAGGTTCTTGAGCCAAACTTTGAAGGTGCCAGCTCTTAATGGGGTAACTGGTAGTTTACGCACTTGTATAATCAGCAAAACAATGTACTCTCTTAATCATATTCCTGAAGATGGATGAAGTTTTCCTGGAAAAAAATCATGTGCATGTCACACACTTGAAATGAAAAGCTCCACCCTAAAAGTTGCAATGCTTGCTGAAATCAAGTAGCTCATAATTAGAATGATTGTCATTCAACATAGCAAAATAATCTTATTAGGAAGTCAGTTCATTGACACCATGTATTTTTAGTGCAAGCAACAATTTTGATGTCAGTCTGGTCAGGAATATTTCTCAGCTCAGCACAGTAACACTAGCTACAATACATCTATGCAAAAAAAAAATGTTTCCCCTTAGAGTGTGCTGCAGATCTGTGGGTCTGACACTTTCATTGCATATGGTTTTGTGTAGAGAGGTTCACAATTACTTCTAAATCTAAATTTCATCTCAATCTATTTTTTAAGTGAAAAGAATTTTCAAAAATCAGGAGAACCATTGACTAGTCTCTTGAAGTGGAAAATACTTGGAAATTAACTACTGAAATAGATGTTCTTGCAAGTTTATGTATCTCATTTATTTTTCTCTAAGAAAAAAAAAGGACCAATGGGAACAATGTGGAGGGAAAATACAGTTCTCAGTAAAACACAGATGAAGGCAGGTGTTAATGTTTTCCCCCAAAAATATATTTATCTTTAATATGCATTTGATTTCCATTCAGGCATAAAAAAAAGATTCAAATTAGAATTCTAAGGGTTAAATCTTGACATGGTTTGCCTTCTTATACTCGCAAATAACTGTGGCCACAGTTTGTAGAGTGTATTATTTGATAACACTGAGACATTTAACTGTCAGATTAACAGGTAAATTAATATATGTAGATGTTGACATATCCACATTTGCACCCATAATTACTTGCAGATGTGGACTATGGGTACAAAAATGGCCATACTTCAATGCTACTCCTTTAAGTCTACACAATATTTTTATTCTAGAGTTAAAGAGTATTTTAAAATATTTTGGTAAGTACTAGATTTCTGGCTCTAACTCAGGCAGATGATTTTTGAAATTTCATCTTGAAAGCATGCTTTGTGTCGTTGCTTTTTTAATGTGCACAAAAATTCCTTTCAAATTAATACAGCTCAGCCTTTGACTTTTTAGCTACAGAAAGGTTAATTTGAGATGTTTTTTCCTGCACTTAGTGGTTTTGCTCTTCTACTTTTCCCCCCTTGGAGCTCTTCAACTCTTCTGTCTCATCAGGGAGTATTCTTGCTCCTGTGATATGCAAAGCAAGAACAAGCAAACAAATGATGTCTGGGTACATTATTGTGTCTCTTAGAAGTAGGGAGAAAAGGTACAGAAGTAGCTAATTTATTTCACTAAACTCAGGAGAGAAACAGTGAGGTAAAAATTCTCCTGACAAATTAGGAATCAAATAAAAGGTGCATGGCAGAACTGAGAAGATGACAGAGTAACAATGGTGATTCTGCTTATGACAGCTGCGATACTTTCACAGTGGTGGTGAACCATATTAAACATCAAGGCAACAATAATTTTATGGTCCCATGCAGTGGCAAATTGACATTCCCAATTATAAATACACCCCCTTATTTATACAACAGTTGTTCATTCTATCTCTAACAGATCTCTGACTCAGAGAGTCAGTGTAATTGTTTATGTTTAAGAGGTGAGATGCCTAAAAGCCTTCATCAAGCCTCCAAAAATTTCTCAGCTTTCAAATGTGGTGCTCCCTTTACTGGAAACATCAGCAGAAATCTCAAGAGTTCCTCACAAAAGCCCACAGTGGCTACTTGTGGCCACCAGGTAAGGTGGCTTCAAGCTAAAGCTTATACATCTGATAATGGAAGCACTAAAATTCACAACCAAAATTTGAATGAAAAGAGTCAGGGGACATTCCAGGCCAAATGCAGAGATGTGCTCTCCAGGTTTGACTCTACTGACATGTTCCATGGAGGCTGCAGCCACTTAAAAGCCTGCCTGCTCCTTTTCTTCAGTGGGGCTGTGATAGCCATAAGACCTCATGCAGCAGATGAAGGAAAAAAACTTATGGTGGTAAGTCATGGAATCTTTTGAATCATGGACTATTTTGAGTTGGAAGGGATCCTTAAAGGTTATCTAGTTAAACTCCCAAGTCCTAAATGTCTATCAGATTCTCCAGCCACTTGGGCCCCTGATGAATGTGGGAAGTTGTTTTCTTAAAATGCTACTGGAATTGGATGCAATTCAGCAGATGACACCAAAGAACTCCAGTGTCATTATTCATCTCTCTCCTTCTCTTTACCACACTGAAATGGCCGAGAGCCTGATTCCTTTCTGCAGTGGTTAAAATATAAAGACAGGGGCAAATCTGGCAATGGATGAATATGTAATCATGACTTGAAATACTTTGGCACAATGCCAGTGCTTATTATGAAAGACATAGCTTCAGGTCAAAAGATTTTCTTCTGTTGTACAGGCTGGTAAGATTGTAGGGGTGCAGCAGAAGAAACACATCGAGGAATTAATCTCCACTTTTCACCTGCCAGTCAAAATTAGAGTAGCATCCTTGAACAACAGGTGAGTTTTCTGGCTGCAATACTTCAGTTAGGGTTAGAATAAGAATGTTTTTTTTTTAAGGACAATGTTCTAAGAAGATATTAAAGCCCAGTAGACTCTGCATCTTGCCTATCATAGTCTCTAAAATCTTTACACAAGAAGGCAGATGAGATTTTATGACCCATTCACTCCAATAGATTGGAAGGAGACAAAAACTTTCAACATGAAAAACAAAATGATTTACCACTAAGGGGAAAGATAAAAGAAAGAAAAAATGAAGTGTAAATGTCAGATGTTAGTCATATTGCTTACCACGCTGTTGAAGTTGTTCAGATATTATGGTGATAAAGTCAGTAAAGGAATCTACACAGAACAGGGGTGGACTTGTCCATGGAATTTTGGTGTTCCTACATTTAGCCTTCTCAACATGCAATCTACTTGCAACTTCCACTATTACAATTAGTTATTTCATTAGTATGTTATGAGATTAATAAACACTTATAAATTATTTTGTGTTCCTCAGAAAGAGGGAGGATTTTGAGATACACCCATTAGTGATGAAATCAAGTACTATAGAGATAAATGTGCCAAACAATAGCAATTCTAAATGGAACACAGATTGTAGAATCATAGAACCATAGGATCCTTAGAGTTGGAAGGGACCTTTAAAAATCATCTAGTCCAAGTGCCCTGCAATGAGCAGGGACATCCACAGCTAGGTCTGGTTGTCTGGCTTCTCAGAGCCTGGTCCAGCCTGACCTTGAATGTCTCCAGAGGCAGGACATCTACCACATCTCTGGGCAACCTGATATTCAAGGACATTCAGTCTTCAACAAACAAAACAAAACAAAACAGAAGTTGGATCTCTACATTCAGTATATGAGAAAATGAAGAAATTAAGGAGAAAATAAAGAAAAAGCTAATGAAAAACATTGTCTGTGCCAGGATCTTTTTGTGGGAGAATGGTAATCAGAAAGTAATGTAAAACTGGAAACTAATTGGAAAGGTTAGGAGTTAAGACATAGAAAAGTTGGTTATAGAAAAAGAACTTGAATTAAACAAATACGAATTGATTCCATTTAAGATAAAATGATAAAAATTAGATCTTCAAATAAGCATTACAATTGAAAAAGAAAATTGTTGATAAACTAATGGAATTGTTTAATGATGTCTGTTAAAGTGAGAATCCCAAGGGAGATTTAGTCATGAAAGAAGTCTGGAATTTCAAAGTTAAAAGTACTAAAACTTACAGAACATTGTAACTCAAACTACAGAAGCATTTGAAAAAACTCTCAGAGGACCTGCAAGAGCAACCTCCTCGAGAAGATGGGAGTCATTGTATTGGAAATAATTATGAGAGATATAAGAAAGGAATTTATCAGGAAAAAATCTATGAATCAAGAAGAGAAAGATTTAAGTTTAAACTGACCACAGTATTGAACACTGAATGTAAGTTAGAAGCAAAAGGCACAAGGAAACAACTAGGATGGCTTTGCAGTGAGGATAAAACATAGATTAAAGATAATCTAGGCGTGGTCAAAAATGAAACAAACTTTGCCTTAGGTTTCAAAAAGGACAATTATTTTGAATTAGGAGGAAAATCAGAATGGCTAATGGCAGCTTTCAGTCCCACGCCCTTGTTATCACTACTGTTGTGGAAAGAGAAGTCATGGGGCTTAATGTACTCAAATCAGAGGGATTAGGTGGTCTCCTTTGCAGGATTTAGAAGGAGTATTTTTAAACGCTCCTTTCAAGTCAGTTTGGTATGAATGTAGAACACCAAATGCTGTACCTACAGTTAACAGAGGAGAACATAATCAGGCATCTGTAACCCTGTAACTCTGTACATTGCTTTAGGACAAATTCTGAAGGAAAAAATATTTAAAGACAGTTTAATAGAATGTAAAACAACAGTGATTTAATCAATTATAGACCATTCTAGACAGATTTTCTAGACAAAGGAAATGCACCAGATTTCATGTATCAAGACTTCAGGAAATGGTACCAGCTGAGAAGCTTGTCACTTAAAATGTAAGAAAGGAATGAAGAATCTGTGAAATGAGTACGAAACTGTCAGTCATTACTGGAAGAGGAGCTGGGTTTGAGTTACTGGTAGAGTTCTTCAAGGATCAGTCTTAAAAACAGGCAGTGACTAATTATAATCTGATACCTGTATTTTACTGAGCAAGCACTTTGTTATACCTCTCAAATTTATACTTTTATTGGTAGAGGACATCTAGGATATCATACAAAAGAGCTAGCTGTTCTTTTGGTGTAAAAGTATAGCAGCTCTTTACAGAATGTTCTGCTACCAGGTGAGAGCTCATCAACTGATAAAGGTGCAGAAGTTCCTGAGCAGAGTAGCTAGGCACAGGATTATATGAGTTGTGAGTAGAATGGAGAGTTAGAAAAGACTTCTGAAGTCCATAGTGGTATGAGATTTATTTCTAAAAGAGCCTGGGTAGTATAAGATCTTGCAATACTTCAAACTTCTTATTATGCATGTTCAAGAATGAATGTATGAATTCAAACTGAAATAGTTACAAATAAGAAATACTAAAAGATCAACCTAGTGAGACGCAAAGAGATAGAAAGAGTGCAGATAGGTTAGCAAGAATACTACTGAAACTTGGAGTTAAACATCATGAGATACTAGATTCTTCACCCTAGTGAAGTAGACAAGAGTTAATACAATGGGAATAAATTTGATGAGAATAAATTTTCTCTGGAACTTAACAAAAAGTTTCAAGTTGTGGAAAAAACAAAAGTACTGAATCTGTTTTTTTTAACAAGACCCTAAGTGTTCTTGAATCTATAAACAAAATACAGTAAATTCTATGACATGTTACTAATTAATGACTGGTCACCATAATCCTAGCTAATTCTGTGTTCCTGATTTAGCATGAATGCTATAATGTTATTATTTAATATTAAATGTTATAGTGTTATAATTCATAAGCCAGAAAACCTAGTATCACCTAATCTTAATTCAAAAATTATTAATTTCTTATTGATGTATCTACTCATTTGAAAGGTTTTACAGCAAAAATCCTTACCACTTTTGTGTCTTACCTCAATTGTGTCTGCTGCCATACAAACACTGTGACTTTCTTTTATTTATCTTACTAGATGAGTGGCTTGAGACTCCCTCAGGAACTTTTTATGTGGTTTTTAATAATGAATGATTTCTAAACCTTGAAGCATAAATTTCACATTCTTGTCTAAAAGTCACTGGATTTATGTGGAAATTTTACAGGTTGAAACTCCTTAAATGTAAACTGTCAGGAAGAGGGTGTTGGAATTTCTCCAGATTTTCCAGAAAACTAAACGATTTCTTACAAAAACAAAAAGCCAGCACACCTCTTATGACTCCCTTCCATAAACGCATTCACGTCAGTCACCTTTCTCACTCTCTCTTCATGATCCAACATGCCTCATCCCCATACTGCTTGATACTTTCCATCACCACACACATCTCCAGTCTTATTTTTCCCAGAGCCAGTTAATGACATCTGCTCATCACTCTCCTGCAGAGTCTCTCTGCACATTCTTTGCATCTTAGAATTTTGTAGGAGGGTCAGGGACTCTCCAAATTTATTGCTTCTAACAGAAAGTAAATTTGTGACTGATGTTTTGGTCAAATAGTATCACATTAGTATGATTTTCTGGCATAATGCAGCATTATATTCAGTCTTCTGCATATGACTTTGTTAAAATTGTAGCCTGTAGCTTTAAAAGGAAATAGCCTGGAAACTATTATAAAATGGAAAAATTTAAAGTTTATGTTCCTTGAAATTCATGTCAGTAGACTTCACCTATCTCTAGAATTATATGTCCTATATTTCATGGTTTAAACGAACTATGCCGAAATTTCAGTATTCTCTGTTCTCACTTACCTACTCAGCCTCCTTTCAGTATCTTCTGTCTTCTGTCCTTTCCTGCAGCATTGCAAACACATTAAAATAGTAGAGGATAGCAAATATAATTGTCAGAAAAAAAATTATGATATTTCCTCAAATGTTTAACAGTAAAGAAAGATCAAATCAAAATAAAATCAAAACCAGAACCAAATCAAACAACAGCAACAAAAACCTAAACATAAAAAGCAAAGCCAAAATAGAGAGTTTTCTTGAAGCACAAATGTTAATTCTTAATTCACCCTGTGTTGAATAATTCCAGTTTCTTTATGGATAAAGAATCCTCCTTGGATAGGATACTTACTAACAAAAAGATACAGCATTATCTAGCTAGCAGTAAGATCAACAATCAGTGATATGATGTGCACATAAGTGGGTGTCTTCCATTTTGGAGATGTACCTGCATTTTTGCAGCATTTTTATCCTTATTTTTTCCAAATAATTCTTAGGGAAATATGCATAAATGCTTATCCGATGTAGAGGTCAATCCCACATTGTGAGCATCTTGCAAAAGTCTGTCTCCTTATTCTGGTATATTTGCTAACAACATGTTAAAAGTATGCCGGTACATTATCATCATACATGAGCAAAGTGTCTTTTCCTAAAAGGAAACAGAGGTACAAAAACACCCTCCCGCAGATGTCACCTGTCCCTTCACAGCTCAAGCACTTGTAGAGTGCAGGGACTTTGATAACTGACTAGCCCATCAGAAGTGAAGGCTATCTTACTTGGGAAAACAAAAGAACCATGAAGGAATTGTTTTTCTTCTTATCTTTACTGTTGTCTCTTTCCTTTCTGCTGTATGGACTTTATATGCTTCCTGTTCTGTTTCTTTCCCTTCTCTTTTAAGTTGCCTGTCTATTACAAGGACAGTAAGAAACTATCATTGAAATGAAGTGACTAAGTAAATTGAATGATTTGCCAGCTGGTTAATGATTAAAAAAAAAAAAAAGATCTTTTTGATATAGCTGGAAGCACAGCTATAACATCTGTTGCTGTCAGATGTGAATTTTTGACTTTGAAAAAACACTGCTTACAGATCTTCTCAGATCTTTTTGCTTAGGAAGACAAACTGTAATCACTGAGGAACAATAATGATTAATCCATGACTTAACCAGTAATATTTACCCATCTTTGCAAAATAATCTTGGCTGCACAAAAGCTCCATGGATGTGAAAACGAATACACTGAAGTCAGGATGTCTGTCCGTGGTCTAAATTCAGATGCATTCTTAGGAATTCTATAGGGTCACAACTGGTGAGCATGCATCTTTCATCAGCTGCAGAATGAGGAAAGAGTACTCTAAAGGATTACTAGTTTTATGTGCTTTTTAAAAGAACAATTACAGTACGTGTGAATCAGTAATCCAGTGGTGTTTTAGAGGCAATCTGTTTTGTGATATTTATTCATTTCTTCCATCTCCTGTCTAAGCAGCTTAGGGAATTTCAGGGAAAAAAAAAAAACCAACAACAAAAAAAAAACCTATGAAAAATGCATAGTTAAACACTCAGTCACAAAACACTGAAGTAAAGGTTTAAACAACCTAAATAAAACTTAATATGTATTCTTGGCAACTGGATAAACTCCAAATCTGAGGCAACATATTTCATTTTACCATACAACAGTACAATTCTAGTTTAAAGGAACAAAGGCTTTAAGAAATAGCTGTTATTATATTTTTCCTAAATTATTACTTCTTAAGAGAATGATTTTCAATTAATAAACATCATGGAAAATGATTCTATGAATTCCGTCTCAAGAAAATATTTAGAAAACAGTGTCATGCTATAAAAAAAAAATGCGTGTGTTAGAGAAGCTTGCTGTGTAATGATGAAATGCCCATTTCCACCCCATTTCCAAGAAGAGGTGTTCTGGTTTACCAAACTATCTAGGTTTAAATCCTTTCCACAAAAAAACACCATAGGAAGCAAAAGACAGATGGCATTTTTCTGTCCAAAGCTGTATGGGTTTGGTGACCGCAGAAGATTCACAAGAAAGTGTTTTGCTAATCTCTTGTTGTCCTCAAATCAGCCCTCATAGTCACCCCATACATCAGAGGAAATGCAGAGGAAACGGTTATTCTGCCCAGCCCAGGCTGCTGCTGAATAGCTCAGAAAGGTGTCAAAAGCCAGCCCCATGAACTCAGATGGCCTAATGTGCCCTGGGAGGCCATGGATCATTTCTGCTGCATAAGGCATCCACTGCTACACTTTTGCTTTACAGTCTAGGTCCAGGAGCAAGCTAAATCATCTGAACATAATTCAGGCATTGATATATGAAGCTTACCCATGGGTTGAGAAGCAATGAGGAGACTACCCTATTCTGTATCCAAATTCCCTTCAAATCACCTACATGACGAACAAGAATCACAACAGTCAGTTAAGACACTTTAAAAGGCTTGGATTTCCCATTAAATAGAACAATTATGCATTCATAGACAGATAAATATATATATCTGTGCAAACTCAGGGGAAAGTTGACACATCCTGTTACTTTCTGTAAAAGAATCATTAAGTTTTATGCACAGACACTCTGCTTTAAATCATCAAGCTAGCAGCAGACCCACTTGGCTTGTCTAAAATCTCTTCTCTGCCCACAGCCTCCAAATATAATAATAATTGCCGATGCTTTTAGTACAGAATTACTTCATTAATCCCAGCTACTAGCCCCATATATGTATGCATTATAACTCAGTTCTGGGATTCATTAATTGACCTAGTTAATTTGATCCCTAATAGACTGCAATTATGGATGTGTGAAATAGCTTGAAAACAATTTGTTGCAAACAGACATTCCCTGAACAATAGGTGCACAGACCTTTAGCAAAACTTATTCCAAAGATTTGTCCTTTTATCTTTTAAAAGGCTTTAGAAAGTTTGCACTGAAAAGGAGGGAAGGAAGGAGGGGGAAATACATAAAAAACAAGGAAAGCAGATAACCTTTGATGCCGAGTTAATTTCATTTATGCATGTGACCTAATCTAATTCAAAGACTACACTGATATCTGTCAGGAAAGCATGCGTAGCAAAACAGACTGGAATTAGGGAGAGAAAAAAATGGAAATTCTTAGAAATGCACAAAAAGATCCACTTTCAGCTCTTTTTGAATGCCAAGATGCAGTTTCAAGTGTGACAGCTTTTTCTTGTATGTCAAGCACAGTACCTGTGAAAAATCTTCCATGTTGGAACAGAGCAGACATCCTTAGTGTACTCAACACCCATGAAAAAAACAATGTTTGAGAAGGTGGATTGCTGAATATGTAAGTGTTTTAATAAGGCATTTCACTTGAAAACTTTCTGCAACATTTAGACAGATTGAGTTTTAGGGAGGAAGTGACTGTGCAGTCAGTGCCTGGACTGCTTTGCTGTCAGAGGAAATAAGTGAAACTAAAATGAAGTGATAATATACTGTAGGAAATTTAAGAGAAAAGAAAGGCAGAGAAAAAATGGCAATCTGGGACCATGCAACTGATCCCCAAAATAGACACAATGACCAGTGCCAAACTAGCTGCCAAGAACAGTAGATTGTAAAATTACCTAATACCTATGTCATGTTTACTTTATATTTACATTGGGGAACAGGCTCCCCAACAGACAAAATACTTGACAGTATTTTTGTTCACTGTCACTATCATTACCCACCATCTGCTCTGCCAAATTTCCTTTCTGTTCTTTTTTGTGCATTCATCAGTGCGGTAGCAAGTAACCACCTTAATGACTGCAGCATATTGCTCCTGGATTAGCAGCAGATATTGTAGTGCTCCTGGCTTATGGACAGAGCTGTAAGTAGGAGACCTGGCAGGGGGTTCCATTTAAAATCCTTTCCCTTTTGCAGAAAGAAACACAGTAACTAGGAAAGTTTTGTCCCAGCTCACTAGCAAGGATGTGATCTATGGTTTAGTTAAAAAGAAAAAAAAGTACCTCCCCCTGTGAAATTCAGTGCGATACCCGCCAGCTACCCAGAGATGGCTGAATTCTGACAAGATGGCTCAGTGTGATGGGTAGACTGAAATACTGGCAGAGAGCTCTGCTTAGTTTGCTCAAAACCACAGATAGAGAAACCGCAGCTTTGAGAAAAGGGCAGCTTTTGAAAGGGACACATGTTTACTGACTGGACCTTGTGGGTTAATATAGTGACCTACAAGCACAAGAAGGCTTTTTTGTCTGTGTCATCTGTGGGTAGAGGTGGCATTGGGTAATCCAAGGCTGGCACCTCTTTACTTATTCTTTGTTCTGAGGCCTTCCAAAGTGACTTCTCCAAAACTTATCTCAGTGCTTCTTTTTGTGTGCTGACCAGACTTTTTGTTGCTGAGCTCAGTCAAGTACAGAGAAAGTAAGAAGGGGTGCTTTTTCTTGCTAAAAAAAAGACAAAACAAAACACCCTTTTAAAACATCTTGCACCAAGTTGCTGGGGCATGGGGAGAAGCTAAAGAAATGGGGAAAAAGGAAAAAAATGACAAAGAAGAAGAGCCAAAGGAAATTTGGACTGGAAAGCTTCCTCAGGAGTATTACAGTGTAAGGAAACACAGCAGAAAAATATATGGAGGTATATAAATTTTAAATATATTATGGAAAGTTTCCTACTAAAAACATTCAAAAACAATTACTTCTGATCCACAAAGAGAGGAAAAATGAAGTGATCTTAAGCTTTAGGATCCTAAGATGGATCCCTGCCAGGCTGCTTGAACACAGGCAGTTTCAATGCAGCCCAGACAGGCTGTGGGTTAAAAGGCTTAGAAGCCTTTCTTTTCCCACCATACGCAATGGCAAACTTCATTTAGACTTTGAAACAGTAATGAAGCGAGCATTACATGTAGTGATGAGGGGCAGAAGAAGTTAGCAATAGTGTGAGGGCTTTATGAATGTGCCAAGGCTAGGCCTGGCAGTCAGATGAGGGCCCTTCTCGAGCAACTGTCTGTGGGGCTGGGCTGGTAAGGCACACCAACCTGTAGGGATCAGACCTGTGGTGGGAAGGAGCCCCGAGTGCTGGACTATCAATGACACTTTGCTGAAGCTTTCACAGCTTGGAAGTGTGACCTGAGCATATCAGCACTAAGGGGAAAGAGGAATCATAGAATCTTTGAGTTGGAAGGGATCTTAATGATCATCCAGTTCTGACTCCCTGCTAGGGGCAGGGCTGCTATCCATCAGCTCAGGCTGCCCAAAGCCCCACCCAACCTGGCCTTGAACACCTCCAGGGATGGGGCATCCACAGCTTCTCTGGGCAAAACCTGTTCCAGGGCCTCATGTGGTAAAAAATTCCTAACTTCTAAAGAAGGACTGCCACACTCTTGCTGCAAAGCTAATAAATTCAGATTTGTAAAGCACTACATATTTTTTTATTTTAGCTGCAGAATAATTCCAAATGCATGCCCATCTCTTCAACAAGTCCTCTGGCTTGGCTGCAATTGTTCATCAAGTTTTCTAATGTACAGTTGTCGTAAACATTTGAGAAGCATACTATGTGCAAGCCTGTAATGTCTGCACAACTTCAGGTTCTTCTGATTAAATCACATATTGTAAACTGTTACAGGATTAACATCCAAAAACTCTTCTTCTCTATTCAGCAGCTCTTCAGGAGTGTTTCAGGGTGGGCTTTTTTGTTTGTTTGTCTTTTTGTTCATTTGTTTTTTTCCTCATTACCATTGACAGGAAAATAGACACCGGTATGTTTTCTCTCTTGAAAAAGCCCACGTGATATTCTCAGTGCTTACATTTTTGTGTTCATACAATATGAGAGGAAGAGTGCTTTTATAGTCCATTAAATATGATTATCTGCTAAACTTCCAAAATTAAGTATTCGTGTAAAGTGTCTCAGGGTCCAAAGTACCCACCCTGAGATTCCTTCTATGGCATCTTATTTCATAATGAGATTCTTTAACAGGAAAACTGCAAATGGAGTCAACTATTGATTGCATGGTACAAGACAGGGAGTCTGGAGGAGTGAAATGCATGTCTCTGAGCTATCGCAGCAGGAGGTAAAGCTCATACTAACCTTGTGAGTGAGTCTAAGTGGTGCAGCTCAGAACTATGTGGTGTCAGCTCATGGATATGCACTGGGAGGAGGCTCAAGAAGGAAGTCTTGCAAAAACCAGGTCCCTTAGCATTAAAAGCTTTGAAAACCAGCAGGGACTGCTTAAAATAAATCCTCTAGTTTATAGGCAGCCAACATGAAGGGCTCAAGGGGGTGTAATATGAGCAAGGCTGCTCAATCCTGTGAGTGAACATGATGCTGCATTCAGGACTTGCTGTGGTTTTGACATTTTTCTCAGAGCTAATAATGGAAGCAGCAATTCACTCTCTCCAGAGAGAGGAGCAAAAGGCGTTTTAGCAGCCTGAATATATTTGTGCACAGAGCCGACAAAAATGGCAAGATAGATTTGGAAACTCCTCATGGAGTTGTTTTTATGCATGCAGAACAGCAGCATTTAGATCCGTATCATAAAGGAATAATGAATGGGGTTTTGGAGCAGCTGACTGCAAGGAGAGATGGTAGTACTCTTGTGGGTCCTATGTCCTTGTAGATGCAACTTGAAAAGTCAAATGATTAATGTCAGCTTTTGCTATCTTAAACCAAGACCACAAAATTTAAGACAGTCCTTCTTAATGACTGAACCTCAGCATGTTCATGTGCTCTTTGATGGCAGGAAATTGATATGCAGGTATATTTCTGAATTTTGCTAATGTAACTATTAGCAATTTGTGTAAAGTTAGGAAAGAGACTCCTTTTGTATCCTTGGAAAAAGGCAAATATACCATTACTACCACTTATTTTTATTGGTACTGCTCAGGGTCAGCAGAAAGACCCCAATTAGGCCTTTGAGGTGGATATTTTGTAAATACTACCTTACATCTTTAGATTTAAGGCTCTAAAGAAGGTGAGGATATACCTACAGAGCTCTAGAAACTAAATAATTTGGGGAGAGCAAGTTTAAGGAAATTGGATGCTGTAAGCTCATGTCCAAATTTTTACTCAGGAGATGAACTTCCTCTAGCCCACAATACCTTGGTTTGGCAGCTTACAGAACAGTGCAGTTAGTTACTGCAGGACCAAGCTATACCAAAGCAATAACCAGCAGTGAATAGACAGCATAGACTCTTTATATCTGCTTAAGCCAACCATCTTGCTGACTCTTCAACTTCTAGTACAGACTGACACTTCCCTACATATTCAGGCTGTCACAACGCACTGCAGGTGCTGCCATATTGGTGCCTAAAACATAGTCCATGCATTATTCAGTATAGTGCTTTATCATCATGAGACTCACTTTTTTTACTTTGTTTTTTCTTTCAATGAGACTAGCATTTTTTTCCGGAATCACTTCCTTTCTCTCCTCTCCTGCCCTCCCCAGGTACAGCTAGGACAGCATATGTAGTCTTAACTGAGTTCCTAAATGAGAAAAAAAAGGGGGATCTGAAAGGTATCCTAAAGCATTGTGAAGTGTGCTTTTTTTCTGTTTGTTGTTGTTGTTTGTTTTTTGTTTGTTTTGATTTTGCTTATTTTTTTATTTCATTTCTCTCTACCCTGTATGTGAGCATGATAGATTGAAATGCTCTTTAGGCCTTTAAGTGTGCTTGAATTACATTTAATCATTTGCCATTCCATGTTTACATAGGCTGCTTAGCTGTAAACTACTTCTATATAAACTAGGTTGAAAGGCATTGTTCAAACATAGAATTACCACAATTGAATTGCATGTATGTGAGGAATTGTTTTCCTGTCATAAGGTTATCACAAAACAAACGAAGGACTCTGAAGTACACATCTGACCCATGACTATCCATTCAGAGGGTATGCTCTATAGATTTAGTTCCTCTCTCTTCTCCTTGCACAGCGAAGAGAATAGAAAGTAAAAAAGCATATCCTGACAATACAACATACATCTAGCAGCAAAGTTTTGAATGAGAAATCTTTGAGATACCCTACAAACAATAAATCAACTCTCTTCCAGCAACAGATATGAATTAATTGTGTCAACAAACTAAGGTTGTACCACAAAAGTTCTAAGAATAATAAAATATCAAGCATTTGAATTTTAATGTACGTTATCATAAGTTATGTTAATCACAATTTTACTTTAATTGTGACATTAAAGAGACAATAGGGTTGGAATTAATCTGACGAAAATCGGAGGCATATATTTGATGTAAATACTTAGTTTTCATTTATGAAGTCTTATTGACACTTGGTAACAGAAGAAAGTAGCAGCTCTAGGCACAGTTCTTCTAGCCTGCTTTGAGCATTACTGCTGAACTCAAACGCTCAGTTTTTATCATTGACTATAAGGTGAGTCCAGAAATCTAGCTCAAACCCAAACCTCTATTCTGCAGGCATACAAATCTCTGTGAGATTAATACCATGGAAGCCTGTGAATTCTTGTAAGGATGTAGGATTGCTACTTATTCCCAGCAATTATTCTTTTTGGTAAGGCTTATGGAATACGCAGACAAAATAACAACATATTTCAACTGTAAAATGTAGAGAGGACATTAAGGAAAATGAATATTATCATTTTTTAAAGTTACATTTTGTCATTTACAGAATAAAAAAATAAAAAACTGAAAAGATGTCCAGATTCAGAATTATTCAACCAATCACATGAACACATTTTTTTAAGAAAGACCAATTCACTGTACTGTATTAAATATCTGGTTTCATTCTAAAGAGGGGATGACATCATTTATATCACAGATTATATATTAATTAATTAATTAATTAATTTTTGTATACATATATATTATATATTTATTTATAAATATATATATATCATAGATGTGAAGGTCTGCTGTTTAGAATATATCCTGTTTCATTTATCACTAAGAATGAACAAAAAGCAAGTATCTCTTTTACCTTAACAGCACTTAAACTGCATATACAGAGCATTTTGGAGAGAATTCTCTCCATCAAGGTGTAGAAAGGAATGGTTAACTGACCTACAGTAACAACCACAGAAACTACACCTTTCTAACTCTACTGATGTTTCTTAGTCAGTTTATGAAAATATCAAAACAGTAGGCAAAGCACTTAGGGAAATAAAATATTTTTAAAATTCTGATTTCTTTATCAGAAAACCTCACAGCTCAGCTTTGCCAAAAATCCCCAAAGCCAATATTCTTACAAAATCTTCAGAGATCAGCATAACATTTGTATAGATTTTCTGTGGTAGATGCAGTAATTTACTAAACAATCATTGCAAAGAACTATTAATTAGCGAGAGCTTTACATTAATTGTCAGCAAGTAATCAAAACAAAAATGAAACAAGGAAAAAATAAAACTAACTTGAGCTAGGAGGATACATGTGAAATATGGAGTTACTGGTTCTTTCTCTTCTGCAGGAATTCAAAAGACATACCATATCTGTAGAATTTATTAATCAGTTATATCAGTACAAATCAATCCTCTAGTACTTTCTACTTTTATTAGCTTATAAAATATATGTAGAAGATGATCCCAACAGGAGAAGTCAGCAATGTTTTGAATGAATCCTCTTTACTCTTGGACTTTATTCAATGACTGCACAAAAACAATTTGGACAGATGGTTCAGAATTATTTTACCACATTTGTATACATTTGAAAACCCCGGCTCCTAGATTTAGGACAGAATGGAATGTCATCCAGATCTGTGTTTGTTCTCTTCAGAATCCAGTGTTGCTTGGCTAAAAGTTTCTTTTCTTAAGAGCTGAGCAAATTTGTTTTAAAATCAGAAACTTGTGCATATATAGTTTATGATCTTGTTCTCTTTTTGCAGATTGATGGCTTTCCTCTACTTTTTAAACAAACCATGAACATTTCTATTTCACTTTGCTGTTCTTATAGCTGCTCATGTCAAAGCTAATTTGTCCTTAATTGATACTTCACGAATGGAATATACCTGGAATACGGAAAATATTAGTGCTCAAATGCAGTAACTACTGATCTGTATTTAACAATTCTATTCTTTTATTTTTCAGTACAAATATAAGCCAGCTGCATTATCACTACCCTTATTAAAAAGTTGTGATAAGGATGTTGTGATAAAAGATGTTTATTCTTTATATTTTACCTAAGCCTTCAAGTTATGATGATACGTGATTACATTTATGGTAATTGCTTTGCCCTAAAGATACCTATACTATATACAGCCACCTTGCTTCAGCCTTCATACAAAGAATCCAGAATGTATGTGTTCTTAAATTAATTCCATCTGTTTTATGTCATATCAAGACAAGAACTGTTTCATATCCCTTGGGAATTATGAAAAAATAAATGATATTTGAATACTGAAAGTCAGAAAGATATTTCAGATACCAGGTTTCTTGTTCCATCCCCAAATTATATCTGTATCAACAGCTTTGTGAGATAAGATTTATAGACATCAAAAATACACTTTTCATCAAACTATCAGCTTGATTTGTGGAGCAGGATCACGCCAACTTGAAAAGTCTGTAAAAAGTAAAGCTGACTCTCTGTTTTGTCCTTGTTTACAGCAAGGTTAGTTTTCAGAGACCAGTGTTTACCAGGTGGCATGGACGCCTGATGGAGTATGGTTTCTTAAAAGAACTGGGCTTCCATTTAATTTTACTTCCAAGTAAACCTAGGTATTTGCCATTAATCTTCTTTACACCAAATACTTATTTAATAATATTTTCAGTTTATAAATGGTGACATACTTAAAACCCAAATGAGTTCTTGTCAAAACCGTTAACAATAACACAACATGTGGAGATGTAACAGTTCTGCAGTGCCTTTTCACAGTGCCTTCTCCACACAGCCAGAAGAGTTACTGGGCAGTGAAGAAGTGATGGATTATTGTGATGGTGGACTGCCAGGCACCCACCCAGCTGCTCTCTTACTCCCCTTCCTCAACAGCATAGGAGGAGAAAATATAATGGAAGAACTCATGTGCAGTGCCAGGGACAGGGAGTTCGCTCAGCTACTGTCATAGGCAAAACAGACTCAGTTTGGGGAAGATTTATTTAATTTATTGTCAATGAAAAGTGGTGAGGATGGTGAGAATGAAGAACAGAACTAGAGACACCTCCCCATCTGTCCTTCTTCCTCATCTCAGCATCACTCTTTCTCTCCCTCGCTCATGGGCTCAGCTCTGGCCAGAATTGGGTCCATTTTGGAGCTGGTTGTAATGAGCTGTATCCTAATGTCTTCTCATGGGAGCCTGCCTGAATCTCCTCAGTATCAAAGCCTTGCCATGTTTATTCAATACAGTTATGCTTCGGTTAATGCAGCAGAAAAAGGCCCACATGAAACAGCAATATATAAATGCATACAGCACTTGGATAGAGACAGCAGTGCAGGTATACCCGTGCAGTCCCATCAAATGGATGCTAAGATCTGAAAACTCATCACTTGAGTTTATGACAGTGACAAAAATTTGGCGCCACGATGTTCAGCTGCCAGAAGTTTAAGCAGCCTATTCAGAGACCTAATTTTTCAAATATACCCAGTCTTGTATGCCTCAGATATCTGACACAAAGATTTTTTCATTAGACACGTGAGATATCTGTAGCTGTCTCTCCATTGTTGATAATTTCAGCACATGCTATATTTTGAAGCATGACAGCATTCCATGACTATAGTGAATGCTTTCCTGATGAAATATATAGCTATGCACAGATAGTCTGGCAGTAGAGTAGAGGAAACAGAACAGCAGTGCCGCAGAAGTACTTTGCATGGGCTCATATATCCTGTGTCTGGTATATAAGATGTAATATTACTTTAGAATTTACTGTTAGCCACCAGAAATGATACCTGTATTTTCTTAGCTTACCCATAAAGTATTTCTTGGTATATGGATTCAATGATCTCAGGTTTCATGACCACGATCATTAAAGGAATGTGTCTTTTCAGCAACTTAGTTATGGCAGGTAATAGTACCTTGTAATTTATACAACCTTATGGACATTTATACAACTGTAGAGCTTCAATTCATAATGTCCCCAAGAGGTAATGCAAGGTAGATGAAGTAGAAAGTTGAAGAGAATTGGTGTCGCCTTTTCTAACAATCTTAAAGCACGTTATAATAAAGAATATAATAATGGTAATCTGCCAGTACTCACCAGTCCATCTCCAGGCCCTTTTTCAAAGCAGTTAACAGGATGGCCATGAAAACACAGTCATCCAATGGCAGAGCTGCAGGCTGCAAGTCTCAGGCTGCAAATTTCAGCATGAGTGCCTAGAGTACTCGGTCACAAAAGAGAAGACAACTGATGAGCCTGTCTGTTAAATCTCTGTCCTAGGAGCCTCACATAGAAAAATCTCCTCAAGAAGTATTCTTTTACTTGAAAAGCATATTGGAGTCTTCGTTTACTCCTGCATGGTGGAGTTAAATGAGGAGCTAGAAGGGCTTCTCTTTATTATTCAAAGATAACAAAATAAAAGGTGTGGTTCTCGTTTTGAATCTTTCAGTATTCATCACTAACAAGATCAGCCATGGAGCAGCTTTTCCACAATGGCAGTGGTCCTACATATTCGGTTCGGATGTGTGTATGAATTAAGTGAGCAGCCAGGATACATATGACAAAGAAGTAAATAAATTTCAGGAAACAGAAAATTGTGCTTACAATTTCTATGAAGAAGAGTCAGTGTTCTGTGCTCTAAAACATATACAACGTTGATAGAACTCAACAGTCCAATGTAGTCTGATCTTTTTCATTTGTTTAAACTTACATTGTCTCTCTGCAGCAGCTATAATCTCCATTGAGTTCCTGTTATTGACAGAAGAAACAGGCCACAATCCAGCAAAGCACTTAAACACAGCTTAGCTTTAAATATGTGAAGCTGTACTGAAATCAATGAGAATAGTCTCATGCTAAAAAATAAGCACATGCTTAAGTTCTCCACTGGATCGGGGCCATAAAATAATGCAGTTTGGCCAATAAATAACTTGTCCATCAGGATAATTTCCACTGAGACTTGTGGAATTCATTTTTAAAAAGCTACTTACTGTCAAAAGACAAGGAATTTCTAATTTCTTGTTCTTGTTTCTGATTCCTCGGTTGGATTGGTGTAACAGTGGTGCAAGATGAGAATCAGGGGTGAGGCTTCTTTCAGGAGTATATTTGGCTAACAGGAGTGATTTTATGATCCAAGAGGCATTTACTGTATGTGCATTCACACAAGCAGAATCTGGAACATTTTCTTAGCTGACTTAGGAAGGTTTCCAGAAAACTGACATACAAATTAAAGCTTCTGGAAGGATAGGCCTGATTCACTGCACACATTAGCCTGGGACTGTAGCTAGATTTTTTTTTCCAGTACATATTACAAACCTTATGTTTCTGTATCAGGAGGAAAGGATAACTTAAGCATGCCTGTCATCTGGACATATCTCTTTTCTCAAGAGCCAGATGAAAGGGCTAAAATTGATACGTTTCTTCTAACTGTCTTAATTGATTGCCAAATATACTTTTCTTTATTGCTTTACAGGAAAAATCTGTTTGCTAAAACTGATGTAACATAATTTAATTTCTTACAAAAACTGAAAAGAAAGGGAGATTTTTCCAATGGCATGAAAAGGCAATTATGACTGCCAGGAAAGGGTGTAGGGAAAGCAGGAGTATGAAGTTTGGCAGAGGGGTACAGAAATTGGTATTATCACTCATCTAGAGCCAAATCTGGCATATGATGAAGCTGTTCTCTCTGTTAATATATTACATTTTTTGCATGACTACTGGAAAGTTGTTGCAAGAGCTGTAAAATGCCGGAGAGTGTCACTGGAATTATAAACCCTTTAAAGAAACTTCCAGACATAATATCTAGAGGCAGGACCATAACAGGGATAATGGGCTTGACCCACTTCAATCAAGGCAATAAGATGTTAGAGAGAGTTAAAACTGAAAGGGAAACTACAGGTAACATATTTTCAGTGGCAATACAGACTGGTGAAAAGGGAACAATTTGCAGGAGCATGTCTTTTTTTGCCAGAACTCCCAGTTTGAAATGTGGTATGGGCAAATATTTCAAAGGAGTAAATATTTCTCAGTGAAAACCTTTGGCTCTCTGCTTTGTAATCGCTCTACTACAAAATAGGTTTATACTAAAAATATTAAGATTAAATCTAACAATATTAAAGTGTGAAACAGTTTATAATTACTGAAGTCATTCTTATATCAATTGAGGCTATTGTGAAGTTTCACGGCAGCTGCTGGGCACTCCCCTCACGCGGATACATTTTTTAATTTGCAATACCTGTATGTGTGGACATATATAACATAATGTAATGTATTACAATTTATACGCATTGTATTTTTTGTGTGTTGGAAACATGATGGAAGGGAATTTTACTAAAATGAATAGAAATAAAATTCAGAATTACTGTGAGGAGTAATCAATTAATGAAGACAGGCATATCTCTGAAGAAGTTGGAGTCAGACTCCATTTCCATTCACAATTTAAGGTTTCATTAAGAAACATTAAAGGGCTGTATTATCCCTGTTATTTGACATTTAGATGGCAAATGATGATAATATCCTCAGGAAATATTCATTGGCTTTCCTTTGGATATGTGGACACTGAAATTTTCCAAGTCCAAAAGCATCAGCAAAGCAGACATTCAAGTGACAAGGGGAGCAGCATATGGGTGATGGACTAACCATTAGGCAAGGATCGGTTTGCTCTCTATGTCTGTACTCCTGAATGTTGAAGGAGAATGTTGCTCATCAGAGATATTTACAAATATAATAAAAAAATAGCAGACTTGCAGTTTAGTTGCCTGTGGGGGAAAAATGGTCAGACAACTAATTTGCAGTAGTTTCAAAAAGGTTAATTAAACTGCTTTATTATCCTGTGAATATGTAATTTACATTTGTAAAATAAGGTCTGGCTGGTCTTATGGGTGTCATGTCTTCCTGCTTTATAGTAATCAATTAGGCAACACCAAAAGGTTTAAACTAAGTCCTGAGCAGAGACGGTAGAGAAGCAGCTCTATCACTACAGAGGTAGCATCTCCTGCCAAGTTTTATCACAGGTCATCATCAGAGTGTATCTGGAATAACAGCTGCAGGGAAAAAAATTAGCAGCAAGCCAGCAGGGATGATAAGGGCTTAACATGGCCACACCTGGTAATAAAACTCTGTCCAAGCACAGACCACTGTTGCCACGGAGCAGAATGACCCTTGAAGGCTGGTGGGCAACTTCTGTTTAAAAACTGTCCTCAGAGGTCCCTGCTTCTTAGTTTCTGTTGTATTCCTTGTCCAAGGGACATCTGCTCAGTTCCTCCTCTGTTGTTCCCTATGCCTTAACCCCATGCTGGTTTCTAATGTAAGGAATTTTTTTCCTAAGTCTTTTCCTGTTCAAAATGTTCCAAATTGTGATAGTGAGCTGCAGTGGGAATTGAAGCCTCAGCTCCCCTTGTGCCTGGTGAGCAGCCCAGTCAATAGGTCACATGTTCTCTTCAGGCCTGATGAATTTTTTAAATTGTTTTGCTTTGTGCAACATGAGAAACTGCCAAACACCTACTATAAAAAATCTGGCAGCTCAAGCACTCTACTGACACGTGTAAAAACCTTGTGAATGGCTTTTGTTCGTGCATTTTATTCATGCAGCATTGAGTTCAACGGAGAATATATTAGAATTTGCATCTGCTACACCTCACCAGTGTCTGGAATATTGGGCTATTGACTACTATTGAATTAATTTCGTTTTTGATGAGAAATCATGGGAGACATCTAGTTGACCTAGCTAAGTTCTTGATGAAATGCATATAAGTATTTCTCACGTCTTTTTCTTCGAGCATGAAAATTCTTCAGAAATGTCATTAAAAAATCCTCCAAATTGTCTCTTCCTGAGGGACACCATACATCTGTATAGAAAAGCTCACAAGAGGCCTGCTGAGGAGGTCTCTGTCATGTAAGACTTGAAGAACATTTTACAGGAGTTTCATGTGGTACTGCACCTATCATTAGCATAATAGAAGTTCTGAATGACACGTGCAAATTTGGCTTCTGCAAACTTATGCACACATCACTGACTAGATTTTAACAGGAGTTCTGCTGAAGATGCTCAAGATGGAACAGAATCCAGTTTTTGTCTCTACTACTAGTTCTTCAAAACTAGAAAAAGAAAGAAAAAGTGAAAATTACTCTTTGGTACCAAAAAACATTTCGATCATTCAGTATACAATCAATAGATTTGTTAATGAGGAGAGTGCCCATTTTAACAGAGCCACTTCTTATGGTCAAATTACAGCTACAAGAGCTTGTTTAAAAATGCTCATCTTTATTGATCCCCTCCTGTAGAATAGGCAGACTTTGCTAGAAAGAAATTCATTATTTTCTTCCAGTGAGTTGATTGAAGAGAAGGAGTTTTGTTTGTCTGTTTGCTAAAATGTCTAGAAGATTTTAAAGCAAATAAATGGTAGATGATACATGATACATGCCTAGACCAAGACCACCATCCAAGCCCTGGTGTTTGCTGTATCTCAGAAAGACTCCTGAGGGTAGGTAATGGCTCCTGACTGTCTTCCTTTCCAAGAATCATAGAATCATAAAATCATTATGATTGGAAAAGACTTCTAAGATCATCTAGTCCAACCGTCAACCTATTACCACCATGCTCACTAAACCATGTCCCTAAGAAATTGACATCTCTTTCTGTTTCACCACGCAGGAGCTGTTTACCTTGCATTTTACAGCCCAGTGCTTCTCAGGATCTCTAGCCTTCCCATATGCAGAACTTCTGGGCAAACTGTGTACCTTTAATCTTTGACCATTAGAGTAGAGAGAGTTTGTCCTCTTGAGCAACTAAAGTAAAATAGGATGATAAAAGGCACATTCTTTCATCTTAAAGCTGAAAGGTTTTAAAAAGCAAGAAAATAAGTATGATTATTTTTTTATTTTTAACCATGGTTCCTACTTTGCAGCTACTTCATACAGTGAAATCCCACCATGAACACTGTATGTAAAAAATTGAGCAGAAGGTAGGGAAAAAATATGTCAAAGAGATGACAAGGATTGCAGTCAGTATAAAACAAGAACATTTATTTCAAGTAGATCATCACTAAGACAGTTTAACAGATCAGCATGGGTATTTTAAAAGTTCAAAACCTGCCACTTTTCAAAGTAAGAATCAGGTTCCGTTACTTACTTCCTATCCTTGAATCTCCTCCAGGAGCACACTGATTGCTGGTCAGATACTTTCTGTGAGAATTTGTCCTCTCTTCCTCAAAATATATTTCCATTTCTTCTGCTAAATGCCTACAGATAAGTGCATTAAACTTTTGGACTGAAGAATGTGATTCTCTTGGCTTCTGAGTACATGCTCTGTGGCCCTGGATCTACTTGACAGTGAGCCCTCCTCTTCCTGTGTAAAAGATATTGACCCTTGCTGTGAACAGCTCCATTGTGTCTGAAGAACAGAGCTGTCTATATCTGAGTACTCTTTCTAACAGCAGCATCTAATTTGTAATAGAATGGATAACAGCATTATTTGATCTTTAAGGTCTTTTACAATCTGAGCAATTCTATGATTCTACGATTCTGTGATTATCAGCTATCCACTTTACTTTTTCTCTGGATCTCCTACACAATATATTTAATTAAAGAATTTTTTTAAATTATTTTCATGATTTAATTTGTAGTCTACATAAACTAATCCCAGGCATTAGAAAGAAGTTTTGATTTCTTCTTTCTCACATTATCATCACTAACAAAAATGAAAATTTCATTGTTACTAGTTTGGCAAACTAGCAAGGGAACTAAGGAAAGGATGTGGCATGTGTGGCTAATCCTAAAATATCACTAATACTGTATGTTATTGAAATGTATTGGCTAAAAAGTCAGCGAAGTTCAAAATAATATTTTCCCCTTTTTATATCTTGTGAAAATTTTTTTTTTGGAGGAAAACCTGTGTCACCTAAGGATTTTAAATGTTTCTTTCTAGAAAAGTAATAGTTTCTTGCTGAACTTGGAATTATACAAAAGTGACTGCGTGGTGTGTTACAAAGGCCATGATGATGCATACACTGGATGACCAACAAAACTTAATCATTTGCTTCGCCACCCAAAAAATTATAGCCATTCCAAATTCATGTGGCTAACATGTTTTTACCAAAGCAATCACACGTGATTTCCCTTGTCACACCCCATTCTTAATGGGAAAGGAATTTAGGAAGGCAGTCTCTCACAGAGTCATATACTTTGTGTGCAGGGTAGTCAATCAAATGGCTCTGAGAAGACCCCTGGACGACATGAACAATTCCTGTTTCCATAGTACCATTCTATAATATGTCTGTGTTACATTTCCTGTAAAATGGCATTACAAATGTTGTAGGGAGTGCATGCAAAGAGAGGGTACTTTTAAACCTTTCCATCTTTCTGTGTCCGTTATAAAAATGATGTTCAGAAAATGAAACAGAGAAATAAAAGTCACTGCTCTCCACAATAAATAGGTTAGCAACAGTCAGTACATGGCTGTAAAAGAACAAGTACTGATGCCAGGACATCACAAGCTTGAAAAAGTAGGTTGTTGCATGTATCTATTTAGAAGTTTCAAAGGGAGGTAGAGCTTTGACAGCAGAAAGAAAAACTTCCCCTGCAAGATAGTTTGCAGGAAAGAAACTTGGGTCTGGAGCCGCTTAAAAAGTAAGATAATCGTAATGCAGCCTAAATCAAAGAACAGTGCACAAAATGTAGGGTAAGTGACATACATTGGTTAGTAATGACATTCATTCATCCATGAGACAGCTAACACAAGCTCAGCATGCTGTGAGTCTGTAAAGAAATCTTACAATTTCAGATTGATAATTTCTTCTTTAATAGTACCATGCCTATCAGCATCTGTAATTTCAAATGCTTTTGTGGATTTCCACATGCTCTGACATGATAACAATGTGTCTACAGACCTTGAGCAAACCATCAGGACTTTCTGTATTCTATTTTTATGGGTTATCAGATATGGAAGAAATACCTTCTAATAAATATCCACATACAAGAGTATTACTTTTTCTTAGGAAAGAGAGAATTTCATGAGAGTACTAAGTGTGAGGCATCCCAAATGTATGTAAATACACAGCAGAAAATGGATACATTTTTATTTTCTGATTTTTTTAGCACTCTTAAAAAAGATGAATTCTATAATAATGTCACACTTATGGTTCCTGCCACTGCAATATTATCACATTGAGAGCGAGAGGACTTAGAGATACTTTGGATTAGGTCAACACCTATGGGTGTTATTGTTCAGTAGGCGTCATGGTCTGATTTTAATTACCACTATCTTTCCTCTTTTGTTTAGTGAGAAAGAGAACAATATATTGCTTCTGTGACTCATTCTTCTCCATAAAAGTCTGACTTTAATACTTAATAGTCATGCTCTCTAGCTTGTGCATAGTGGGCAGTAGGTATGCATTTGTAATCCCAGTGTGGTACCTTTCATGTGAATAATTCAGTCCTTCAGCGCAAGAAGAGTTGAAGGCAGCGATGTATAAAAAGTCATAAAAACTCATGTGGAAGCACAGGAAAGAGACTGCACAGACTTTGGAGGCATGAGAATAAATCCAGTCCTCACCATGACTGGGTAGCTAGCACTGCTTCTGTGTGGTAACAAGTCCTTCTAATGTCTGCAGTAACCATTGTAACAACAAAAAAATCTTGTTCTGACAAGTGAAGTTTTTCACTTTGTGCTTAGTTTACTGGGGAAGTATGTTGCACCTACTCATGTAGTATTCAGCTGCTTTACTGGCTTATTTCTAAATCTGAAGAACTCACAAAGCTCCCAGAACTTATAGGATATAAATGTTTAGATGCAACTACAAATTGTCACCTGGCAGCAGCTGAAGTGAGGGGATGCTGAAGAGCTTCATTTTTCAAAATGAATTTTTTTTATCTCTGTTTGTGGAAAAGACATGGATTCAACAGAAGGAAGATGGGCAAGAAAGTGTCTCTGCACACGGAACTTATGAAAATGTTAGCCCTCAAAATATTTATCCAATTCCACTTATTTATTTTATATCCTCATCACCAGCAATGCTTGTCCAGTGAATTAAGAGAACTGAATCAACATGTTCCACCAGCCCATGGGAGCACGGCAGAGCTGGCTCCAGTGAGAGTGGATGTGAGCAATCGACACCTTTTTGCAGATATGTGTACCAACTCACATTTGCATACATGTGTGAAAATTTTCCAGAGGTTTAGTTTTCTGTCAGAAAATATTAATTTATTGGGATTGAAGCAGCTAGTGAGATGTAGCAGGTTTGTGAAATCTTTTGACAGTAAGCAGGCTCTTGTTATGGCCTGTCACCTAGTTGGGCAGCTAGTTCCTTGGCCTGGTCACCTGGTTATATGCCTATTTTCTTCCTTTAGTTTTTTAATTTTTAATCTCTTTCTATTCTCCAGAAAAGTAGTTTCTTTTACAGAAATTCCTGCATGTGGAAAATGTCAGCACAATTTTGTATTTGTGTTGATTTAGAAAGAAAACAGATGTTGGTGCTCTGAAATCTTGCATGAAGAGACATCCATTTTTCAGTTAGCTTACAAAAAGGAGAATTTAAAAAAAAAGTAAAAAAAGAGAGAGAAAAACCGTTTGTGGCAGACAGTGTACACCACCTGTCCCTGCTATTTAGGGAAAGGATAACGTTAAGGTAGCTTGGGATGGGGTAAGTTTCCCACATATCCTCTACGAGGAAGCCATGGCTGTTCCTCCTTCCCCTTTACCACCACTGCCTACCAGGTAAGTTACAGCTCCCTTCCCAGACCCTGCCATGGGCACTTCAGCACTACCCAGTCTCCCTGCATGACTTGTCTCTGCCCTGCCACTGATACATCCCACACATGAGAATTTAAGGACCTCTATTGACAATTTTATCCACACTGGAAGATGGAATTAATCTTCAATTTGTAGTTTCACCCCTGTAAGAATCAAATATTTAGACTGCAGTATTTTAGGCATGGCACAGTGATTAGTATCAAACAAGATGAAGGTCAACATTCTACCTCTCTGATGGATATTGCCGCTTGGAGGAACAGACTGAGACTGTTAATTTGTTTATGAATCAACTCCTAAAACACCCCTGTTTCCAGGGTAAAGTAAAGTATGACAGTAAACTAAAATCAGTGTCTATCAATGACTCCAAGTTTAGAGCTATGCAAATGACAAAAGTGATTACTTTTCAAAGGCAACAAGATTTGACATTTTTCAGAGGTGATAGGAATATCTTCAGAAGGTCTGCACATGAATCAGTTATTGTAAAACTTTCCAAATGAATAAAGAATATTTCGAGTGAAGTCTGACTGCAACAAATTCTTTCTATTTAATGGCACTTTTTGGAAATTAGAGAAAAAAAGAGTGCTTATGACATGATGCTGTAACCTCAGAAAAATCTTTTATTACTACACTTACAAGATAGTAGTAGGTTGCTGATCAGTAATGCAAATCTTAGTGATCCTGATTGAATAGGTAGAAAAATGAGGATACAGTAATGCATAATAATTATTGATTGTATAATGAATAAGGAATGTATAGAGAAATAGTTATATAATCAGGGAGATGAGAGTATTTTCTGAGTGAAAGCACTGAATGTCAAATTTACAGATTATGAGATTATGAATTTTCTTCATTTTTAAACCATAATTTTTAATCAAAAAGATCTCCTTTTTCATTTCTTTTTCTCTGCTGCATTCCATCTCTTTCTGTCTGTATACAAGCATATAACCAAAATGCTACTCAGCTGATGAAGAACTGAGTTGCTATAACAGCTAAGCTAACTATTAATGATGGATGATGGCCATATATGATTTCAGAGCTGTCTGAAAAAATTCCATAAGAAAATGGGTCTGAACTTGTTCTCATCTTCTCAAAGCTCCACCTTACACTTCTTGTTACATGAAACATAAAGCACAACAGCTTCTTGAGATTAGTAAGCAGGGAAACAAGACAGCATCTATCTTAATTGTGCAACTGGCTTCTCATCATTAGAGCTGAACAATGCTATGAAAATACAGCATCAGTGAAGGAAAGTTGACTCACAGATGTGAGGATACTTTGAAGAGAGGGCTTCTTGAAACCCTGTAATTCTGCTGTGCTCAGTTTAGGCCCAGCCCTCGAGGGCAAGGAAGCATGATGTCATAGAATCCTTATGAGATAAACAATCAATATGCAAGAAAAACCCAGTGAGTTAGAGGGGATAGCAAAGCCATCTTCAAAACACTTGATAATAGGACAAAAAAAAAAATGGCAGCTTCATCCTAATGACTCACTTAGTAATTAACCACAACGCAGACAAGAATCAGGAAAGAATTTTAAAAACAAATGAAAACCTGTGCAAGGTCCTTCTCAAAGCCAGTTGAGAGCTTTGCCTGTAACAATTTTCTTGATGTCATTTTCTCCTGTAGATTTAGTTATTCTACATAATCAACTCAACAGTGAAGGCTTTAAAAATAAGAATATGAGCAGAGTTTTTGTATTGGCCAACTCCCTTGATTTCTTTGAAGATTTCAGTCTATACTAGGCTGGATAAGTTATATTTCAGCTTCATGTAACTTCACTTGTTAGGGCTGATTTATGTAATACTCTCTAGCAATTCTCTTCACTGGAGGATGTCAATGGTATTTATTTATTGTATAAAAACATTGGATAGTTCTTGCCATAATTTTGGCCATAAACATCCACAAATCTCTAAAAATTACAGGCAAAACAAGTAAATTTCATTTTGCTTTTGATGGATGAATAAAACTGATGGAAACTCTATCTATGAAATCAAGAACCAAAGTAACTCCTTAAAGGGGATAACATTTATTACATTGGCCTTTGACCATTGTTCCAAATACATGACACCCAACACAATACCATAATAATGGTTGTATCTGAAAACATATAGGAGTACCACATTTGGAAACCACAAAGTAGAATACTGTAGGAAGATCATGTTTTCACTAGTTAAGTTAATGACACGTATCTATCATTTTATTAATGAATCAAGGCTTCAATCAGTGTCTCCTACTATAAAACTTAAAAAGATCACCAGCTAAAAAAGAAGGTAATTTGCTTAGTAGTAGTTTGCTGAAAGCATGTAAGCTAGCCAATGGGCTGCAGGATGCTTTGATGTATTTTACATATCATTAGTCAGGTTTGCAATTAATTATACCCTGCTTTACCTTTCAACACATAATTTCATTATATTAAACATAAAAATATGCTTTATGTAGTGATTATACCAGAGACAGACACTTTTTAGTAGTTTTTCAGAACGGAAAGATGATAAACATACCTGAACCAGGTTAGAAAGTGAAAGTAATCAAAGAAAACTAAGCAAGCTACAATAAAGTCTTCATATAAATTAAAATAATAATACTTACCAAAAATAAAAGTTTTCTAAAAATTGGTATCATGTCATCCTGTTGTTACAGTTTGGGATACAGTTATTTGGATCCTGCAAAACCAGAGATTTTGGTGAAGTTTGCAAGAGATTTTGGAGATACGTCATTGGTTGTATATCCCAATGTCCTTTGGGTTTATGGGTATAATTCAATATGATATTCTCTTAATTTGTGATCAAGACAGGTAGCATCACTAGTCCTGTAGTCTAGTTCCACACCTCCATGAACGCAAGCACAGCTTATTTCAGTCAAGTTGGAAGACAGCCTTTTGGTTTCTGGACTATTGTCAGCATAGTCCTTAGATAAAAAGTTCTAGGCACTATTTGTATTGATGATGTATTGAAGAATAAGCCAATGAAAGTGTTGAGATTTCTGATACTTACAAGGAACTAAAGACTAATCTCAGCCATACTGTTTTAAGAATGCATAAGGTAAATAGTGTGGAAGAAGTTTATTACTCCAGCAATATTGCCTGTGGGTTTTGCCAGGGGTGAATGGAAGCCCTGCCTGTGTCCTACCACTCTCATTGGACAGATGAATTAAAACTTTATTACTCTTTTGATCAGAAGCCATATTCTAAGGTTCATTCTCAGTTTATTCATGGCTGGTTTATTCTGATTGTTTTCTACCTTCAGCTTCAACAGTCCTTTACGAAGTCAGGTATTACACTTCTGATCTATTTATAGCTCTTTTTTTCATCTTTTGCTTTACTAGGTAAAGCAAAGCAAATCTGTTTTAGTAACATCATTCTATAAGATACAAGGAGGATCAGAAGAGGACTGAAAAAGCTTCTTCTGCACTGTGGCCAGTTTCAGTTTATCTTTTGTGCAATGTCATAATCAAAATTGTGAAGGTACCCCAGATGAGGTTCTATCAGGACCCTTTACTTCAGTATTAACATTTCATTATTTGTATACAAAACAGATGTTTTTTTAATGAAGGCCATTTCCGAAATACACATAGATTTAATCTGCAAAATGTATACTTAACATCCATTAAAAAGCATCCTTTACCTTGAAAAAGGGAGAAAAACCCATGATATGTTTCCTATTCTCTTGCCAAGAGTTTTTTTTGTTTTGACAAAACTACTGTGAACTTCAGAGGGAGTTTCATTTGAGCATGGTTTCTGAACCCCAAGCAGAAAACTGACAATATTCATGGGTTGATAAGCTATATTGGATAATGAAGTTAACTAAGGGAGCAAGGTCTTGTGTCTATACAGTGTTCAACTAAGCAATAGATCTTGGAAGAATGACTACTTTGTCGTCATTTCATTATCTGTTCTATTTAAGAACCTGTTCATGTCTGTTTAATTTTCATTTCTCATTCATATAAAAATGTAATAAAAAACATCACAATCCTCCTTTCACAGAAAGGGATTTCAGAACTGATTTTCACATGTAAGTTTTTCTGTTGAGAAGCACAGTAGAAATTTTAGGTTTTGAGTATGTAACTTACCTGGAAATCTGAATGTCTTAAGGACATCTGATTATGACAGTCCAATCATCTTCTGATGAAATCGGTGCATAAGCCAGTATACCTGGGCAGCTTGAAATCAAAAGAATTGACAATATGATTGCTAATAACCTTTCACCTGTTCTCAGAGAGTAATCAGATATTTCTCTTGAAAAGATCTTTTCTGTCTGAGATCTGGTTTAAAACTGTCAGCTGCGCATACATCCTCATGATCTACCGTCTACTTTGAACTAGTGAATGACAAACCTGGGTAACCCATTGACTCCTACAAATGCTATATGAGGAGAGAAAGCATTGAACACATTCAGTTTGATTGCTATCTAATTAAATAGGTAGAGTTACACATCCTGAGACCAACCCATGATGTTATCATGTGGTCAAATATATTTGTTGTTTTGCACTTTGACATCAGCCAGAAGAGACTGCAGAAGACTGTCAGTCATTGTGAGTCAGAAGGCAGGGACAAACTAAAAAATGTAAAAAGTGAAAGCATTTACTCTCTGAGCTAAACAAACAGTACTTATCGTCTTAAAAGCTGTATAATCTTGGTGTAAAAGAAACAAGGAAATGCACACTGTGAGTCATGAGCTCTATAGAGGTATTAATCCTGTGCAGTGTTGTGATGGTATAGTCCTGCTCCAAACATCATAGCTGTTGAGGCAGGGAGAATTTCTTTTAAATTGGAAAACCCAACTCAGGTGTCATACATACATATTTATTTACAAATCCAGTAATATGCAAATATATAGATGGGTGGATTTATTTATTTTTGTTTGTTTTGATGTAATTGTTATTGGCTTCTGCTGGTTCTGACAGCTACCTATGTCTATATGCTGAGTTCTGACTCCGTGTTCAGTTGTGCTCTGGCTTATACTCACACTGTTAAGAGCTGGAACCATAAGGTAGCGTATAATCCCCCTCTGGTCTTGAAATACAAATGTTAACTTTATGAGGGCTTTTTTTGCTCTGAGTGCCTGAAATAATGACAAAACTCTGCTGTAGTCATTCACCACGGTAATCTTGATGCCAGGTAGTACGCTTCAGGACATAAATGTAGGAAGACATTTGAGAGTGCTACACTGTTGGAGTCAGGGGACCAAAATTAAGCACCGTTTGAATACTCCTCCTGGAGCAAACCCTTGAGTGAACTGGCTGCTTTTCTGAAGGGGAGACGTTTGGCTGCCCCAGAACAGATCAAGAGCAAAGGAGCACACACACACACACACACGCCTTCTGGGAGCAAAATGGAAAGTGAAACAAGCAAATAAAGGAACCTGTCACTACAGCTGGCTATATGGTCTTAGTTTTATCTCACCAAGAGAAGGAAAGATGGTTAATTTCTTTAGATCAAAGACCGTGTATTAGATCAAAGTAATTTTAGAGGCAAACTATGTATGGCACAGTTAGCAAAGATGCTTATCGTCATTTGGGCTGTTCTCAACATTTCTTGGATTCCTTCCTTTCCTTGTTTTATGTGATAGGATTTGTAATGATGGTCCCATTCTTTTCTCTTTGCTAGAAGGAAGTGCTATCTAACATAGCCTTAAAGAATAATAATAACAAAAAAGGACTAGTTGATCTTATCTAGAACTTTTCTCACTTTGACTTTTAACACCTACAAACAGTAAAAGAGCAATAAAAAATGTCTGAGAAAGCGTTTATAGACAATTTAAATGTCTGTATTCTGTTTTGGGTGCAATGGTACAAAACCTGTGGAATTAAACAATTCAGGGCATGTAGAATGTTTTGTCAGTTAGCCAACAATAATAGATTTCCAGTGATTTTACAATGAAAAGAAACAGCGAAGGAAAAAAAAGTAAAGAAGCAGAAACTTTCAGGGCTAATACTACATGTTTTCACTAAGATGCTATCTTAAAACTGAGATATTAATCAAAAGATTATATTTGGGATAAAATATATCCTAAATCAGCTAGTTTGAATTAAAATCACAGGCAAGATAAACTTACTCCTTTTTTTTTTAGGAATTTCCACAAATTGAAATTGATAATAACATATTTTGATCAGTCCGTAAGGCCGCCCAGAGTGGCTCTCAATGAGTCCATTGGACAAGGAGGAGTTGGTCCTGTACATACAATGACAAATCCTGGAGTGCTCAGAATAAGCGCAGGATCGAAGAGACTGACTTAGCGGCCCATACAATGCAGTATGTTGGATACATTCTAGATGTGGCAAACTAACTGTGCATAAGCAGACGGACTGCAGCACAGATGTCGGGAAAGGATATGTCTGGGAAATACCACGCTTTCAGTGACTGCGCTGTTAACACATCCAGGAGAAATCCCACTCCCTGTACAAACACGTTTGAGTCAATCTGCACATGTGCAGTAGCTGCTTGTCTAACCTGCCAAACATCAAGAAGCGCTCAGTAGACAAAAGGCCTACATCTGCTGTTTATGCTCAGAGTTTCCAGGGAAACCAGATACAAAATAATCCTATGAAGAAGGTGGGACTTTGTAGCACTACCAGAATATAAACTGCAGATTTTAAGCAGGACCTCCTTGCAGTGAGCCAGAGACAGATGGCTACAGTTGTCTTTGTCTTTCTAAGATTTTGTGAACATTTTTCAAGCCTTTAAAAGAAGAAAATACCATTTTAAGAAGGAATTAACTAATTCAAATCCCAAGCCTTCTTAAATCAGTGTGCTTAGTTGCTTCACTCACTCTTCAGAAGTGGAGCAGAACTGTTAAATTGCTTGGTCAACTTCCTTCACCTGCTGTGTTTCTGGATGATGACGGAAGAGGTTTGTGCAAGACATTCTTCATGAGATCGAAGAAATCTATGTACAGTGGGTCACAAGCATAAAGATTTGATCTCAATAACTATGAAATATCTTCAGCAGCTTTGGCTGTGCACCATGAGATGATTATTGAGCCCCAGTGATTCTCGTATCCTAAATAAATAAACATTGAATACACTCAATAAAATATTGGCATATTAGAAAGGCTGCAGAAGAGGGCTACGAGAGTGAGCAAGTATCTGAAAAAGCCTTACAGTGAGCAGCTGAATATTTCTAATAGAGGGATCATTTGTTTAGTAAACAAAAGCACAACAGTATCCAATGACTGGAAGATTCAGCTGGACAAATTCAAACTAGCAATTAGGTTGGGTAATTAACGATTGGAACAATTTATCTAAGGATCTAGTATATTCCTTATCATTGGCAGTCTTTAAATCAAGATTGGCTGTCTTCCTAAAAGATATGCCAAGCTCAACCAGCAACTCTTGGGCTAGACGCAGGAGTTTTGTACAACAGGTTAAATTGGAGGAGCATCATGATCTGGCCTTAATATCTGTGCATAGATCCAAAATTGTTATTCTGGGAAAAACCTCTGGCAGAAGAGTAGTAGTAGCATCATAAACCACTAGAAGTACTTGCTCTGAGAACAAGGGTTAGAGACCTTTAGGATATTCTAGGGTATTCTTTTTCCTCTAAGACATATTATGCAATATTTTAAAAGCCTCATTTTGTTTCAAAAGCCAGCACTGTTTCTGATTTGTTCTCCCCAACTCCCCAAAAACCCTGTGTGTGCAGGAACTTCATCTATAAAGCTAGACCTCTCTCTTACATCATTTGTATAAATTAAAGAAAGATGTGGACTAACTGGAAAGAGTCCAGGTATGGTTAGTGAGAGTGATCGCAGATCTAGAAGACGTGGCTTTGTTCAGTCAATAATAGAGACATCAAACTTTCAAGTGCATAAAAGGCTGCTGAAATTAGCCTGCTTTTCCATGGCCTGAATAGATAAAACAAGAATTACAGGGAAGAGGATTCTCTTTTGCTGTAAGGGAAAGCTTCCTTGAAGTAAGGTAGCAGATTGCCTGGGGAAGTCTTGGATTTTTCATCCTGGAGATCCTTAAGAGCTTTATCTAACAGATTAGCCTAATTTGCTTTGGGATTAAAGTCCTTTCCACTGCGATTTTCTAGGATTGCATGAAATCAGGTGTAACTGCACAGCGCATCTGCAACGTCTCTGGAGATCTATAAATAAAGCCTTCTATAGCAACCACATAGTATTGCAGCAGTGAGTGAAGAATCATTGTACATAAATTAGTTCTGCACCACTGAAAATCGGTAGCATCCAGATTTTTAAAAATCTAATTATAAGTCCATTAATACTGTGTGTTCCAACTAGGAGAGATGAAAGTCACACAACTTGTTTTCTCCACCAATAAAGATACAAGTGGATTACTCAAACATCAACAATCATCACCCTGGCTGTGAGGCTGATTATTCTTTTGACAGACTTGCAGAAGAGCTGAGAAGGAAAGGCAGTTCTGGAGATCAGGTTGTCCAACCCCTCTGCTCAGAGCAGGGTTCTTCAGGCCTACATCCAACTGGGTTTTGAATATCTCCAAGGTTCTGACACTTCACACATTTTCTATTCCAGGACCTGAACGCTCAAAAAAATAAACCAGCCAAACAACTCTCTTAGCGTTTAATAGAATTTCTTTCTTTTTTTTTTTTTTTTTTTGTGCCCATTGACTCTTGTTCTGTCAGAGAGCACTCCAAAGAGTCTGGGTCAGCCTTTTATAATCTCCACATTACGTGTGTATACACTTCAGTAAATTTCATATCTCCTATATGAGAAAACCATCATCTCATCACCTTGAATACACACAGAGTGAGTGCTAACAGGCTAACAGTCCTCATTTACCTAAATCACAGAAACATTTAGGTGTGATCCAACCTTAGACCTAACTTCTCTGCTACCATTTAACTAACACTGTTGGTATCAGATTATCTAGCATAGAAGGCAAGGAAAATGACATTTTTGGAAGTAGGTGAACACGCAGGAGGGGCTCTTTTCTCCTTTTCCAATCTCTTTGATGTCTGGCTGTGGGATCTTTCTGCTTGCACACTGTGAGAAGGCTGCTCAGTTTTGAGAGGGGTCTTCCTGTATCAAACACAAGGGCTAACAGGGGAGAGCGACATTTATGCATTTTTTGTTGTTTTTGCTTGTTTTTGGTGTTTGAGGAAGGAGTTACTTTTCCTTTGCTCGTATATAATTCTTGCTGAGTCAAAAAATGACCTGACTCATTTCATGAGTTTATCTGCCATAGAAATGAGCCTCAGAAATTTGGATTCCATGATGCAGAAAAAATACATACATACATACATACTTCTCCCTGGGTCAAGTCCCAGCATTTCATGCTGGGATGGATGTTCCCTACCAGTCCTTACTAACAGTCCAATTACTTGCTGATAAATGTGGTGTTCAGCACCTCTCACTTTTCCTTTCTTTGTAATCCAGAGAGTAGAGCAAAGGTATTTTAACATATGGTCAAAGGCTTTTTTTTCTCCTTTTTCATGAAACTACATGGCTCTTTTGTTGACGTATGTTCTTAAATTCTTATTTGCTGAAACACGTGGAATAAATACCAATTTAATTTTCTATAGATTAAGCTTTCCATCATATACTGAAGAGCTATACATTTCTTATTGCACTTGAACACACCTCTATGTTTACTAACCAATGCCCATGTTTTGTCTCTAGGACAACATGTCCTTAGAGAGTTTGGGCGACTTTCCCGAAAGCACGTGGAGCGGCAGTGGCCCCACACCGCCGGCGCCCACCTCCCACCCGCCTTCTTCAGTTTCCAGAGCCCAGAGATGTCTCGTGGGGCTGGCAGAGCCCGGCTTCGTGCTTGCTGCGCATACAATACACTGCTCTTTCCAATTATGTCAATAAATTTTCCAGACTTTCAAGTCACTTTGTTTTACTGGCTGTATTCACATTTGCCTCATAATCACAATAACAGGACAGGTGTGCTGCTTTTCTCAGCAGTGATTCTGGTCTCCTGACAGAGTAAACTCCCCGGCCTTTGACCTGGGAGTTTATCCGCTCAGGAAACTGGTTTAATGCCTTGCAAAACAGCACACCCCTACGATTAGCACTTAATTACAGTGAAGCCAGTAGCAGCTCTGCTAAAGTTAAGTTGACTTTTTGTCTATGGATCATATTTTGCACGAGTCTAAGTTTCTGGCAATCTGGTTGCTTCACATGGAGAGCCTATGGACAAGCACATTTTATTAAATGTTACATGCATCTCTGTATGTCAGCTGCAGAAAAAATTCAGAACAGTGCTTTAGTTAGTTCCTCTTGTCTTGTTCTTTCTCCTTCCAACATTTTGAAGAACACAGAAGGCATCCTCAATCTGTAATACTTTGGCACCACTCAGACAGGACTGAGTTTGCTTTCAGCTGTGAGGCAGACAATTGTCATTGCTTTACAAACTCACAGGAATATTATTGTACGGGCCCTTAAATAAAGATCTGTGCCAGCTGGAAATCTGAATTGTATTCTCTTTGCTCAGTCCAGGTTCTTAATCAAAGTATAAACACTCTCAAGTTAAAAAAAAAAAAAAAGCCTACTAAAAAATTCTAAAATTAAGAACATTGGTAGCCAGTTAAAGTGTTGGAAATGTCTGGTACAACACACATAGAAAAGTTAAAAAGCTAATAATGAGCATTAAAAAAAATATTTTCCCTAAGTATCAACTCTAATTTCTGTTCTTTTGAAAGAACTTTGCAACATTATGAATTAACATCTGACAAAAACATCTCAGGGGTAGCAATAAAATAATGATACCGTAGCCTCCAGTTTATATTTCATTATCAAAAATAATGAAAAAAATATTGTTGCCCCAGAGAGACTTGGAAGACATTCAGATACAGCAGAGCTGGGTGTGACATGAGAAGATAGATAGATTAGACAGATAGGACTGAACCAGTTAAGAAACTTTTGGGTATTCAGCTATCCAGTGTAATATCCACTCTGCTGATTGAAGGCTCTACAACTCATAATGAGTTCATTTTATACGACTCATTCCATAGCGTGATAACTTCTTAAAAGTTATTCCACTCTGTGGTAATTTTTAAGGATAGATGCTCAGTTGTTTAAGTGTTTCTAAAGTGAACAGATAACATATCTGCATGTTTAGCAGATGCGTATCTTTCCCTCAGAATGAAAGAATCCTGAATACAGCTACATGCCTCATAATCACTGTTCTTCTGTAGAACAGCAACAGTATTTTTTAATCATTGTTCCAGATTTCAGATACAGCCCATTCTGCCATCACTACAAGGTGAGTCAAGCTGCCTAATGGTTCTGTTATTTTCGTACTACCCAGGCATGTACTGAGAGTCTAGTAGTTCAGTATCAATTCATCTCTTGGCTGAGACATCAAACTAAGATTCTGACCACTTATTGTAATTAAAAATCCCCATAAGCTTTTCACAAAGCATAGGTGCTCACCACAGTGTCCTGACAAAATTCCAACTTTGCATAATTATATTCTGCTTGTATATAATATAATTATATGAAATAATTATATTTTGCCTGAAATCCCCATGAAGTTTCATCTGGAGGCAGGATCCCTTCGCATTTCAAATCTCAAGCTGTTGTGCAATGCTGCTGTCTGCTCAGAAATGTGAATTACAGAAAGATTATGGGGTTTTCTGTTTGTATCTTATTTCAGTATACCAATTTTTGAAATTTTTAGTGCATTACAAAACAGTTCAGTCAGAGATATTCAAAAGTTCATTTGCTGTTTGCAGAAACAAAACAGAACAGGGTGTATTTTGGGAGAGCTACAAAACAGTTTTGAAATCTTTGCATCCAGTGTTTTTATTCTGTTCACCAGCTTTAATTTTTCCTACAAGAAAAGCAGATTAGCCTTATACACGTTGTTTGCATATCAGCGTGGATAGCTTTTGAGGATAGGGTAGGACAGATCCTGCGGGATTTTTATAGATATTATAGCAATTTGTGATTTTACTTTCTCAGCCAATTTAGAGCACAGCAGACAATGAGCTAAACTAATTTCATTATACTTTTCTCTGCACTCTAGTGATATTATACATTGTTTCATATCATTAATGCAAATCCATGAAGGTCCACTTAAAATGGCAAGTAAACTCAAGTGAAATATTGCCATGTCATTTCTGGAAATGGCAATACAATTTCAGGAAGAAACAGAGCAATACAGGCAAGCCAAATTGAATTGAAGCAAGAAGATCTCTGTGCTGCTTTGCCATGCTGCCACTATGATATCAGAAGAAAAACAAAAGCAGAGCAAGTCTGGGGGAGGGGGAGCATAAAGCTGAAAATGAGATGAGATGGATCAATGCAAAAACAAGCAGATGAGGTCACAACAAAAAAGACCCCCAAAAAATTTTTAAGAAAATCTCAAACCCAAACAACATAAAACAAGCAGGTGCTTGTATATATATAATGGATATTGTACTAACAGTAAAATTGAAACCTGGGTAAAATCCCACCTAATCTTACTTGAGAGATTAACTTTTTGTTGCTTTTGTATATGTATGTGCATGACTCAATGCAAAGATTATCACAGTCCTCTCTGCTCTCAGCCACATCCATTACTTCTGCATGACACAGTCTCTCACACGAGCTCTTTGAAAAATGATTGAAAAACAATGAGGAAAGACAACAGAATAGATTCATTGATTTATGCAGTGTGAGAGCAAAATTTATCTGTAGTGATGCTGAACATACAGGAGCCAAGAGGCATAATCCAAAGGCAAGGTGGATCCTGCACTGTGACTCACAGGATGGGCCTGGTCCACCCTGAGATCTGCAGCAGCTGCCAGGGCCAGGGCATGACAGCAAGAGAAATGCTCAACCTGCTAAACCCAGCATTCACTCCGTGTGACCTAAGTGGCTAGGTCATTGCGTTAGGGAATGCCACACACAAAACAAAGGATCCCCAACTTTACAGACTTGATACCTTTAGGAAAAATGACAGGCATGTAGCCTTTGCAATGGCATTATTGATATGTGTAAAATTGACCCTTCTGGAAAGGAATTAAATTTCATATATCCAGACATTTGATTAAGAAGCTGTGGTCCTAAGTACCTAAGCTTTCAGACTCTCACAAACGTTTATCCCCACAGTATCCATCAAGAAGGCAAGAGCCATTTTTCATGACTCACAAACTTGCAGGGCTTTTAAAAAAGTATTTATGTATATAAAAGAAAATGTTTATTAGAATTTTCAAAAACACGTCGTTGCGTAACTCCCACTCCTTTCAGTCCGCTGTTCCCACAGGCTATTGCACTGCAATACTACTAAATTAACACATGAAAAATCGGTCACAATTACAATTTCCAACAGTAGCTTCAAATTCCCCATTGTAACTATGGCAATGAACATCGTGCCATTTCGTTTCTTCCTCCCTGCCCAGTGCTGAAAAAGTAAAAGTTCTTCAACTAAAAGGACAGGGTCAAGCACAAGGGCCATGCAATGTGAGCTACAGCCAAGCAGGTCCACTGAACAGTGTGCTTGGCTATAAATTTGCCAGTCAGTTTGTTGCAAAGTGTTGCTTACTTTTTCAAAGTTTAAGTGACTGTCCCATAGACAAAGTGTTATTTTGCATCTTGAACTATTCTAGTATAATTCTGGATTTACTTATCTTGACCCTGTGGCACACCTGGATAGGATAGCTAAAACAAGACACTAAAGTTTATTTAGATATTGTCATACAGAGCTCTTCCATGGCTGCCCATTTGGTACTTCATATCATCAGCCCAAACTCTTGCACCTAGGTGCTCTATCAAACACTGTACAGGAGCTTTATGGCCAGCAGGTTTCTGCCTGTGATCTGTCCGCATGGATAAATAAGAAAACTCCTGGGAGTGGTGTCCAGCCTCTGGGCCATGTGCACACATCCAATCTACTTTGGAGGCATTAGCTTATGTTGTTCAGCTCTGAATTCTGTGGGTCCTATGTGATACATCATAAGTTATACTATATAATTAACTTATTGTTGATTTTGAGACAGAGTATTAGAAGTGAGGGCATGGGACGCAAAAGCTCATGGGGATGGAAAGATTACAAGGGTAGGCTAGACTAGAATACACCAAGACAAGTGCAATAGTACACATATTTATTATCAGAATCTATCCCTGAAATGAATTGCTCCCAGAACAATTCTTGGCTCTTTTTAAAAGAGGATACTACTTCATTTCAACAGAAGGCACAAGAGTGAACAAACATTTCTGCAATGTAATGGCCCAAATGCAAGAACTGAGAATACACATGAAAGAGAAATTATTTTACTATTTGGACACATTTTTCTCTTCTGTTTCAAGTATTTGTCTAAATTCTAGTCAGTGAAGACTAGAACTCCCCTGCAATGAACAGGAACATCCACAGCTAGATCAGGTTGCTCAGAGCCTGGTCCAACCTGACCTTGAAAGTCTCCTAGAATGGGGCATCCAGCACCTCTCTGGGCAACCTGTTCAGTGTATCACCACAATGTAAAACACATTTTCCTTATGTCCAACCTAAATCTACCCTCTTTAAGCCTGAAGCCATTTCCCCTTGTTCTATCACCACAAACCCCGCTAAACAGTCTGTCCCCTTCTTTCCTGTAGCTCCCCTTTAGATACTGAAAAGCCGCTATCAGGTCACCTCACAGCCTTCTCTTCTCCAAGCTGAACAGCTTGAGATCTCTCAGCCTGTCCTGTAGGAGAGGCGTTCCATCCCTGGGATCATTTTTGTGGCCCTCCTCTGGACACACCCCAACAGGTCCATATCTTTCCTGTACTGATGACTCCACATCTGGATGCAGTACTGCAGGTGAGGCCTCCCCAGTGCACAGCAGAGGGGCAGGATCACCTCCCGTGCCCTACTGGCCACATTTCTTTTGATGCAGCTCAGGATATGGTTGGTTTTCTGGGCTGCGAGAGCATATTGCTGGCTCATGTCCAGCTTCCCATCCACCAGTACCCCCAGGTTCTTTTCAGTAGGACTGTGCTCAATCCTTTCTCCCAGTTTTTATTGGTAGTGGGGGTTGCCTCTACCCAGGTGCAAGACCTTGCACTTGGCTGTGTTGAACCTCATGAGTTTCTCAAGGGCCCACTGCTTTAGCCTGTCTAGGTCTCTCTGGATGGTATCCCATCCCTCTGGTGTGTTGACCAGACCCCACATCTTGGTGTCATCAACAAACTTGCCAAGGGTGCACTCGACCCCACTGTTGATGTAATTGGTGAAGATATTAAAGGGCATTGGTCCCAGCACAGACCCCTGGGGGACACCACTCATCACCATTCTCCATCCAGCCATTGAGCCATTGACCACTACTCTCTAGATTTGATTCTAAAGCCAGACATTGGGCCTCTTTTTGTATGTCACTAGCTCTTCTAATTATTGTTTCTACTCATGTAGAGCAAACTCTACAATAAGAGCTAGGATTATCCTCTATATAAAAAGCGGTGTCTTCCAGCAATTAGTATATAGTGTTATCACTTTACGGTCCAAGAAGCCCCACAACGAAAAGCAGGATTTGTGGTCTACTTTAAGAGATCTTGCATATAAAGTTAAGAAAAATTATCAGCTCAATATTAAAAGGCTCAAATTTAAGAAAAGTTCTGTACTTTCAGTGGAAATTTCTAGGAGGTTGTAGTCAACTTAATGGTAGATAATAGATGAGAATCCCCAACTTAATGGTAGATAATAGATGAGAATCCCCAACTTAAGGGTAGGTAATAGATGAGAATCCCCATGTATACACAACTGATCTGAATACTTCTCTCTGAAATCCCACATCAGTATTAAACAAACAAAAAAAAAAAAGAAAAGAAAAGAAAAGAAAAGAAAAGAAAAGAAAAGAAAAGAAAAGAAAAGAAAAGAAAAGAAAAG
>NC_034410.1:133477827-133499090 GCF_002078875.1 Numida meleagris
AAAAGAAAAGAAAAGAAAATCTGTTTCTTGCAGATTAGAATAAGATATGTACAAACCTATGAAATAGGTTGTTTTACTCTGCCCTACCTGTCTACGGGAATTTTTCCCCCCATTTTATTTAATTACTGCAGGCCTGATAGATTATCTTGTAGAATTTTCCTTTTAGCCTTCCTACTGATGCATTTTCTCTCCTTTATTTAATTTATATAACTTCACTTGTGACTTTCACTCAGTAATATTAGATTTTTTCCCCCAAATTTCACCAGCTTTCTTCCTCATATACTGATGCAGTTGTCCATCCCAAGTATTTTTAACAGCCCTGCATAATGCTTAGACATCATCTGTCAGTTCCATGTCAAATAATTACCAGTATTACTAAAGCATAACATTTTGGTGCTACATAAATGACATTTCCAAAGGAATATAAAGGGAGATAAATATACCCTGCCTAATGTCATTTCAACAGTCTTATGCAAATGCTGTGATGAACAAAAATTCAAAATAAGATCATGGTTACTATGCCTTAAACAGAATTAAAAGTCATAAAACAACTGTGCTTTTCCAGTTTAGTTTTCTGTATTGAATGTCTTAGAAAGATTTAATGCATCTAATTAAAATAATTATGGAGAAAGTCTCTGTAATGTTTTGTAAAAGAAACAAAAATTATTTAAATCAGTTTTAAAATACAAATAAGCAATTCCATCATTAAATTTTTCAATTTGTTTTATCAAACTTTCTGAAAAAATTCCTACAAAAAGATATTTTTAGCATTCACTTTTGATACTGTAATTCATAAATAAATAACTAAAGGGGCATTGTCTATTTCATATAAATGTGTTTCAATTTTTGAAGAGGAAACCTGTGCTCAATGTGTTTTATTGTCAAATACTAAACTTTTCATATACGCAACATTAAGTCTATGTTTTAAAATACAAAGATAGCACAAGTATTAAAAGAAAAAAGAATAAGACAGCCAGCTATACATCAATAGAGTACTTTATGTTCTAACAGCAACAGTTCTCATACATAAAACAACAGATAGGTTATTGGTTTCTTTCTTCTTCCAGCTACAGACTCAAAGAGAAGACATGAACTGCAAATGGACGCTGACTACCTAAAAAAAACAAAACCTTTTTCTACATCCACCTGTATAAAAATGAAATCTCCTTTAAAAGGGAACGCATGAGGTATTTTCAAGTTTGGAAATGAAAGGTTTACGTTAGGGATATATGGAGCTGCAGCACATTATAATCAACTACTAGATATTACAAAAAGCAGGTTTTGAACTTTAGGATGCAAGTATTCACATAAGACAGCTTCAATAATCATAAAATGCTAAATAGCCTCAATATCTAACAAAAACTGAGCAACAGCACCAAGCTCAGTATTGACAAGTTGTTCACAAACACTACACAAAGATTTGTTCATTAAGTTTTTCATAGAAGTTATTATGTAAATACTTTGAATAATAAATTCAAGAAATCACAAGAAGCTCATGAACAATTAAAAGCAGAAAAGTCTAAATTTGCTCAAATAAATTATTTACCATGAATTATCTGATTAGGTTTAGTGCTAAAATATAAGGAGTATTTCTCAGAGCATATGTGACTGACAACAAAGAAGCCTAAATCTGATGGAAATGTGTCTGCATCTATGCAGAATTTACAAGGCAGACCAGTCTGATCATAACAAGGAAGGTCTCTTATTTCCCTTGTACCAATTTTCATGACTAATATTAGAAGAAATAGATGTTACAGAAGTAGGGTAAGTAAATAAACATCAAATAAAATGTCTTGGGATATTGCCATTCTCAGAAAAATTCCAATTCTCAAAAAAGTCAGTCTTTTGAATGAAGTGAATTTTATTTGATAAGAAAAATGAATTTTAGTAAAATCAATGTAATCTAGTCCAGCTAGACACATCATGGAACATATAAATACTCTTTTGGATGTGGAACTGGTAAGTGTTGAATGGTTCAAGGAGGAACACCATGAACACTGCAGGTTAACCTTCCTTCTTAGTCCTAGATGTGCTCTACCTCTCACTTAATATGAATCCATAGTGGTGGAAGAGAGTAAAGAACAAGCACTATAACTATGCTAAATAGAGAAGTTAAAGAAATCAGCACTGAACTCCCAAAACTGCAACTCTGAAACCTCCTGTTACATATTCCAGGAAGCACCTAAGATCTCTAATTGCTATACCTTTTTTGGGTTTCTCAAGCAGTGGTATCCTTATGCATACCCCAAATTCCTTTCCTGGAGAGAAGTGAACTGCCTAGTACTTACCTCCTGATTAAGTCAAACCAAGATCCCAAATCAGGCATTCCTCAATTCCCCCCCACCCTGCCCCAGTTCCCTAGGGCTTTGATCTGGAAGATGTTATCAAAGCATACCTAACATATGCCAGCTGCATTACACTCTGCATAAAATGCAATTGCTGCTGCTACTCTTTGTATAATATTCTTTGCTAGGAAAGTGGGAGATGTAAGGGAGAATTATTCTTTCTCTCAACTGATATTTTAATTAGATGACCTGGATTCAGCTAAAGGAGGGTTCAACATCCATTTTTTCCTCCCTTCTAAAAGTGAGACTGAGGAAATCAAGATAAATGGAAGTAAAACACAATTCCTGTATGTACCTACATGACCGTATGCTGTTAATAATTTAGAAGTCATTGGATAGAAAGGGAGATCTATCAGTCACGCTTCACACTATAACCTAGGGATGGAAATCCTCACCCACAGTGTGTGTACTCAGTGTTCTGCTGCCTTCATTTTATCCCGTGACTCTCTTTCCTCTCTTAAAAAAAAAAAAAAATTAACAAAGAAACCATCTTTGCAGGCCTTCTGCATTGGACACAGATCCCAGACTGCTCAACAGATCAGCTGGTTGGATTGTGCGGAGGGTGCAATGCTTACTACACCCCTCAGCTGTCCTTTTCCCAAAATGTTTATACGCTGAATGCATAGGTTGTTTCCACCTACTGGGGCTCTTCTGCTGACAACCTATGGCATCATTGAGAGTAAAACCAGCACCACGGCAGAGAATTACACCTTGGCAACAGCAGTGGACCTCAGCTTATGGAACAACAGCTCCTCTGACACCAGTGAACATTGTGTCCATGGGGCTGATCCTTATTTTCACTGCTTCCCAAGCAGTTGCCTCCAAACACAGTATGCTGACTTCAGATGTTTCCCTGTGAATTGCTCTTGATCTCACTCAGAAGGGTTTAACTTCCCCTACACATGGCCTCATCCTTTTATTATTATTTTTGACCTAAAGGTTAGTAACCAGGAAGATGATTCTTCTTACCTAGAATAAGGTGCCAGCTTAAAAAAAAAAAAAAAACATGGCAAGTCGTTTTCCCTCCACAAATTCACAAGCTTTTTGACTTGAAAAAGAATGGTAAACATTACGTCTCTAGGCATGCCCCACTTCAGAGATGCTCTTGGCTGGAAGTCAGTCTCAGGATTTACCTTCGGGTGGAATATTTACATATTTCTAGCTCTACTCAGTAATATGCCAGTCAATTTAACCTCTTGTGCCTAGAAAAAAAATAGACTTTTGTGCAACACAGAGAACTGAAGTGCAGAATTGTGCATGACATCTTGTTGCCTGAATATGCTGTGTGTAAGCTATGTTTGCTTGCAGCCAGGAAAACTTGCACTGGAGTCCTGTGGCAAGGTGACCATTTTTTCTCTGTAGTGTTTATGTTTAGATAATATATATACTTTCTTCTTGAAAATGTATTGAAATAAATTTCATGTTTGAAGAAGCAACTCCTCTCTCTGGGCCTTTTAAAGTTTCGTCTCCTCCCTTTCTCTTCTCATATTCACTAATCTTTCTTTATTAAAGCAGGGAGTAGGAATATCCTGGGCTTTTATTTATAACTTCAGCTGTAGACCATGGACTTGCCACTACAGATACATCTATGGACTTGAAAAATTAAATATATACAATCAGAGCCTTTTCTCCCAATAGCTTCTGTGCTTTCTGCACATTCTTATAACATTGTCTTGCGTTCAGATTATCATTTTTAACTGGCAGTAGGCAGGCAGGGCAGATGCAGTTATTTAGTTTCCTCCCTTCCTTCTTTCTTTGTGTGAGCTTGGGAAAGCAGGAATCGCTCTGGCTAGCCCTGGGCCTCTCACACACGAGGTCAGGCAGTAGCACCAGCAGATCCTACCTTTCACTTCAACAATTCGTCTGTGCTAGTGGCAGTGGTCTTCTGGTGGGAAGGGTTGATTGCACACGTAGCATCTCCCCACCTTCTGCAGGGGTTTATTTTGAAGGCTGTTTCTGGTTATACAGATTTATGCTTTCTCTAATCATGATACTCAGCTGGTCTCCACCACTGAAATAGTATCTTGGTCTGTTTCTTTTTGACCAAAAATTGCTTAGAGACACTTCTGGAACAATAGGCCAGCTGCATTCTAGGAAGCTTTCCTGGCTATTTAAATATGCTCACTCTTCTCTTCTTCTGGCTCCATAAATCTTGTGCTGGTTTCTACACCAAGCAACAGACTCAATGGAAGCTGCAGAGACTGTTCCTCCCAAGACTGGAGAAATGGGTACTCTGAAATGGCTGACGCGTTGGATTGGAACTCGCCCCTGGCGTAACTAAGTATTGTATCAGACCTGCCTACATCATGGGGGAGTGATCTAACCACCAGACCCTAAGCTATGAAAAAGAAATATTTATCTTCCTTAATATGATGTGGTGGGAAGAAGTGGAAGTCTATGTTAATATGAACTGCTTTCTTGATTTATTGCAGAAACAGTACACAGCTCCAGTATCATTAGTTAGTCTCCACTGGACTATGAAATTGTTGCAATTACATTAATTAATGTTGGATAAAAGGCAACTAGACAAAAGAAAGGATCTGAGAAAGCACTTGGAAACTCACTTTGCTTTCATTCTACTGCCAGTGTGAAACACAAAAATCTCTTTCAGAGTCCTCTCACAGTCCTCCTGATTTGCTGGTTCTGTTCCTCAGCTAAGCTGAAACACAATAAATATAACATTGGTAGCTTGTTAATGTGAGTAATTCCACCAATGTTAAGAGCAGAGTAAATCAGGAATAAGCGTTCTTAAAATTAACAACTCACAATGGTTAAAATCTGGTGCATCCAGGAGAAGAATCAACACTAATTCCCAACATAAGAAATTGCAGAAGATAACTATTCAAAGGAGACCATCTAGGATCAGACTTAGATTAAAGCCAAATCACCCACCAATCTTCTACTGGCTTGGTAGACCTTACTAATACTTCTCCCTATAGCACGTGGTTTTCCCTCATAGTGTATGTTTTGTTATATGATTTAGAACAGCTGGTGACCAGTTGATAGCTGCAGATAATTAGCTTTTAATTGTTGCCAGTTACATTTTCACCTGTTCTATTTACAAATCCTTCCATGCTGTCAGATCCAATTACTGCATTTAAACCCTTTTCTATAAGAACAGAGAATGGTAAAAATCCCTCTATTAAGAGGAAATTAACTTGCTGTAAAGTAAGATTAACAGAAACATTTCAACTTGTGTTAACTTACTACTAAACACATAAATGTATGCACAAATAAATAAATTGATATCAACCTTGATCATCTATCTCTGGATACAAATGATTTTTCATGACTTTTGTACAACTCTGAGTGTACATATTAATTAGGTCTTTTTTTTTCTCTCTCTTTTTTTTTTTTTTCCTGGATTTACCAACTAAGAATCCAGCCCTATACATTCTGTAGTGACTAGAAATACTATTATACATTTCCACATCTGTCAGTGAGGGATGATTAGGTTTTGTTTGCAGATCTAAATATGCAATACATACTAAAAGAGTATGATAATTCCTCAATTATGTACTTGGAAGAATTACATCATTGAAGTTAGCCATCTGAAAGGATCCGATGTTGACAGTTTTCATGCTCCAAACTATAAAATGACAAATGTAGTGGCAAGATTAAAGATTGTGGTATGGTCAAGGTGAGATTTCAGCAGAACATCTTGTAAAACAGTCATAGCTTATAGGCTACTGAATATGGAGGTGTCTTAATTTTGAACAATAACACAAGAAACTTGAATTTTCTGATTCTGAACTAAGCACTGGTAGTTGAAACAGATTTTAAGAGCAAACTTTAACAAAGTCAACTTTCCATTTACTCTGCTGAGTAATTCTTAACAGCATATTCTAAGGCTTGCTGGGACACTAAAATAACGTTTTATTACTATCATTTTTTTTCCTTGCTTTGTTAAACCACAGGAGCACATAGTACTCTGTTTTAATAAGGGAATCACAAAATTCGGAGCTGTTCAGGGTGTTTATTTTATTTGTTTACTAGAAGAAGAAAATGTAGCCTACTTCCATAGTGAGAAGAAGCCTTTAGCTGGGGTGTGTGTGTATGCTCGAGAAACTTCTAATTCATTTTCTTGAGAACAAAGTGACATACTCAGTGGCAGAATACCTAGAAACCCCTTAGTTGTAACAATGATTAGAGAGTAGCAAGTATAACAAAATTTTGAAATCATGTAAATTTTGAGAATTATGTACATGGAATGGTGTACATGGGAGCTCTAGAAGGAAACTTCTAAAAGGTATTTTAGTCCTTCTTACAAAAATGATTTTTCTCCATCAGAATAAATACATAATAAATATAGAAGTTACTCATCACCATTTCAAGAACCAAAGCACCCAAAGTAAAATCACATAAATCAGACTTAATTTTATCTGGTCATAACTCTAAGCAATTTTCCAGTAAATGTATGACTTACTTGGAATACAAACAGCAAAGCTTATAAAAAATAGGGTGCATACTGACTGGGTTTGAACAACATGAGGTCTGAAATATAATTTTTTTTTACTGCTGAGGTAAAAGGGCACGTGTGGCTTGTGCTGCTGGGATGTGGAACGCTGGTAAGAATCCAGGAGAAGCGAAAAAGCTATCAAGAAGTTGCTGCTGATTCTCTCAGTGACTGAGAGAAAACAGCAGCTCTTTTTACTTTGGAGTTTTCAAGTCTCCTTTCTTTCTGTATTGTCACATTTATTCAGGCTTCTGTTGAATGTTAACTTTCTTGTCTGGTCTAGTCAGAATGGATTACTTGTTGTGAGATCATTGAATTAGCTCAAATATGTGCTCTATATTTACTCCTATAATGATCTTCTTCACCACCTGTCTCATACCCAATGTCTCACATCCATTCAAATGTTAGGAAAGGGGCCTTATGCCTTACCCAATGCTGATTACTTTCAGTGTCTTCCTTGAGATCCGACTGCTAGAAACCTGCCATCTTATTTCTAAGGTAACTCTCAAAAATGTACAGAGGCAAATGTCAAGTCCCATGCATGGGAAGGAATAAACCCATAGGGTTATTACAGGCTGTGGGAGCTGTCCACCAGGTAAGCACCTTGACAAGAAAGGGCCTCTGGATCCTGTTGAACAGCAAGTTGAATGTAAACTTACACTTGTGGTCTTCTTGTATGGATAAAGGCTTATAGTACATTGGGCTATATCAAAGCTGTGTAACCAACAGGTTGAAGGAAGCGATTTTTCTTCTCTTTTTAGCAATTGAGGCCACATTTCAAAAATTATACCTAATTCTGGTCTCCTAATATAAGACTGACAAATGAAAATAAGTTCAGTAGAGGGAAAACAAGGTGATTAACAGTACAGTGTGTGGTATATGATGAACTGTTGACACACAAGCACCTGGTGTATGAGGAGCTGGATTTGTTTAGCCCAGAGATAAGAAGGTTAAGGGGGCATGTAAGGGCTGTTTTTAACTACCTAACAGGTAGTTGCAGACTGTTATAGATTGATAATTCTTGGTGGTCCAGAGCAAAAGCTTAAAGGGCAATAGACACAAGCTGCAGTAAAGAAATTATGCGAGGGATTGAAAAATTGAAACAAAATCCAAGAGAGGCTGCATAGTCTCCTCCTTTTGAGATACTATGTCAATTGAATACATCCCTGAGAAAGCATTAGTAATTTTTTTTACTTTGTCAAGGGATGGCACCAGCAAATCTCCAGAGAGGCCTGTTATTTGCTGAAACTGTTCTGCCCTGTGGACAAAGAACAGCTCTTCAGGCTAGCAGGAAGTTTGTCTGCTTTTGGCAAGAGTTTATGATGCACATATCTCTGGGGTCACCAGCCCTTTTCCCCCTTTGTAGAGGGCATGAACAACCTTTAATGCCCATAGTAGAGGGCATGAACAAACTGTAAGAGCCTTTCTGTTTTCATCGATGGACCGCTTTGGAGAGAGGTAATAAAGGAAGAAAAGAGCCAAACAGTTATTTGTCATTTTCTGTCCTTGTGTTCGTAGCACGCAGTGACCTTGGCTCAGACACTAACAGGGTTGAGGCATATAAGTGTCCTTACTCTGGGACAGTTCAACACAGAAGAACGGGCTAAAGTGTATGCACTGGAGAGACCTGTCATGACTAGATGTGGGGATGTTGAACTCTAAACCTCCTGGTGCCAAAAGATATTCATCTATTTAATGTTGATAATTCCATACTAGTTGGATTATTTTTTTAAAGTGTTGTCCTCAAATTGCTCCTTATAATGCTGACAGACATGATGTATGTGCATCTTTTCCCCTCAGAAATCTGTCTGATAGCTGTTGTTGGACTACATGTAATTTTAGACTAACATTTTTGTGCTTTAAGAACAGTTTTTTCTTGGCACACTGTATTAAGAATTTTTTTCTCTCACACACTGATCTGAAACCAAAGTTAAAATTTGCCTCAACAATATTTCTGATAATTAAAATTCATCATACATCTTTTCCCTTTGCAATGAGAATTCAAAAGTTAAATAGGAAAAATGTTAATGAGATATCACCGACTTCCTCTGATTTACCAGTGGTACAGACAGAATAGAGAGCTGGGCAAGCACCAAGTGCATGAAATTTAACAAGAGCAAGTGCCAGATTTTGCACCTGCGATAAGGCAACGCTGGATATGCATACAAACTGGCAGACGAGAGGCTGGAGAGCAGCCCTGCAGAAAAGGATGCACAGGTTTTGGTTGATGTCAAGTAGAATATGAGTCAGCAGTGTTCCCTTGCTGCCAAAAGGGCCAACCATACCTTAGGGTGTCTCAGGCCCACCACTGTGAACTGGGTGAGGGAAGGGATTGTCCCACTCTGCTCTGCACTGGTGCTGCCTCACCTTGATCAGCACTGTGTGCAGTTTTGGGTGACACAATGTAAGAAGGACATAAAATTATTAGAAAGCATCCAAAGGAGGGTGACAAAGATGGCAAAGGGTTTGGAGGGCAAGATGTATGGGGAACAATTGAGGCCACTTCATTTGTTCAGCCCAGAGGAGAGGAGACTGAGAAGAGGCCTCATGGCGGCCTACAGCTTCCTCACGAGGGAAGTGGAGGAGCTTGCACTGATCTCTGGTGACAGCAACAGAACCTAAGAGAATGGCATGTAGTTGTGTCAGGGAGAGTCAAGTTGGATGTCAGGATAAGGTTCTTCACCAAGAGGTTAGCTGGGCACTGGAACAGGCTCTCTGGAGCAGTGGTCATGGCCCCAAGGCTGACAGATTTCAAGAAGTGATTGGGCAGCACTCTCAGAAATGCAGTTTGAATTCTGGGTGGGCTTGTGTGGAGTCAGCAGTAGAACTCGATGATCCTTATGCGTCCCTTCCAACATAGGATATCCTGTAATGCTGTATTTCTATACCACATAGGAGAGCAGTTAAATTTGAGTTCAGTCTTGGCAAAACCCAGTACAGATGAAATTGGCACAAATCAGGAGCAATCTAAGTTTTATTATATAAAAGCAATAGTTTAACTGGAAAAGGCACTCAGTGCTGTGTATAGCACCACTCTTTATCAGCTGCTGCATATAAGGGTATGCTTGCAAAGCTTTATTTCCAGAATCAGCAATCTGCCAAGACATAAAGCGTGGCAGAATATGCTTGCAAACTTTTATTGAGTGATGTAACAGTCTGCCAACAGCAAGAACTTCCTGTGTACTCATACATCTTGGTACCTACATGTTACAGGAGCAGCACATTGGTAGTACTGCTTAATCTTGGATAACACTATCTTGGATAAACAGCTGTTGGTAGTTGCTTATCCCTTGGGGTCTATGCCCAGCAAACAGTATGAGTGGCTGCTGCCAGCAACAGTTTCCAGAAACACACAAGTGTTGTGTGTGGAGGTTTTGTGACTCCTCAGGATCCCCACTGGGACCTTTACATCCCCTTCAATGAGGCAGACAGCTTGGGGACACTGTATGCAAAACTGCTGGGATAAAGTATGTAATTAAGGAGCAAGATAGAGTTGGAAGGATAGTACTGAGAGTCTGCCTTTAGAAAGCTTATTTGGTAATAATTATGAAAAGTAATGAAGTGGGACGATATTGCAGTAAAATACAAGTAGAAAAGGGGAAGTAAGGAAATATCATGTGTACTAGTGGATGGTCTGATGAATGTTATTAGTGGCTACTGGAGTTATGCACCTTTGCTTAGGTACCTAAAAATATATATTGACAGTGCAAGAATGGTTGTGCTGGCAGATACATGGATAATTTCAGATTGTAGAAATTTCTTCATAGGCTAAGGGCCTATGCAAGCCCAAGGCAGTTCTTAACTGAGAGAGCTTCTGACTAGCAAGCAACCTGGTTTGACTGATCACAAACAGCTGCAGGTAAGAGGAAGGACAGTCTTGTAGATCAGCACTGGACTAGAGCATCAAAGATTTGGTTTCATCAGAAGGTATGTATGATCTTGCACAAATTATCCAGTCCTTTTTCACCTCAGTTTTCTATCCCTAAAAGGTAGAAACAATGGGAAACTATAATAGAAAAAAAGACTTTTTTCTTTTCTTTGTGTTAATTTGGGGACTTATTTCTTTGCATAAAAATAACACTTCCGTAAATACACGATTCAAATCTTGGATTAAAAATTCTTCAGAGCAGAAGCTGTTCAGCCTCAACAAAATGAGGCTTTGATTTTATTTAGGGCCTTTAGACATTATCACAATGGCATTGTAAACCCTTGTCCTGGGTTTCTGGGGGAACCGCAGTGATTCTTCTAACTCTATGGAGCAGTTTGTCACCTCCCTTCTGAACTGCAGTGAGAAAAAATACTTGTACATTCTATTTTCAGCTCTTAACTGGTTTGTTGCATGTCCATAATTACAACAGAACACCCTACCACAGAGAACATTAATGAGCTCAAAAAGGTTACTTAAGGGTAACTCAGAAAAATATACCAACAAAGTTAAAACACTTCCATAAAGCACTATGTAAATCCCCAAGGGAAAAGATATAGAAAGAGAAAAGTACAGTGGAGCAGATCTCCTGTCTCCTCAAGTTATAAAAAGCAAATTCTTGAGAAAAAAACATTTTATTACTGGGAATGGGAGAAGTCCTCTGGACTCCCTACTTTGGCACTAGTTGCAGAGAGTTGCCGTCCTAGATCATACCAGCAGGCTCCAAAGAGAAGCAGTTAATATCTTCAAATGGCATCCTGTGAGTACAGCTACATAGGGTGCATTTGTACAATGCAGTCAATTTAACTCACAGTGTGTTAGCTCTAGACCTAGCAACAATATATTCCATGCTCTATGTCACTCTGCTGAGGATAAATTAGACTCATGGCTATGCAACCCTGAAGTGTTAAGGATGCAGGCACTTTACATTGCACTGCACACTGAAGATACTTCAGTAAGTACCATGCATGTAGCTACAGGATCTGGTATTATTCTCAGTGATGCCTAGGAAATATTAAGTGGAGATAAGAAGCAAAAAGGAGGTGAAGGCAATCCTATGCTAAAAAGGCACAGAAAGTAGAGGTAGGATCTGTCAATAAAGTGGAACTCAGAAGAATTAAATTTATTGCTATAAGGGCTATTTTAAGCCCAGCTTTTCAGATTTGGGTGCATCAGTATTTTGGCTATGCAGTTTGAGGCATTTTTAGACTTCCTCTTCTAAATAGCAGCCAGCTTGACACTTCAGACTGATTTGTCTCAGATATCTTCTGCTGAGACACTTAATGTTGCTGCTCAACGTGAAAACCTTGGTCCAGCTGAGTTTTTGTTTATTTTTTGTTTAACAGTGAATAATAACCTATGTATGTCTGCGTGTGTGTTTATACACATACACTTACATATAAAGAGTTCAAGCACCCTTTCAATGTCTTCGGTTTATGACCCATAAATCCTGTATAGCAAAATCAGTATCTCACTGATCAATAGATTTTGGAGCTCACTTATCTTTTCCTGCCTCAACTTTCTTAGATATGAAATGGAGAAAGAAAACCTTGCCTCATAAGGTGTGCTGTAATCCATTAGCACTGTATATAGTCACTCCTGGAGAATTTCTGATGCCTAGGGATTTCGAAAAATAAAACGTTAAAACTAAAATGCAAAATATAAAACACTTCACTCTGGGCCTTAAGAAAACAACTTCTTTTGTAATAGTCAGTTCCAAAAGTATGGGCAGATATGCTGTTTCTCAGTAGAATCACTCATTGTTAGAAGGGTGTTTCCTTGAAATTGACTTTGTGTCATGCATTGGCCAGCTTTCATTACAAGGGCTAAATTCTTCCTTGTTCAGTCTTATTATGTCTTTAACACCTATTTCTGAGCAATTCATAAACCTCCAACTCTCCTTGGTGCTGAGTCAGTGTGCAAGCCATGTTGTGTCTTTCTTAATTGTTTTGATGGTTTCCTGTAACATGCACTTTTCTATTTGTGGAGAAACAGGCTTATTAAGTAATTATGCTTGCTTAAAATCAGGACACTCCAAAGAAAGATGTGAATGCTTGTTTGTTAAAAGATGTTGTATGCTTGTTTCTGGAGACAGAGTTGTTAGGTCTGAAGTGAATGACCAAAGGCAGATTCATATGTGACAGTGTGAGGTATTTTGGCAGGGGAAGGGCAAAGCCTGTATAATTAGCTAGTCAGTTTGTACTCTGCATTGACCTTTGCATTTCTCTGAACACACAGCCAGAAACTGCTCATGCCATGAGATATGCTGAGACCACAAGCTGAAATCATGTGTGATTTCTGGCCCAGCTCCAGAATTTCAGAACCCTTAGACTAGTTAGCAGGTACCTCTAGGGCTGTATAGCCATCTCTAGGGATTCAGATCCACATGCCACTCAGCAAGACCATGCCCATACCCTGTGCAAAACTTGAGTCTCTGTGAGGGCCTCTCTGACTGAATTACCTGTTCAACATCAATTGTGTGATACTGCCGTCAAGGCAGGCGAGCTATATGTTGTATTAACATGTACAAGCCTTCTCTTCGTGAAAAGTTTATCTCAAACATGCATCTGAATAGAGGTGATTTTGGCTTTGAGTGTGGTCACAAATGCAAGAGAGCCTCTGAGACCTGTTTCTGAGATCAGATTATATGATAAATCTATCTGTAATTATGACCGTTTTATTCCAGTCCAATACCACTAATAAAGACAGTGGCTGTTCTCTAGAATGTAGATGTAGTTGGTTGTATAATAACCAGGATCAGACTTTAAAAAGGAAGGTAAGAAACAAAGCATCCAGTGGCAATATCTTTTAAAGGCTCACAAGGATGGCAACCTTCAGATCTGCCAAGAGTCTGTGGAAGAAAAAAGCATGTGGTTAAAAATAAGAATCATAACAAGAAGTTTCACATAATGTGGATTACTCCCAATTCCACCTTTTGTCTATTCACTGGTCCAGATATAAATCTTAGACTTCCATGTACTCTAAGTTAAAATGATCTTCCTCAGCCCAGGCTTCCTTTAAGAGAAAAATATGACAGATGGAAAGACGTTATTTTTGTCTGTTTTTATGTTCACAAAAGTTACATTAGTATCTCTATCTTTAGACCGTATAATTTCCTAAGTGCAAAAGAGTTAAGAATGATGACTAACCTAGGCAGGTCAAATACCAGTTGTAAACTAGGAATGAATGGCACATGTTTAGTGGGAATAGTGGCAATGGTGATGATGGCTGTAGGACAAGGTCTTCTCCAGTCTTAGCTGAAGGTAAATGGAAGCAGAGACAGATCTGGGCTGAACAGCTGAAAAGGCATGGGGAAAAGTCAAGTGGATAATGACCATGGATTGGTAATGGTATCTGGGAGTGACTTCCTACCCTGAAATAGACATAAATTTACAGTAAACTAAACCAAAAGCTAAGGGACTACCAAGACCTGAATAAAAATTGTCTAAGCCTGGACAAGTTGATTTTTTTAATTTATTGTATTACTGAAGACTGGATTATAGCTGCAGAACAGGCACCAAAATTACTGCAGTGAAACCACAGAGAGTGATTGGTGCACTGTGATATTTGGATGCCGCCTGCAAACCTAGAAGAGCCTAAGGCTTATTCTACACTATGATCAGGTCAGTGACTAATTAGCTGACTGCAGGATACCTAACCTGCATCAGAATTACAGGCAGTGAGATTCTCAAGACCTCTCACATACCACACTGTATACCTTACATTTACTAGGTCTCAAGTTGAACTGAAAATATTTGTTTCTGTGCCGGCACAAGCGTTGCTTAATAGTCACTGATTTATCCTTTGTTGTCTATTACTCCCACTAGGTAAGATTTATAAATAGCTCTTGCTGAACATTTATATTTTTCTTTTCCTACATCATCCTCGCCAACAAAGCACCCAACACACCCATATTATTTTTATGTAATTAAGTTTTCCATTTTAATTTCAGTGACCTTCCTCAGATTGGCCCTCTCCCACAGGCAAAGTGATTATAAGGCAGACAGTGCTACCTCAGCATAATATTATTTAGATGTGGTCAGTAGCCAAACCCCCAGATACCCACCTCCTCTCAACTTAGCATCCAAATTCGGATCTGAAACTCAAGAAGAGTGAACATGAAATGGTCTGAATGGGATAAAAAATACATTATTTTTCACACATAAAGTGTGGCATGTCTCTTAGAGAATACTGTGAAACTCTACTCTTTCTCTCAACTGTATGATTTCCCGTGCTTTTTTTTCAACTTTGTCCAATAGACCGTGAATTGATCATCTTCCCTTGGTGGGTACTGCTAAAGACTTGTTACTGTTGTATTTATGTGGACGGTTTGGGAGGTGGTTGGGAGCATGGTAGCCAGTGTTTTCTTCAATTCTTTCAATTCTCTTTTTACCATTCCTGTTCTTCCTACAGAGGGGAGCATCTAATATGTAGTCCTGGATCACACATGAGATTAGTTCACAGCACTGCATACCTTGGAGGTAAAGATACACCACACTTCCTATGTCGTGTTGTTGATATTGAACACAGTCTTTTACGGTCCCTGATATAATTGTGAATGATTATCACTTCCTGGGTACGTATTCATTTCCTTCTTGGCAGAGATTAGCATCTTCTTGTTTCTTTCTTGTCTCTTTTCTTTTTTTCCTTCCTTCATTTATTTTTTTCCTCCTCTCTCAGGGGTAGCTGTCCTGGCATGAAGTTTTCAGCATTTTTTTCCAAAAACAATCTTCCCAGATAAATCTTTTCCTCAGCCTGCATGCTAGATCGCAATGGTTCTTTTTTAGCACATTTTCCCCCAGAGAAGCACTGGGAACTTTATTAATGTTTTTAAGCACAGTTACTTTTTATTCAGATAGTGTTTCTGTACAGTCAGTTTTGCAACAGAATATTCATTTAGTATGGAGTGGCAGTGCAGAAGCAGAAGGATGTTGTTCACAGCCTGCATCCCTGTAACTGAAGTCAGTCGGCCTTATGGTTTTAGGGCTTTCAGCAGCAAACTAGGTCAGTGGGGCCCTCTACATCAAAGCTTCTCCTTAGACACTGTAAATCGCATGCTTTTATACTATTCCTACTGTACACTGTGTTCTTCAGTAATTATAAATGTATGTTTCCCATCACCACAAAGACTTCACATTGCTCAAAGGAAATCTCTCTTCAAAGGCTTTAAACTGTTGAAGGGCAGGCCCCCTTCTGAGAGCTACCATTGCTTCGGGTGATTCCTTCTTTAACTCATCCACAGTAGAACCACCAGCCAATTCAACTGGCCTGCATCACACCGTGTCTGAACTGGCCTCCGGGTTGCATTTCAGCCTTGGAAAATGGCACTACTGAATTTAAAAATGCAGACCAAAAAAAAAAAAAAAAAAAAAAGAATAAAAAGAATTACTGTACTCATAGTTGGCTTGTCCTGAAAACATGGGACTTCAGTTACTTAGTGTTCTTCCACAACTCAGTTTTAGGGGGAGAGATCTGTTTCTATAGTAAGAGAACGTATCGTTGTTTTGTGTGTTAGTTACACCCTAAAGAAAGTGAGAATTAAGAGGATGCATTAATGGAAAAAAAGAAAGAAACTTGGAGAAGGGCAGCAAAGAATATACAAGGACAAAATGTTGTTACAAATAAATTTTATAAAACTGTGTATATGTGTATAGATATATACAAGTCTATAAGCACTTACATAATGACGTATATATATATGCAACTAAAATAGAAATGTAACTAAAATAAAAACTCTGAAAATGTTTCCTTCTATGATAGCACTCACTACCAATGGACTGGAGTAACTCCACTGTAGCTAATATTTTCTTCTAGGTAATGTCTTACTCATGACAGCAAGCACTAATAAATATTTGCAGGATTGAGACTTAAAATTAAGGTAAAATTAATGCTAACACTTGAAGCTCATACTTGAAAAGCAGTCATGAATTAAGATAATTAAGCTTGCTGTAGCAGTAGCCACACATCATATTAGTTTTATAACTAATTATATATGAAAATTAGGAGTTATCTGCCTCACATTCTTTTCAAAACTGGATCTGTGGATTGCTAAGGTCACACAGGAATGTTATGACACATCAATAACCCAGTTTTTCATGTTCCATGCAAGCACCTCAAGTCTGAATAATCCTGCTTCTCAGTTACGTTCCCTTTGTCCCACAACATGGCTCCCTCCAGCTAGAGCAGTTATAGTCTCTCTGCTGCACACTGTTTTTACTCCCTTTGAACACAAAAACTACAATTAGATTTTGTTCCTCACTCCAATTGTTTTTTGGATTGCACTACTGCCAGCAACTAGATAACCCTTGATGTAATTCAACTGATGTCAAAAGATGTTCTCCAAATATAGAAGGCTTGTCTGCATTAGAAATTTGTCAAATATGACTAGATGTAAGTAACTTTATTATCTGTATGGCAACAGGGTCATTCCTGGGGATGACATCTGCATTGCAATAAATAAATAAATAAATTCACATAAGAAATAGCATTCTTGTTCTGAATAATGTGAATCTTCATTGAGAGTTATGTTGTGTGGCACCAGTTCTTAAATTAATCTAAAAATCTGAAGCCAACAAACTTTCCTAACCTTTGGACCAGATTTGGGATTTGCATGAGTGATTGGAGTGAAAAAATTACTTGTGGACTCTATCTGCCTGAGGTGAAAGGATCAGTGTAATGGAAACTGCTGTGTGTCATAGCTTATCAAAGTGGCATCCTCCTTTTTTTCAGAACTTTGAAAATTGTTGAAATGTAAGTTACTATAAAGTTTTGCTTATCAAATTAGATGTAACTCGTTACATTTAGTGATCCCTAGGATCACTAGAAGGAAGGAAGGAGGAAAAGATCACTGGTTGTCTTTACTCAGCAAAAAAGGGAAGGAAAAATACCAGCCTATTTTATTATTTTTATTATTCACCGTTTGATAATTACAACGTTCTTTCATTATTCCAGGCTCATTCTTCCTGATTGAACAAGTTAAATTTTTAGCAGGAACCATATCTTCTATCACATCGGTACATTCTTTTGACGAAGGCTACCAACCTCAGTGGGAAACCACCTTTTTTATTTGTATTGCAGGAGCACTTGAACTCATGTCAGAAACCAAAACTCATAATGTATTGTGCAATCCAACCTCAGCCAAAACATCCCTTCTCTGATGATTTTTGACCTAAAACCAAGAATTCTGGCTGTATCTCATATGTACAAATAATAATTGCAGAAAAAAATCTACTGGTATTAAATTTGGTTCAAAAGTTCCAGATACTTCCTGTGTGGAAATAGTTGAGAATGAGAATTGTCCATGGCCCTTCAGTTAAACTGCAGAAAAAAGGGGCAACAGAGGGTCATAGTTTCAAAGGTTTCAAAGTTTTGTTCATCACAGGTGTTTTAAAGCCACTATACCATACTTTCATATAGTTGAATACAAGAGAAATGTCTCCATCAACCTTCAATACACCTCTGAATGCAGCTTATACAACTTCAGATACAGCTGAAAGACTGGATGACTGTTGTGGACCCACTCCTGTGAACTCAGAATTAAGTTTAATAAGTGAAAAGAGTATGAGAAGCATGACTGGAAATTCCTGTCTGCTTTCTGCTTCTTTTTTCTTTTGATTCAATAAGAGCTAAAGCCCCTAGTACAGAAACTTGGGACCAGTCTCTGAGCTTCGAGACATTCGTGTTACATCTTTTTGTTTCTCTCCTTTTTAGCCTGGTCTATTTCCAGATGGTATTAAATAAAATTCAGGGGAATGGTCCTAATATTTTTGAGAATGTTTACTTTATTTAAAAAAATGTCCATAACTGAGCATGTCTAGGACCAAAAACATTGCGTTTTTGTGGGAAGAAAGATGTTTCGTAGCTTATGATGTTAGGATTAAAAAGTACAAGACTCAATTGTATAGAGTCTCCAATTATACTTCTGCTCAGCAGAATCCTTGCAAGAAGATATATGCAAACTAGAAGAGGAATTTCATCTTTAACTCATTAGTTTTCCATGGAGAAACCACATGGCTGGACATTAAAGCACAACTCTATCATTCAGTACAGGCTGTGCTTTCATTTTTGTGAACTAGAGCAGACAGCAAACTTTATTCTATGTGTGTTCTGATTTTAATAACATAATAAAAAGAACTTAAAATTAAAATTAATTGGAGTCAATAGGGAAAAAAATCAGAGGCTCCATTCAGGTTTCGAATACTGTGTTTGTTTTCTTAAACTTTTCTCACAGGCAGTTATTCGCTGCTCCACCACGAATACTATGGTGCTATATTTTCTTTACAATAATCAAGATAGAAAAAAAGAAACTTTCTAAGGAGTGGGATGGTGAGAAGTGAGAAAACTTTGAATTGCAAGTTCTTTGGGAATTTACAGCTTTTTTCTTTATCAAAATGTTGACATAAAACCTCTTCTGCGTAAAACCAACCTCTCCATGACCATCTAAGTATCAAATGGGACATAAACAGTACATGTGTGACTATAAGTATTTTGCATTTGTCTAGCTGACCTCTGTTAAGGTGATCAAAGGATTACTGATGTCAGAGAAGACTGATACTTCAGAATATCGTGACCTATTTTTCCTCTCCAAATATTTCACACATTTGAATATGACCCATTGTCCTTTTGTGTAGGAGATTTTCCTTTTTTTTTTATCATAAAAAAAACTTTGTTCTCCTCAAGGTGCTCTTACTCAAGATCCCATCTGCAGATGTTGTTCAGCTGCTGTCATTATTGGGTTGCAATACAAGAGTACCCTAAAGCATCTTCCATATATTAAATAGTACTTGTCTGGCATGTCATTTCATGAAATTCTCTGCCTGCTGTATTAGTCATTTCAGCATACTGTCATTCTGATGGTAAAGCATGGGACTCTGGCAACCCCAATAAACCCACATTATCGAGGCAAACATCTCAAACAGTATTTAAAATTTTTCCCACATAGGAAAATAAATATCAGTAGTAGGTAAAATATTTATTCTCAAAGCTTTTGAGGCGGGCAGTTGTTTGTTTGCTTGTAAGCACACCTATAATGTTGTGCTTCTGTATATTCAATGATTCATTAAGAAAGAAGCAGGAAAAATCCATAAGAAAATCAGTTTAGTGGGTTACCTAGAGAAAATACATTTGCCTTCGACACTGAAAGCTCTTTTTGAGTGGCTTGTTCTGGACTATTAAGTCCTTGGACATTCTGGGGGAAGTTCAGAAGAGACATTATCCTGCTTGTCATCAACCAGAATTCCTCTAGACAGAAAGCATCTGCCATCTAAGCAGTGAAATGCTGCTCACTACACGTAACACATTCAATCTCCTGTGGGGACAAGTAAGCCTGGGAGACAGAGGGCAGGAAAGTAAAGATTGCATGTGTAAATTGTGAGCCCTGCACAGCTTCCACTGCGGAAACACTCTCCTGGTGTGTTTGTTTGTTTATTTTGTTTTATTTGTTCTGCTGTTTGCATTTTAAATCAGACTCACTTCCTAAAACACCAACAAACTCAGCCAACAAAATGCATCTGTGCCAACAACATATGAAAGGGCATAAGAACATGTACTCATATGCAGTTGACAGATGTACGGAGACAGAGTTTAAAATTCAACTTGGAAAACAGAATATTCATATGCAAAAATGCTGAGTCATTATCCTGCTGGTGAGGCTACGGTGAAAAAAAACAACCGGCATGCACATAGGTTCAACATTTAACACCATCACTTACTCACAAATAGTCATCAAAGTTTCTGATCTTGGCAGATTTGTTGGAGTTGCCGTTTAAATAAGCATCTTGCATGCTGTAGCAATATACAGTTTTGCGCTGACACAAAAAATAGCTTTACGTCTTTCTTTGTATCAAACTCTTTGCAGATACATAGAGATTAGACATCACAGCAGTGCTGCCAAGAGTGCTACTACTGGGCATCATCAGCTCCAGCACAGGACCACAGATCTGGCCTCAATCAGCTGCCTTGGGAAAGCAGGAAAAAACCCTGCATCTATCTACATCTCCCATCAGGATACAGGCAGCCAGCTTTAATCTGCCTCCTGTGTGTGCCAGTGAATAAGGAATAACTGAGACATGGAGGTTAAGGGAACCGTTAACCTCAGCACTGCTCCGTGGCATTCACAAATCCTTTGGGGACGTTGTTGACAAAGTACCAATAGAACAGTAACCTCTTAAAACCCAAGATTTATTGAAACATGAAGAAAAATAAAACAATGACAGAAGAAATGGTCTACACTTTTCAAATGCAAAAAGGGAAGGGAAGGAAAGAACAAAGGGAAGAGAAAAAGGGAAAGAAAAAGGAAGAGAAAAAGGGAAAGAAAAAAAAGAAAAAGAAAAAAAGAAAAAGAAAAAGAAAAAGAAAAAGAAAAAGAAAAAGAAAAAGAAAAAGAAAAAGAAAAAGAAAAAAGAAAAAGAAAAAGAAAAAAGAAAAAGAAAAAGGAAAAGAAAAAGGGAAAGAAAAAGGGAAAGAAAAAAGGAAAAGGAAAAGGAAAAGGAAAAGGAAAAGGAAAAGGAAAAGGAAAAGGAAAAGGGAAAGGGAAAGG
>NC_034410.1:133833329-133850262 GCF_002078875.1 Numida meleagris
AAAAAAAAAAAAAAAAAAAAAAAAAAAAAAAGCAGAATTACACCATGAAGATAATTTTTGCAAAAAGCTATGTAGAATCCAAATGAGTACAGGACATAATGAATGAAAGAGAGGAAAGATGATGTTTGCTAGTGTTAAGGAAGCAAACGTGAAGATACAGGAAAAATCACAGAATCGCATAGGTGGGAAGAGACCCTCAAGATAATCAAGTTCAGCCATCACCTAACACTACCAAGTCCACCACTAAACCAAGTCTGTCACCACCAGGCCCACACATCTCTTAAATACCTTCAGGGATTGCCACTCCACTGCTTCCCTGCCAGTCTATGCCTAACCACCTTCTTCATGAAGAAATTCTTCTGGACTCAATGAAACTAGTTTTCAATACAGCTATTGGTATCAGTCAGCAGCACGGCACTACCAATTACGCTCTCAGAAAATGTAGTTTTCAGAGACATCTGGCAAACTTGTGAAGTTGACTTTAAATATTATTTATATAGAACTTCTCAAATTCAGAACATTCTGACTACTAACACTCAGGTCCACGGGGACAAGAGTTGTGTAAAAGTTCCAGCTTATTTACAGACTTCTATTCTGCATTTTGACACCACTAAAGGGAATCAGATGGGAACCAAGTCATCTCCCTTGCTTTCTTGATAGAAAGAGCAAGACACAAGTACTCCTCACAGATGAAGACAGAAAGTCACTTGACTGCACGGATAGGTACTCATAAAAGAAGGCTGCCAGATCTACTCCATTAGCCTGAAAACTTCTTTCCATACAAAAGAAATAAGTACTATCAACATTCTGAAATTCATCAGCTTGCAGCTTGAAATTTACTGCACCTCACCAAAGGGAAGGAAAACAAGGTCAGTGAACCAAATCTGATTAATTCCTGCAGTTGAATTCCAAAAATTCAGAGCTCCGAGCAAATAATTTAAATAAATAAACAGAAGCAAGCTGTTTTACATTTGTTTCAAATAGCATGTAATAATTGTTACCCCTTTGGAGTCAAATCATGAGTGACATCTGAAGTCTTTGCTATGAAGGGTCATACCATGAAACTGAAAAACTCGCAAGCTTATAAACACAGAAGAAATGGTTCACAAGGCTTTGCACGACCGTGTCTGCACTACACTCAAACATCGTCAGAATAACTTTAGCGTTCAAACTTTAATATGGTGCTCTCTTACCTGGACACCACTATCTACACAAAAATTCAGATGACTCCAGCAAACGTACTAAGCTATACAATGCAACGTTTGGTGCATCTGTTGCTACTTCTCCAAACAGCAAGGAAGAAAAGGAGTCAGACAACATCACATGTGAGCCACACCAAAGAATGTCTTTGTCCTTTCCTTCCAGGCTCCCCTCCCTATCTCTTAAACACATGCACCCCCAGATCTGTACTCTTCCCTTTCTCCTCCTCATGCCATGCTTAGGAAAAGGATGTTATATTGCTTTTCAATTTACTGGTGAGCAGAGAAAAAAATAGCTATATATAAGAGGCAAGACATCTCCAATCTTCACGTGATGCCCCTCCTGTTAAATGCAGTTAACAATCAACTGTGAATGCAACTGATACATTCGGAACTGCTGCCCTGAGCAATCACCAAGCAGGCTGGAGTCCAGAACTCCAAGAGCTAATAACAAACCTAAGTAATTTTAGGTTTGACTTTTGTTTAAAGTCACATTCTCAAGTTGCAAAATATGATAAAGAGGTGACATTAGTTCTGGACTTCTAAAACAACTACAAAACAGTCTGAGGTAACCACATCAATCAGATAAACAAGTTCCAATGATGCAAGGCACTGAGCCAGAGGAATTATTCGCCTAGTTTCCTATCAAAGGAAGTCTTACCGCTGTCACATACATCAAGTTTTTCCATCTACACTTTCAAAGTGATTTCACTTTGAAAGAAATAAACTCTTACAGACTCCATGAAAGTAAACAGCTGAGCAGACAGAAGAGTCTACTGGAAGAACAAGTTCACCCACCTTCTAAAAATGCCTGTAGAAGGCAGTCTGCAATAGCTAGGAATGACTGCAGCACTCCCAATGGAGAAGCAAACTTAAGAAGGTGAACGCTCTAATTTGGTCCAAGAATCTACTATAATCCAAGCAGCAAAAACACAGTCTTTTTTTTTTTTGTCCCATTCTTATATTATAATGGTGCTTACTGCAAGTGGACATTTATAATAGAAACGTACAGCTGCTGTTTCTAAGAACTCCAGAAAGTATTGAGGATGCTTCATAAACCCTTTCATAGCCACAATCATGACAAATCTGAGCAATCAGGTTAGTGATAATCTCTCTCTCAAGAAAAAAAAAAAAAGGAAAAATGAAAAAGCTGCCTGCCTACAGCCATACAAAAAGGAAAAAGAGATAAGTGTTCTATGCAAGTAAAATAAAAATGTAATAAAATACTTCAGATATCATTACCTTGAAATAGAGTAGCCGTTAGTCAAATATAAGCACCATTTGGCAAGTGAGACCTTGACTCTACAAGAAGAAAAGCTGCTAGAAAGGGAATCAGACTTGTATTCCTCCTCTCCTTTCTGAAAGATTGTAAAGGTTGGAAAACTACATTCACAATTGCTTTCAGAAGTATTTTATAATACGACTGAGGTACTTCATTCAAGTTACCACGTGTCTATAATGTGATACAGTTCCTCTTGCTTCTTCCTAAATTTTAGTGCTATTGCTCTGTGGGGTATTTTATTAAAGTAATAACATTTTGAAATTTTGTGTGGATTTATCCCATCTTAATAGTTGAGGGTCCACTGTTACCTTTTACTTCCACAACTGTGCTTTTTAATTTACTGTTGCACCACCTGAAACAAAGCTGCACTTGTTCTAAATCCAAATGGCACGATTACGTACTAAAATAAGGAATACATCGGATTAAAATACAAAATAAGTTAACTAAAAGATGTTCTGCTTGTACCTAATTTAAGAGGAAGCCAGAAAAGTAGGTATTGCCGCACCATGTATTATGTTTGAAAGTAACGTACTGACATTTAGAACATCATTAGAAAAAAAGATAATAGTAATTTACTGTTCCTACAAAGTAACAGACTTTCTAGAAGTCCTTTCATTCTCACACATACAGAAGACTGACAGATCTTCCATTTTGTATAAGCAAAACCAAAGCAGCCTACACAGTGTGCCTGTCTGAAAGAATTACTTACACCACTGCCAAGAGATTTGGCACCAATAGAGAGAAGCAGATGACTGACTTCCTTAGCTCAGACTAATTCATCCTCAGTTTTGGCATGTAACTATTCTGATCAGTCTTGCACTAATGGTGATAAAGCCCCATTACTTTGCGAGAACACCAATGAGACACTGAGACTAGAAATGTTCAGCAGAATTTGAGTGTAACAGTCTGAAGACTGACAATGGGAGACACTTGGGTTACGAAGCAAGTAGATTTATGCTAAAACTTCACCACAGGCATCACGGACATCTGTGAATCACACAGTCTGCAACCTGAGAAAGCTCTGGAAAATCCACTGAGATGCCTTCTGGAAGTGGAAGGATGAAAGCTATCCATAATTTTCAGTAAGTCAGCTTCAACTCTACACTCCATAAAAGAGATACCACCATTCTGTATCAGAATAATACACAAAGACAAGAGAAGAAACAACAGGTAAAAAGTATTCAAAGATACTCGACAGTCAAGAAGCAGAGCACCAGGGCCACTCATAGCTGATTTGAATGGACAGTACTTCACAAAGGAGATTACACATCTGCTATCCTTATTTCATTATAGCAGGAACAAAGTAAAGCCAATCGAAGACTTATTATCCTACCCTGAACTATTTTTATACTGTTCCCTCAAACTTGCTAAATACACACCTCTGTCCCTCTGGTTCTAGCCTGCTTGCAACAACAGCAGTCTGCTGTCAGTTGCTGTATTTTTAGAGCTACACTTTGTGACTGGTCAGTATTTACTATTCCTTGACATAGTCCCATGCACCAAAGCCGCAAGCAGCTGAACAGAGTATGGCAGAAATGCTCATACACAGAAATTCAAGCGTCCTCTTTTCAATCACAGAACGCTGTACAGGCAAATAAATCACCCTCCATATTCTTAAATATTTACTAAGCTGTGTGACTCTGGGATAATGACTGGCGACTATCCCTTACAGATACCAACAGACTTTTCAGTACTTGCCCAGAAATCATAATCTTTCTCATTACTAGTATGTAGTTCTCTTTCATGATTCAGCTGCACGCTGTTTCAGTGATACCTGGATAAGACGATGAAGAAGCAATAAGTAGTGCTTCTACTCTTAGGATGTTTAAGTAATCACCTTTTCTTCCCACCCCATGTCATTCTGAGTACTGTCAAGTGTACGAGACATCAACAGACACAGGAAGTGCCAGCAGAAAAAACAAGATCCAAACACTCTTCCACTCAAAGTCTGCATGGGCACTACCATTAGAACAGCTTCATTCTGACATTTATTTCTGTTAATAAAACACAGCAGGTTATGGCAAGCTTATTAAAGAAGGTAAGAGACACAGCAGATAAAGAAAACTCCACCATACTCTCCCCTATGGCATCCGTTTGGCGCCATGTAGCACTGGGTACGAAGGGTGGAAACAGAGAACGTGGGCACCAGAGCAGAGCAGCAGAAGGGCGAAAGGGAAAACCTCAAAGCCATTAACGTGGGCCCTGCTCCGGCTCGCATAGGGCAACTTGCTGCTCCCAACGGATGAGTGCAGGCCGCGGCAACTCGAGGAAGAATCGCATCGCTACCGCCGCGGGTTGAGACAGAATAGAGCCCCGGCAGCGCCCCACAGACCAGAGCGGGCCGGGCCAGCCCCACCAGGGCTCCACGAGGCTCCAGCATTCACCCCACTCGCTCGCCACCACCGGCTCCCCGGGCTCCGCTACTCACCAGTCCGTCGATCTGCACTTGTTTGACGGCCGAGTCTCCCGTGGCAGCCGCCTTGCCTTTACCCTTTGCCGCACCAAAGCCACCACCGGCAGCTCCGGAGCCTTCCTTGCGAGACGCCATCTTCCCCTCGCACCGACCGGAAAGAGAAAACCGAAACACCGGAAGTGAGCTCCAAGGCCGATGCAGTGCGCCGGAAAAGGGTTCCGGGCGGAAACTCCAGGTTAGGGAGGGGAAGAAGCGCGCATGCGCGGGTCTGTTGCTGCGTGAGGGGTGTTTGGCGTTGCCGCCATCTTGCACAGCCACAGCGGCGTTGAGTGGGAAGGAGATTTGCGCTTTGTTGTAAACTTACGTTTGCGTACTTACCAGGAAGACACGAGGAAAGCCTTGCTCTTGGAGGGGGGGGTTGAGGTTGGGGTGTATTTGCATCTAGTAAACTCGCTTATTGCAGAGGTGGAAGCTTCCTTCTGCTGGAAATCTTCCAGGAGAAAATGGATTTGAAAGCCTCGGATTTTAGCTTAAAAAAAAGAAAAACAGACTCTGTGCAGTTAACATGAGTACCCATCTTGAGCTTAAATAACAGCTCAGTGTGCTGAGATAGGTTACTGTTGGAAATATCCAAATAATTTATCAGGACAGTATCTCTGATAAAAGCAGATTTTATTTGCAATTGCAATGGCAGGCATCCTGCAAGCAGGAGCGCACCTATGGACACAGTACAACAGCTTTTGTACCTTGTTTCCTCCCTTGCCTACCCCCTCCCCTGTTTCCCCATAGGCTGGGTACTTCAGGTTCACAATTTTATCAAAGGTTTACAGTCGTTAATTACATCCTGACACTTGTTAATTCATGTGCTATCTTGTGCCAGTCAGTCGCCATCCTGCTGTTTCCAAGATGTCTCAGTACTCTTCTTATCATGTTGATATGGTGATTTTCTCCAAAGCTTCTTCCATTCTGTCCGAAGGACGCTTACTCTATTAAACAAAGAGCACTGATGATGGGGGATGCCAGGCCTTCCCGTTGCCTCTGTCGGCACTTCCTTGGGCATGTCATGACTTGTTCTCTGATCCGATCAATCTCGTGCAGGATATTCTTGCAATGTGTATGACAAAGTATAACATATATTTTCGTGCTGGCTATACATAAATTGTTGCTAGCTAGTTTCAATAAAGGACCCAAATGGCAGCAGAGGCCGTGAAATCAAGAAAATTCTTATCTTGTTCTAATGCAGAAACAACATTCGATTCCCACAGTTACAAAATCCTGATGCTAGATAGAAACAAAACCCTGAAATATCAGTGACTCGTCTTGGGCTCAAGAGTTTCAGGGATGTATTAAAAGTCAGTTGCTGCTTTTGATTTGATGCTTTTTTTTAAACTACTTCAAACCCTACCCCCATAAAAATGAAATTGGCTGTGAAAGGTAGATGGACCAAACACCCAAAACTCTCCAGATACTGTGCCAAATGTGTGATCTCATAGAAATTCACCACAAAGTTTTTCAATCATGTGGTTGATGCTAATTTCTAAGTGGGGTAGGGAAACTTACTTAGCAATGCCAATGCTGAGGTGTATCTGCATTTTCCAGCAGACACATGCCCAGCATTTGTTCCAATAAAATGAGCTTAGCATCACAGAGAATGATCCTTACCAGCTGCCTGCATGAGGGCTGGAGCAGATTCAAGCAAAGAATCTTGTACAGCATAACACCCACCAGGGAAATCATATCCTAAATGCCGTTGATATCGCTGCCTGGATCTGCATGGACTGTGATGAGAAATCTAGTTGTCCATCTTAGCTTTGAACTCCTCACAATAGATGTCTAAAATTGGGTGAAATGAGGCCCACTTTAGATTTCCCACTGAGAAAAAGCTGTTAAATGGAGATTGAGAGTGCCGTTTAGAATTTGCAGCATCAGTGAGGTCAAATGTGCCCCAAAGAGACTGAGGTGTGCATGTGCAGCAGGATTAATGGCACTGTTCCGAAAAATTGGTCAGAGGCTGATGCAACAGCAACCCCGAGTTGCACAGTAGTATCCTGTCACCAATGGGCTCAGCCATCACGTAGGTGTTACAAATTTGAGTCCTACCTTTCACAGGCTCCTGTGACTGCTGACTCCTACTGGCATTGTCTTTTGAAGTTTTTCTAGAAAACACAGTTGCTTGATTCAATATTAATGCTTCACGGTACTGTTATATACACTTGCATATCCAGATTTAATTTATGAATATGATCAAATAGATTTTGATTAAAGAAAACTAAGATTAGGGAGCAGATTTTCAGTGCCAGCCTACAGACTCCTGGAGATCTATGGGCTACTTCAAAGGTATTGGCAAAACATATTTAAAAAGAAAAAAACATGCCTTCTGTCAGTAAACACACTGTGTTTTACCACTGGCAAATTCATAGGGACCCGAAAACTGAAAAGGAATGAAAACTACTTGAATAATGCAAATGTGATTATTATTCCTGCCTATCTTGAACAAAAACTCCATGTAATTAAAAAAAAAAAAAAAAAAAGGAAAAAAAAAAGTAGCTGCTGCACAGATCAGTATGTTCAGAGAGGATGCTGCGGGCACCCAAAATAGCCCTATTCTAGGGACTGGCACAGAGCTCACATTTAGTTCACTGCCAGAACAACTCAGTCAATTTGGTTAATTATGATTAATGTGAAAAATGAAACAAAAATATCAACCTCCTACTATTTAGAACTTCTCAGATCATGAGAGGCTAAAAGCCACAGAAAACTTCACCACTGAAAATACTGAATTATTGAAAAAGAGGACATAAAAAGGAAGTCAAGCTGAAAAAAGTATTAGTAACATTATCCAAACTACTCAGGAAAACCACAGAACAGAAGACTTCCATCACAAAATAGTTCAGAAAGCTCAAGTAGTGCACAAACTCCATTAGTCATTTTTAAATTATACTCTGAGTCAAAAGGCAGATGGAACCAAACAAAGCCCTTTTATTCTCCAATCCCACTTAAGTAAAAACCTTGATATAATTCAGATGTGTCATTTGCCTCCACAGCTTTGCTGCACCATATCAGTGCTACGAGCAGTACAAGTGCTGCTAAATGTAAATTATCTGATTAAGGCTTCAAAGATGTAATCCGTTCCAAATAGACTGACTTTACCTTAAGGGCTAAACCAAGTTGAATTACTTTTGTACATGCTGCGGGCTAAGACCATTCACGTGAATAGTTCCAGAGATCAGCCAACCTGCAATGACTTGTTACCACTTGGTTAATGAGTTGTGTCTGAATTCTGTGTTTTTTCTCCCTACCTTCTGAGCAACTCCAAATATTTCTAAGTATAATGAATACCTTCATTTCATTATCACAAAGTGTACAGGAATACAAAAGAATCACTTAGGATACACATATAGCAGTCTGTACTTGCACTGAGACTCAACAGCACCCCAAATACAAAGTTGCTTTAATAACTATAATCACCTAAAACAACATTAGTTCTCTACAAACAGAAACTGTTAGCATTAAAATAATCTCCTCAACTCGGTGGCAATGGATTATCCTAACACCCAGTTAAAATTATCTTTTAATACCTTGCACCCTTACAGAAGTCTCGAGTTCAGAAAGGCTCCGTTTTCTGGAAGAGATGAGGTATTCAGGCTTAAACTTCCAAACGTCACAGCATACAGGCACCTGGCACATTGGAGTATATTGCTGCCTTTTTTCAGTGTGCCATTACACGTAACGCACCCACTCTGCCTTAGAAGGTGGGTATATCACATAGAAGTGAAGTAAGCATCTAACATCTTTCCCTTTGCACTTGGGAGCACTGCAGTGAACACAAGACTGTACTTAGTCCCTATATTCAAGTGCAAAGCTCGTTCCACAATTTCTGCACATGCTAAATGGTATGGTGTCTTTCCTCCTTTTAAAATTCCTTTCTTATTCTCTAGTCTCAACTCTAGCCTCTCAGTCACACAACACTCTCATATCTCATAAGGGAGAGTGACAATCCAAGAAAGCTCCTCATGCCTGCACTGACCCTGGCCAAGCATCCACACATATTCTTATTCACTGCTCTCTTCCATGGAATGGGGAGAAACCAAGGAGGGCAGGGAACTTGTATGTTCAGAAGCACCGAGTGCTATGTTCAGGCATTTTCACAAACCTCCTCCAGCTCCAGGAAGCAGAGTTGTGTATAAACTGTAATTCCGGATTTTCTGCCATTTGTGTTCCAGTGACGTCCACATTTCAATTCTAAGGGAAATGAAACATCCTCCAGCATACCAGCTCCTCAGTCACAAAAGTTCTTACTGATAAATAAGGCAGCACTCCCCAGCCCCTCTTTGTTACCAAATATTTAATGACCATGCACTCCCAAAACACACTTATAACATGTTTAGAGAAGAGAGACAGTTCTGTGCTGAGTGCCAGGTGGAATATTTCCACAGATCAGGCACACCTCCTTCTTGCTCATGCAGGCTTGTTATACCTACAGAAGAAACACCTACTACCTACATATTCATCAAGTGAAGCAAGTAGAACACTCCATCCCCTTTTGTCTACTTTCTCCAGCCATCTGTGCTTGCGCGGGGTTGTATGGGGGTATTATGTGACTCTCAGTGGCCATTTGAGGTGCGTTCCCTTTACTCACGTTGCCATTATTTGATCATGAGTCATCTAAGGACGTTGTTGTTCCCCTTTTGCATCAAAGAGGAGATATATCCTGGGCCAGACAAATTTCTACATTCTGCATTCCACATACATGCTACATTCTTCTTCAGGGAACACGGGCAATGATCCAAGCACCAGCTATTGAAATAAACTTGAAATAGACAGTGATTAACCCAAGAATACATGTGTTCATTCCCATACCTGGTATCATCTTCAGAAATAAATGACTTCACCAGATGCAAGTCATTGAGGTCAGTCCTCTGAGTACATACGCATGCAGCGTCAACAACTTTCTGTTTCACTGATAAATAATTAATCTTGTGATGAGTCAGTGCTTACTGTGAACATTTAACATCAGGTTATATGATCGCATTGGGCATTTTGTGCCTAAGAACTTTTAAGTACTAGGATTTGTCACGGGCCTAATTGGGATTTTAAAAGATGTTATTGGTGCTGATGCTGAAATGCATTCTGTAATTTTTTCAAACTTTCTATATGGGAATCAAAGTGAAGAAATGGTTTTATTGGATTTTTTTATTTGAAATAGGGAATAGAAAGTAATAAGGTTCAGCAGTGATAGAACAACGGTAAAGGTGGGGGCGGCAACCGCATGGAAGCCCCTGGAGAGAAACATCAAATGTAATAAAGGAACTACAGGGCCAGAATGTGAGCTTTGAAAATTCCATTTCTTTTTATGAAGCATGTAGGTTTCAGAGGTCATACTTACTTTCAGCCATGCTCTTAAACAGGTAATGTTTTAGCACTTGCTTGAATAAATGTAGAAGCATTACATTAAAACATGGAGCAGTTATCATGGGCATAATAAGGCACTTACACACATGAGGGAAATATTTAAAAACTATGAGCTCTTCACTTTGGACTTTTCTTTTTCCCACTGCTGAACTTTTTCTCTGCCTTTTTTTTTCCAATATCTATTTTCCAATAATTGTAAAGCAAATAAAATAGTTACTTGCAGTAATTTATTGGAAGTTTCTAAGCACAACCAAACTCTTACCATAGTATCATGTTAGAAAACTGGATAAGTATGGGGAATATATCTCATTTATTTCCACAGTCTAAAGATTCCACTTTTCTGTTCCCAGTTAACTGATTTCTAATTAAATCAACTAAAGGCTGAGAATATATTTTTAGTATCTCATGCAATAGAATTCTCTCACACAAATCAGAATTTGGGCCATAAAATTAATTTCTTATCCGACATAAGAAATGAAAGAAATTAACCACGTAATTTCACTTTTGATGTCAATTTGTTTAGCTTCCTCTTTGTAATCAACTGGTGCACCTTCTGATTCTCGATATTGCATATGCTGTCACACACAGAACAACCTTCTCCATGGAGAATAAGACATGAAGAAACAGATGGAAGTAAGCATGCCACAAATACAAAATATTATATGTCTTCCAACCTCCTGTACTATCCAAAGTGTAGTTGTACAAAAGAACTATAATGGGCTCAACAGATATACTTTGTATCAGAAAAAAAAACTAAGAGGGGGAGAGGGGTGCTCTGCTCAAAATGAGAGAATGATCAGTTTCATAGCCACAGCAAGAGACCAGCTTTAAAGCAGCACTTCCTTCTTTCCCTCTGCCTACCTATCACATCAGGTATCACAGAATTAGTACTAAATTCCAGTTCTGTGTACTACAGATTTCCTATTTTTCTGGCACTTCACTATCACACTTTAGCTCGTGTTTATCTACAAGCTCTGCAAGTGCAGGGGAACCACTGTTACAATGTCACGCATGGAGCAGAATGGTAACTAACGAGTGAACATCCTGATGAACAGTGAAGGGAGGAAAGGCTGCTCTCAAAGGATGCCCTTGTGTGTACTTACAGCAGCATAAAAACATTTGTTTAGCATGTACATCTTAATGAGCTTCAGCAGCCAAAAATGCTGCATAACCTAACTGATGTTTATCACTGTATCTATTCAGAAACATGAAAGATTTCGTTAACTGAGGTATGATTTTATTTAGCACTCCTACAAATCATAGAATCATAGAATTAGCTAGGTTGGAAAAGACCTACAAGATCATCCAGTCCAACCATCCACCTACCACCAATACAACCCCACTAAACCATGTCTCTCAACGCTATATCTAAACGTTTCTTGAACACCTCCAGCGACGGTGATCCACCACCTCCCTGGGCAGCCTGTTCCAGTGCCTGACCACTCTTTCAGAAAAGCAGTATTTCCTAATGTCCAGCCTCAATCTCCCCTGGTGCAACTTGAGGCCATTCCCACTCTCTCCTGTCACTAGTTACAAGAGAGAAGAGGCCGACCCCCAGCTCACTGCAACCTCCCTTCAGGTAGTTATAGAGAGCGATAAGGTCTCCCCTGAGCCTCCTCTTCTCCAGACTGAACAATCCCAGCTCCCTCAGCTGCTCCTCATAAGGCCTGTGCTCCAGACCCCTCACCAGCTTCGTCGCCCTCCTCTGAACACGAGGAAATCTAGCTCAAGGTAAAAAAAAAAGAAAAAGAAAAAGAAAGAAAAAAAAGGCTGGTATATTTGAGAAGCTGTGAAGAATCCCACTAATTATTTCCTGCCCTATAATTTCTTTCAGCTCTAGTAAGAAAGCTAAATCTTCCTGTGACATCTTTGTTCTCCATAGCATTCTCCATATATTTGCTACTATAAGCAGTCACTTAAAAGCCTATGTAGATGTCCATTGTCTTCATTTTCTTATACATGAAAACCACCAGAATGTGACACCAAATATCCTAACCTCTACATTAAATGTGCACTTTTTACGATACACAGTTTACAGGACAGTTCATGCAGGATGTCCTGTGAGGGGTAGTTAGAATATTTAAGCCAGAAATAATTCCCAGTTAAGGAGTACAGTAACGGTAGAACCAGAAAGGTTCTGAAAGCTTTATCACATATACAGTTCTCATCTGGTGAGTTCATACCAATCAGTAAAGAAAAGCCAGTATTGCCACTGCCATGTCTATTAGAAATCCAGATGCTGCGTTCCCAGGAGATAACAGAAAAACAGGTACTGTAAAAGATGAATGTACATGATGAAGGTTAAAATTCAAAACCTCAGAACTAGCCCCAAGGTGATGAAAGGAGCAGCCAGCGATGAATAATAAACATTCTGACAAATACAATTTAGCATATTAAATGCTGCTGAAACTTCTGCGGTGTCCATATACGTCAGAAAAAATTCTAAAATACACTTAGGAAAGTATTTTCAGATATATTCCAACAAAGCTTTACTGTTGTATGCTTCTTTATCGTAATTTTTTTTACCAAATGTAAATGAAAGCCCTTCTCTTTTCATTTTTTTTTTTTGTAAATCAGTTCATTTTTTGTATTTAAGTATGTCTGGTGCTAGGACTTACTGCAGACAACCACAGAGCACAGCACAACATTTGCCTGAAGGCAACACATTCAGATTAAAAAGGTCTGACACAGGACAAGTCTGGGAGAATCAGGAGTTGAGATCTTTTCCTTGCCAAGCTACAAGCATTTGCCAAGTGCCAGCTATTAAGACAAATCTTTGTTATTAGGCCCACATCAAAGCTCTTTTGATAAAGAACAGCTCCAGAACAGCTAAAGAACAACTATAGCTTCAAGTAATCCACATGTCACAGCAATTTCATGTTACTTCATTCTACTCTTGCCTTACTTCATATCTCAAAACAGGAGTTGAACTTATTTATGCCAAGAGACAGCCTTCTCTGAAAAGGGCTAACGCTCTCCTGGTGCAAGTAATTTTGTGTGCAAGTGGTGAAGCTCAGTTTCCTATGATTCATCATTGCTTAGGTTTGGGAAGGTCAGTATCAAGCTCTGCTCGCACTTTGGATATATAGATCTCCTTCAGTGTAGTAGCTTATTTTCATAAATGCTTTATATTTGTATCTAGTTATTTTCATAAATACTTACTTGCAGCATATAAACACTATTGAAGAAGTAATAGGAAGTGTTGTTTTTTTTAGATCATAACTGCACTCTAGAGCAATATTCTTTCTGAGACCTGTATTTCAGGCTAAGAAGTTCCACACTTCAAATTCTGTTTCACGTCTTTCAAAAACAGTTCCTGTCAGTAAACAATGGTAGTGCTTTGGCACCTTCCATTCTCCTCTTCATCTTCATTCCCACAGTGACACTTCTTCTGGTAGGCAGTCTGCTGTTACTGCAAGCGGTTTGTTAGATCTTCAGTAAAATGCTTGCTTTAAAATAAAATAATATGAAATGAACGCTTCAGTCTTAAAAGTGATGCAGATGGATAATTGAAGAAACTACCTTTAAACTACAAATATAACAGCAACTAATTTGAAAAGGGATCCTCCTCTAAGCTTTCTGGCAAATTTTGTTGTTCTATAGACAAGTCTTGGTAAGGGTATGTGAAATAAGAGAGCATTTGATTCATTAAGTAATGTAGTTAAGGATGATTCAGTACAAAAGAAATAACAAATAACAAGGGAAGTGGTATGTTAAACACACACAGATGCACAGAAATTACCAGTTGAGGAGGTGGTAACAAACACGAGAGTGAAGAACAGAACTCTTCCGCTACAAACTGATGGGCCTTTAAATGGACTGCTCAGAGCCACATGGCAGAGCACCAGCTGAAATTTTGGCATTGACATGGATTGAGGTGGATATAGGAGTAGGTGTGGGAAAAGGGTGAGGAGGAAGGGTCTTTTTATTAAATCCCTTCCTTAACTTTTTCTTCTCTATAAGCTCACTCTCCTTTCATGTGCAAATGCTGCACATGAAAGCTGTGTGCCTCAGCTAGAGGTCACAAGGCCAGAAGATATGGCCAGCAACCAGAGAGACATGGGCACGAGTGTGTTAGAGAGCAAAGGATGTGTTTTTCTTTCCCATGTTAATTTAATCTTGTGCGTGTGTAATCCACCAGCAAGGTGAAAGCTGAACTAGGCAATGAGAAGGCAGAGACTTCGGACCTGCACAGGTTAGGGAACCTGAGGTCCACACATGATTATCAGATGGACTGAAAGGCCATGCCATTTTTTGAGGGATCCCTGAATGTGCGTGTGAACTGTAAATTTCAATAGTGATCAGATAGAAAGGGGGTACAGAACTTTGCTGTACTTAAATTACATCTGATTTCTGGTAGTGTTATATGCATGGCTGCCTGTGTCAGTGTCCCCTGTGCCAGCACAGATGGATGTCCGATGGATGTACACTTCAGCAGCCAAGAAGGAACAATCTTCAGCTGTCAGAGACCACTGGATTCAGCAGCTCCCATAAGATCCTTAAGTTTCTTGTTAAAATATCCATTCTACACATGCTTCAAGGACATAATAAAATAAGTGAGTTCGAAAGGAAAACGATGAATTTTATTATACACAAAATACTATCAGAACATCAAACATACTGTTGAAGAAAAAATGTACTAAGCTGATATTCTTACAGATACTACTTTTAACATTTAAAATGCATTAAAATTATATTCCAAAAGAAGTGAAATACAATTTACTGAATGATATTTCAAGTAGTCTATCATAAGATGAAAGGAACTGCCCTTAAATTACGCAAGGGGAGGTTCAAGTTGGATATTAGAAAAAAATTCTCAGAGTGGTGAGGCATTGGAACAGGCTGCCCAGGGAGATGGTGGAGTCACCATCCCTGGAGGTGTTCAGAAAAAATGTAGATGTGGCACTGAGGGACATGGCTTAGTGGGCCTGGTGGGGATGGGTTGACGACTGGACTAGATGATTCCTGGAGTCTTTTCCAACCTTAATGATTCTGTGATTCAGTGTCACCATTCATGCTGTCTTCTGCAAAACAAAGAAGGAGAAGTCAGTTTTGCAGTTTCTCCTCTTTATCTTCTGAACATATTTCACCATACCAATTGCATTATAACTTGTTTGTGATCATGTTATTTACCAGTTGAGTGGGGGGGGGGGAATACCTCATTACAGTGGTATTTAACACCCAACTCTGGATTACATCTTACTTTGCATTTAGTTCAAAGTGATGACTAGTTCAAACTCACATACTTGCTTTTCTTTTTATCTCCATTCTGTAATAGCAGCTGTTATCATTGCAGATTCTGCATTCTAGCTGGTGCCTCTAGTGTGCCATGTTCTGGCAAAGTGTTCTTAACAAGGAATACCTGCCTGTCTTTGGCAGTTAACTTTAAGTAACAGATTTAAAAAAAAAAAAAAAAGGCTTCAAAAATAAATAAATAAACCCTAATCAAATAAGGTTTTGCTGTGGTGTCTTGTTGAGTGTATCTGATTTTTTAAATGATGGGACCATGTAACTAGAGGAACTGGGATACCAAGCCAGTATGAGAATAGGTCAGCAACATGAATCAAATTTAATAAAGAACAACAAATTCAGCATATAATTTAGCTCATAGCATAAGGCATGTGCCCATGTATGCCCAGGGTACTCATGAACACTTGCAACTGCTCCCTGACCGCTGCTGGGAAGGATATAATGACAGCAAAATACTGCCAACAGCACAGCCATAACGCATATCTTACTCTCAATCACCTGCTCTTCACAGTTTTCATCCCATAAACACTTCTCCCATTTAAGCTTTTGAATTCAAGAATAATAACTAGTTGCAATATTTTTCAGTTTCTTTTAACACTAAGTAACTTTTCTTTCTGGAAGCAGATGTTCCCCATGCCCACTGCTAACAAAAAAGCCCACCAGATTGCAGGTAGGTACTGAATGGGTAATGACCTCAAGTTGTACCAAGGGAGGTTCAGGTTAGATATTTGAAAAAAAAAAATCTTCACAGAAAGAGTGGAACGGGCTGCGCAAGGAGGTAGTGGAGTCACTGTCCCTGTAGATGTTTAAGAACTGTGTAGAGGTGGCACTGAGGGCCATGGTTTAGTGAGCATGGTGGGGATGGTTTGACAGTTGGGACTAGATGATTGTAGAGGTCTTTTCCAATCTTAATGATCCTATGATTCTATGAATGACCTCAGAGCGGACTGATTACAGTGAGCTAACACAATGTTTTCTTTGCAATTCAGTTGTCCCTGACATTAAGATGTCTCCTGCCGTACCTGCACAAAGCCAGACGTCTCTATTTATCGTGCTGATGGTGCTAAGACAGTACTGCCCTTTTGCCTGCCCAAAATATGGGAATTAAGTTCAGTTTTCTCAGTGCCACATGTTATCTGCTCAGGACCAGTCTGTGCAATCTGTCTGAATTACCACTGTTTCTGCATACTACAATGAAATTAAGTTCTCTATTTGCCAAAAAAAAAAAAAAACCAAAAGAACACTGAACGTGGATATACCTACTGCAGCCAAACACTGCCAGTCAGCACTGAATAATTCTGCCTGAGAAAAGTATAGCAACGCATGATTGAGACAGCAAATGAAAGGAGAAACGGAAAAGAAATAAAAAAAAAAAAA
>NC_034410.1:134150308-134383398 GCF_002078875.1 Numida meleagris
AGTTAAATTAACTACCACAACTGAAGTGTGCCTAATTTTTAAACAACCTGGGGATAGTCACCCCCACATGCTCACATCTCTGGCCTAATGCCGTCCCAGCCCACAGGGGACTGCTCCCCACTACAAGTGCGCAGACTGCAGCCATGTGTGGTGGATGGACCCGTACAAGGCGAGCATGGCGAGGTCACATCTGTCTGATGTCCTTCCTCTGCAGCCTGCTCCAAGACTATAAGGTCACACGGAGCAAATCGGGGGGAATTGTGTTCACGGGGTCTGTGGCTTAGGCGTAACACTATGGCATTTCCCCATGGGTGTTTCAAATAACTTTCAAGAACCAGTATAAAATCATAAGCATTTAATTAATAAAATAATATTTAAGTTGGGAATTCATCCCCGAGGAATTAAAACCTGTATGAAACCCACGCAGAAGTGTTCCCTGCGGGAGTATCCCAGTGTTTTTTTCCACACGTCTCTCCAAGGACCAAGCAATAAGCCTCTGCTAGCACACAGTCAATTACACCTCACCTGTGGGAAAGTCCCACCTACATTCAGTCCACATTGTTCTCATCAGACTTTGTCCTGCTGCTCTTTGCTGGCCTCATCACTGGCATCCTTTGTGGTAGGGACCTGATCCCATCAGCAGTGTCCTTGAAGGCCTCATCCACCGCCCGCTGGGCCAACGGGAGCCTTCCCAGTTAGCACAGTGTGGGATCTGGCATGGGCACCGTATGGCTGTCTGCTGGCCTGCGCCCTGTTGTTGGAGGCACTGCCCTCCAGCGGGAAGCTGCCGTGTTCGTCTGGGTACTTCTGACTTGGGGTCACCCTGAGCAACAGCGAGGGCCCATTCTTCAGCAGAGCTGAGGATGTCTATATATATAATGTGCTCATTGTCTGTGAAAGTCAGAAAAACGCATAGGATATACACAGATGGTGTTCAGTGCTGGAGAAAATAGAGCTGTTGAGGGAATTTTGATGAATATGCCATCGCTGCATATGGATGCTGTGCCTTTCAAAAGAGAGAGCTCTGTGTTTTGTATGGACTTTTGTTGCATGAGGTGTCAGCTTCAAAACTTTAATGAAGCAATTTTTTGTGCGTCTTTTCCCCTCAGCACTGAATTGTCCACAAGACACATTTTTTCCCGTTGTATTTCCTTCTTCGAAGAAAACTGCGCAGCTGACAATGACACTTGAGATCCCTTCAGCTGTAGACTTATTTTGACAGTATTGTAAATGAATTACGGGACCAATTTAGGCTGTACCATTAGCCACTGGTCCAATTTTCACTGTGATTTTGATACTACCTCTCGTATCCACTTCAAAGCTCTTTATGGGCTGGTTGCCATGCAGTTTGATGGTGTGCATTCCCATTGAAATCCATACAAGTCTAGCACATGGGCAATTTCACAGCATGGAAATGATGTTTCCAAAAATGTACAGTGTTGATATCTTTCCTTGGGCATGGGGCCCACTCTGCCTTCTGAGCTGAGAAACGCTCCAGTTGTAGCAGTGGTTTTGTGGCATTTATTTAAAGAACAGATTCCCAGCTGCTGCAGACTTAATAGCACCACTGATTTCTGTTTCCACCTGATAAAATTACAGCTTGTTTATTTGTTGGTTGGTTTCGTTTAAGGTTTCAATGGCGCTGATGATCCACACAAGATACGTTCCCTTCTGCATCTTCTGTCGTGCTGAGTTAGTTTGAGCTGTCACATGGGAACTCTTCATCTTAAAAGAACTGTTTGGTGAAATCATGACACGTGGCAAAGGGAAGAGGGTGAAAGTCTTTGGTGGGGCTCCGATTCCAAGCCCCCAGTCAGCTGTCCTTCAGTTCTCTTACCAGAGCCACAGAAGAGCTGATAAAACAATTAGTGTGTGTTCTGGGAATAAAACTCTGCTGATGGAGCTCAGCACTGGGAGTAGTCACAGCTCTGAATTTTTACTGACCAGTTAGCAGGACGAAACACACCACAGCAAATCAGATGCAAAATGTCGCTGATGTTATTCTGTAGAACCATTCCATACAGGATTCTCCTCCACACGGTTTGACTTCTGCTGTCTAGGGGCACAGCAGGAAAGGCAGTGGAGAATCAGACTGTGTCATTTTAATATGGAGTTTTAGCAGTGTTTCACTTCAGTAGTATTTCACAGGAGGCTTCTATGACTGACAAGCTCCATATAAATAAAATATATTATCATTTCAAAAGCATAACCTGTAGATTGCTCTCTTGTGCTGACTACAACATTTGCTACTCCTATTCTTCCTCAGCCATAAATACCATGAATCAGTGAAGCTGCTGGACACAGTGGTTTTAAAACCGGTCTATAAACTAAGCATGTAAAAGAAGTATATAAAATGTAAGGTAGAGTACATATATATATGAATATATATATGTCAGTTACTCACTCACTGTCACATATTCACTTGGTACAAAGCATCAGTTTCTTCATTCTCAATCATACACTTTTAAGAAATGTAAAAATAGATCACCAGTAAAAATAAATCAAGTGACTAAGTTGCCCATATTCCATGGACTGTGATATGCCCTGGTTGTCAGTAGGTGTCATGCAACACCACAGTTTTTAAACACCTGGCTTTCAAGAAAATAAAATGCCCCTTAAACGTTGTGTTCATGTCCAAATGGGTTTGATTATTTGGGTTTTGGTTTGGTTTACTTTTTAGGTCATAATAGTCTCATTTGGATGCGGGCAAAGTGTAATGTGAGCATCCACTCATGAGAAACTGCAATTAATTGTGTTTATATTTGGCTATGTATTTGGTAGTATTTAGAAAGGCAGTAGTAGGCAATACAGCAGACAAGCAGTGAGCTCTTCTTGGAGAGTCCAAGCACAAAAGCACCAAGCATAATATCTGCTCACCTCTGTGTTACCTCTTCTTTCCCCTCTTCTCCTTGTGGCCGCAATAATCCAATAAAAAATCCTTTGTTTCTGTCATAGCCGCAAATGCAACTCAATAATGTCATCACACAGATCAGCCAGCTCAAGCTTTCTCTAATCCAATCAGTAAAATGACCACGCTATGCTCCCCGTTTCAGTTTAAAACTGAGGACGATAGCCTGACCGAAGTAAATCCCAGTCCGCTGCTGATAAGATCTCAGAGTATTCCTGTGTTTGGTTGCTGTTTTCACAGCTTGGTCGTATGCACATTGAGCATGCACAATGTGGCAATGAAGCTAAACAAAACAATAGCCTAATTGTACATGTTTTAGGCTTATGGCAGCCCTCAGAAACTTGCTGGATGCCCTGGCCACAAGCTGTGAGAGTGTCTGGGTTACATGCCTGACATGACCTATGGGTCTGACCTTACAGACCACAGCAATGTGTGTTTTTGTGCCCCAAAACCCACATCCACCCACAGCCCTGAGAAGTTTGGACTGCTCTGAGACAGAGCAGTAGGTGTGGTTGTTGAGCTCAGCCAGGTCTTTGTATTCCAGTTCCCTCTTGCTGATTCCTAATAACTCTGTGAATGTCTATTGATCAGGCAGAATTTTTTCTAGTTGGTCCTGCAATTGAAATCTCATTTGACTTGCTGGCATGAGGCCATCACCAGGTTTTGATATGAAGAGAATGATTTTTCCTTTCCACATCTATAAAGAAGAAAATTGTTGCAACTCTTTTTTTTTTTTAAACAGCTTTAATGACAAAACAGCTGGGAGAAGCAAGTCTGAATTTGTCAGACGGATAGCCCTCATTGCAGAGAAGTGTCTTGGAGTATTCCGGTTAAAATTGGTTTTGATTTGCCGGAGTTAAGAGCTGTTGAGAATTGCACATGCAGTAAATGTTTTAACACTGAGAGCGCTGCACTGGCAGCTCGCGGGGATTCACTGCTGCTGCTGTTGTCACTGTAGTCCCGATGAGTTTGCTGAGACATGGGACTGGGGGGGGCCATGGGGTCTGTTAGACAAAGGGGTGGCAGGGCCCTGAGCAAGAAGGCAGTTGGAGCTAAAACCCATCTTGTGGTCAGCTCACAGTCCCTGATGATGCTGTGCGATGAGCTGGGGGAAATTTGGAGTGTATGGATGAGCAGAATCTGAGAAGAAAACTCAGCCTGGCTGAATTCTGCCTGCCCCATAGTTTGAATAGTCTTAAGTGTCAACGTCTTAGAGAAAAATTCAACGTGACTACTCGAAAGTCCCAGTTTAGTCTTCACTCACCAGAAAAGCTTACCTAACCCTCCATTTTGTACAAGAACTAAAATGGTGATTTTTACACACGCATCTACACAAGGTATTTTGTTTTCACTCAAAGCTGGGTGACTAAATTCTACCCAGAGAGAGAACAAGTGACGAAGTCCCCATAGGGATGCGACCTCTCAGACCTCCACCAAACACACCCTCAGAGTGAATTTTTATCTCCTGTGTGAAGTTGCACTCACTTGGGGAAATGCCATGCTGGTGTCACCAACCAGGCAGCAAAGTGCTCTGACAGCATATTGATTTTGCGCAACGTAAAACACTTCATGGAAAGAGAGATTTACTGTGTGATTGATAGACAGATAGGCAGGTAGCTGTGTAATCAGGGAAAATGGAGTCTACTAGCAGCCTTTTATTTATGGCCTCTTATTGCACAAACACTGAGCACCCATGAAGGATTGTTATTTTCTTTTTTAAAGCTCTTGGAACCAATTCCCAGTACCATATGCAGTACTACGGTTAGGGAGCTATTGTACTAAGCCACTTGGCCTGATGTTTTGTTAACCGGTGTGTATCACTAACAGTATATATGACTTGTGGCCAACTCTTGACTCTAGTCAGAACCTCTGTGGTAGCTACAAACAGTGCAGTGCTGTAGCTGTGACCACTGAGAGAAAATCACCGGCTTCCACAAAGTGCATATAACCTCCTGTGTCATTCTTTCTGTGCCCTGTATATGGCCACCGCTATTCATCTATAGGTCTGCTCCCCAGTGTGATGAGGCAGAAAATGTGGATGGTGGTAATGTAGTTGTCTGTATGGCTGTCAATACAATCTGTGGATTGATAAAAAGATGCAAATAGGGAGCATTCCTACAGCTGAAATGCACAGAGATGCAGACGGGTGTGTGTATGTCAGAGAGAAAGACAGAACTTCTTTCATGTGATGTATTCAAATATATATCTGTTGTATGCACTATTTCCAGACACATCACAAGGCAGCAGGAAGAGAAGGGTGGATATGAATTTACAGAGATAGCCAGTTCTCTGAGAAAGAGCAAATATGTAAATACAGCAAATAGCTCAGAGCAGCAGAACTAATGGAGGCTGTTTTCCTACGAATTTGCGTCCTGGCTTGACTACAGAGCGCATAAAAATGTGTGAGCTTCAAATAATGATTTACCACAGTGTCCCTCTTTCATAATGGTTTTCTAGCATCTAAGAAAGAGTTAGACAAAGCTGGAGCAGCAGTCTTTCCTTCAGTACAGATGACAGCACATCTCTTTCTTCTACTTGGCTGCATGTTTTTATTAAAATTCTAGGGATTCAGTACCTCTGAGATTGCCATCCCCGTGTCAAATATGGTTGAAATTAGTCAAGAGGTTCCAAATTTATTAGTAACACATATACATATATACATGCACACATGCGCAGCATATGCTTTCATAAGCATGGGCTCACAGGAAGCCAAACAAAGAATACATAAAAATCTCTCTGATCTCTATGCTGTGCATTCCCAGTGTAAAGCAAAACAGAAGAATGTAATTTATTAAAATATTTGTCAGTATGCTATTAATTTAAAATCTAATTCTTTCTATGAGAGATAAAAAGGTGCCCCTGTCAAGAGTTGAACAAGAGGCAAATGTGTAACTTACTCATAGTCAGAGGACAGTCATGTGCCTGTAGCCCCGTGTCCTCTATTGCTCATGCTAAACTGTATACAGGCAAGGTAATTCCCACATGCATAAGACAAAATCAGTGCCATCAAATAAGACCTTGATGATATAGAGTCCCATACCCAATTCTTCCCCTGTGTGGTAAGAAAGAACTCAAAACAGAATGGAGCTGAGCAGGCCTAGTAGGATTTTCAGGATTTTTAGCTTTTGTATTTTGAGTGAACAATAGAGCAAGTTGGCTTGTTTAGCTTTGCAGAATGGGGATGGAGAAAGAATATGGTTGTTCTCTATAAAAGTATCAGAGAGGCAAGCATAAGCAAGGGAGAAGTGCTAGTTATTTGCAGAGATTATTGCCGGCATAAAAACTCATGTCTGTAAGATAATCTAAAATTAGACCAAAAGCTGAAAGAAGCTACCTAGTAAGCTGAGGAGTTAGTTTCTGGATCTGCATTTTAACAGAAGTAGAAAAAAATAACAAACTTATTTTAAGATGTAGCTTAATGAAATATCACCAGGAGGGTGTCTGATGCTGTGGTATGTGACTAGCAGAATTTGAACTCTACAAAGTGTCCTTCATCCTCATGATGTTCTAAAGGACTTCATTCTGCAGTGAAGAATCTGTAATTTGGGGTTGAGCTTTATAGCATGTTGGAAAAGCTATGTGCCGTAGGGTAGGTCTGCAGTACAAAACCACATTCATCACTGAAGGCAAATGGGGATCCACCGAGTAATAAAGGGGAATTTAGGCCCTTTCACCTGTACACCACACCAGGTTGTACAGGGTGCAAGCCCCAAGCAGTGTGTCACGGCCCCACCGCTGCCCCAACTTAGCCTGGCACCATGTCACCCCCTGCTCAGAGGCTACCTCATTAGCAAGAGGCACAGCACTCCATCTCATTCCATTACTTTATCATTTTCTTTGTTCGTGCCCTCTTTATTGGGCTTGTAAAATGTGTATAGCCTACAAGTGGCGGAAAGAACTTGACTGAAAATATAAATAACAGAATTCTCTACAAGAGAGAAATGGAATCTGTGGAGGACATTAGCCATAATGACAGTGCTGTTGGACACACATAATTGAATGTCACCAAGCCACGCAACAGCATTCCAAGTTACGTGGGTTTGATTTCTTTCTTCTGGATGCAGCTGAACAGATTGGTGGGAGCCTGAGGGGAAGAAACCAGAGAGAATTATATTCTGACTTGCACCCAAGATGCTGAGCCTCACCTTCAACCAGCACTCCAGCCTCAGATTGTTTATCCCAATGTGTAGGTGTAAAAGAAATCTCATTGCTAATGTGGTATATAGGCAGTGGTGCCTGCTGTATTTCAGTCTCTCTTTATGTTTATCGGTAGCATAAATCTCTTCTCTTACAGTACAGCACATCTCTTGGAGGCAGGAACTCATTGACCACATGCTGCAGCAGTTGGAGAGGCATGCCCACTAATTACTGGCTCTCTGCAGTACTTACATCAACATTTGCTGTTGCAAGTAATAATAATGAGCCATAAAATGGATCAGATTGCACAACCAATAGCTTCCTTCCTACTTACTGTTTTTTAATCTTTTTTTTTTCACATTCCACCCTGATCACCTCCCTCATCCCTGAACCATGAACATATGCAGGCTCCAAATCTGACAAAACTTGCAAGTTGGAATGAAGGAAAACCCCTTCTGGAAGTTCATCTGAAGATACACATATTTCCTCGGAACCAATCTCTGTTATTTCAAAAGATATACTTGGGTACGTGTGCCATGAGGTACAGCAGGCCTGTCTGTAACAGCATGGGCTGATGTTATAGAATAATTTTCATATATAAAGTGAGCAGGAAGCCTTTGTAGATCACAGGCAGAGAAGACTGGTCATATGTCCTTCTAGTTCTGAGGTGTTACGCATCTTCATTCAGATTAAAAATGTATCACGGGAACTGAGGCTGCACTCAGTTACCAGAGTAACCACTCAAATGAATGGAGATGCAATGGAAATGTTAGGAGAGTGGAGGTTTTCTACTGTTAGTTCTTTGTGGTGGCTTCCTTTACATCTTCTCCATCTTCGCAAATTCCCCGCAGGCAGGCAATATCAGCAAAGGCTGGATGAATTGCAGAAAGCTGTGCTGGATGCTTGAGAGACCCATGCCAGCCTTCACTGTCCTCTCAATGAACATTTCCCTGCAGATGTTTTGTAGATTATTCCACACTGACTAATGTCTGTGGTCTGAGAGCTATTGCTGCAGTGAATGTTCCCCTCACTGGGTCACATTTCCATCCATGTGATCTTGGAGAAGTCACCTGTCACAGCATGAGAGTATGAGCAATTGCCAACCCATCTGGAGCAAGGCCCAGCCAGCACAGCTCAAGAACTTGCAGGGTCTTCCTGCAGTAAAAATGTCAAACGTAACACTAGAAAGCCCAGCTCACATCATCTTTTCATGTTGGATTACACCAAGGTTGATTCCCCATAGGTACTCTAAGCCATACTCTGGATCCTTCCTCACCAGAAGACTGCTTCCTCATGACTTTTCTACCCAGTGTAACAAATCGTGCCCTTCTCTTCACCCACAGGCCCACGTAGTCTCAGCACTGCCTGAGCAATGTGTGCCAGCAGTGTGGAGGCTCCCAGAGGCTCTCAGCAGCCTCTCTTTGGCTACAGGACAACTCCATGGCGTGCACTCGCCGCCTGCTAGTGTGCAAAATGATGCAAAGTACTTCATATGAAGCATACAAAACCAGAAGTTTAACTGCTTTGTTTTCTAGTCTCGCACACTTTCTGTAGCTCTGATTAATACTTCAAAAGCGCTACGACTACTGAAATAATAGCCAGCATCTTGACTACCAACTTGAGTTTTCAAGGTTACAGAGCTACCATTCGTTGCAATACACCAGCCTGAAGGGGCATGATGTCCACTACCCTACTTCTGAGCAAAAGCAAGGGAAGGGCACACTCATATACACTGTTACTGCCACAGAACATTCTCCCTGCCTGCCAGAGCTCAGGGAATATACAGTCTGTGCAGGCAGTTTTTGTATGAATGATAATGTGATATATGCTCTCTATTTTTAGTCAGTCAGTGCATATAAGAAGCTTCTAGGATTTTAGTTACTCAAGTAGGAGGCAAGAGGATTCTTAGACATTATTTATTTCTATATATAAAATGTACTGCTTATTTCCCCCAACGTATTCTTATTTTCCTCTTATTCTCAAGGTTCTCCATGCCAGAAAAGTAAGTATACCTGTGAGTAAACAAATCTTTTCAGTTTATATGATATGGTATATGATGACTTCCTGAAAAAATGTGGTAAAATGCTGTCTCGGTTGAGTCTATTCTTACTTTTTTTCAAAATGAAGATATGTATTGATGAATGTTGTTAAATCAGAAAATGGGTGGTCAAGCAACCAGGTGAACAGTCTTAGTTTGCCAGCTGTTTTCCTAGATCCAAGCCAAGACTGTTAATGGTGACAAAAAGAAGCATCAACAGGTGACAAAGAAAAGCCTGTGCAATGCACAACAGGAATTATATTGCTTTGAGTATCATTTCTTGGCACGTCTCTATTGATCTGCTATACACATAAGTGGTATAGCATAGTTAAGTTGACTAATTTGTAATATCGCTCAGTCTTCAGCTTTCACTGATCTCAGAGCTTAGGTTTATGGGAAAAAAAAATAAAAAAGGAGAGACTGTTATCTTTTCAGGAGTCTAGATGCAGAGACAAAAAAATAGATACTCAAATCCTGGCACCAGATGTCTGATGACCTGTTCGGAGAATTTGTAAGACTGAATGGACAAGAAAAATGAAGTGGAAGGCTTCACCCAGTATAATAGGAAAGTATCTGTAAGCAATTATTATGTCATTGTAATTTCACAAACAGTATGTATTAACTGGTACACAAATCTCCGTAAGCGCTAAATGAAATGTTAAACATTATATTCCAAATGCTTTATCACAAGAGACATTTTGTGACATCAGAAACTAGTTTTCCTTCCACTCAATTATCTCTATTAACTGGTAATGTATACTGAATCCTTGCCATGCGTTTCATAATGCTGATCCTCATTAACTGAGTAAACAGAAATGGAACCTCATTGGCAAGGCAACTCGAGTGACCAGCAAGCACAGATCCTGCTGGCATGGGATCATCCATCATCAGCCCCTATGCTGTGGCATGAAGTTAGCATGTAATTAATGGGCACTCAGCGTGACCAGGACCACGGAGAAAGTCTGGATCAAGAACAGCACTTCCATAAAAGCCAACGGCTATTGCAGCATTGCATTACAGGCAGCGTTTTATGGTATCAGGTGGATTTCAATCCCCCGAAAACCTGGAGCAATTTATAAAGCAATACTACATCAAACCAAAAAGCACAGAGCACACAAACACATAACCTGCTTTTGTTTTTTCTCATACAGCAGTGCAAAATTGAACAATTATCCTTCCCTTGAAAGACTTGAATTATAAATGACATTTCTACATCTCTGCAAATGGGTAATTCTCACCTTGTCATGTAGTGGGCCTGGTGCTTATTAACTTTGACCTCATGTACAAAATGCTATCAAACCAAGGACCTGGCTCAGAAAAACACTGGAGCATCTGCTTAGCTTTAAGTATCATAATGAAGTTGTTGCAAGCAAAGATCATATTTAAGTACTTTGTGAAGCAGGGATGCCATTACAAGCTGGGTCCTGCTCTGCAGCCGTGCAACAGTGAAGTGGGGAACACAGCTTTGCAGGAGCAGTCCCAGTGCCAAAACCACCAACTGGTGCTACCGGCCCCTGCTCCCCACTCAGTGTAGCTGCAAATGCGCAGCTTGAATCTCTTCTCACTTCTGGAAGTGTAATTCACAAGTAAGTCCTCCAAGGAGGGGGCCATGCAGTGGAAACAGGGAAAGCCGGGCCAGCTCTTTTCTTTGTAGCTATTCCATAAAACTGCACCAGCACTGGAAATACAATCTCTGGAAAAAAAAAAAAAAAAAAAGGAAAAAAGGAAAAAAGATTCTGTAAAACTGTCACACTCTGCAGCTCAGAATTTCCTACTGTGCTTCTTTCATCACCTCCTGATCCCCCCTCAGCTTTGCAGCTTATCTAATTTTTCCTGAGGTTGCCAAGCCCTGTTCTCCCCAACACCACCTCTGTGTCAGTGTGCAGCCTGCAGTTACATGCGATTTACAGCAGTGCGAGTGGGCAAGGGATGAAATGGCCCCTGGTGGCCCCTTCCACTCCAGCAGCAGGCAGCCCTGACTCGCACAGACCAAGGCTCGCACGTGGCAGCTTGTCCCCGTGGGCTGGGTGGTAGAGGCGCAGAGTCCATGATGGGATTTATTAACAGGGGAGGTGGTGGTGGCAGTGCTGTTCTTTCTGCAATTTGCATAAAATCTGTGCAGAAAGAGAGAGAAAAATTGTGAACATCTGGCTGTGCCCATAGCTGGTATGAAATTCTATTATCGTGTTGGCACAAGCCTGTGAGCATGGAGCTGCTAAATAATTCATTAAATTAGCAGAAGTTACATGTGGAAGATATACACTAATCTAACGCAGAGGAACACTGTTCTCTATGGCAGAACAAGCGTTACAACAATGAGGTGTTCACCACCTGATGTCAAACAAAAGCCTGGAAGGATCTATTCTTCCCTTAGTGAATTTAATTTGGGATAAAAGCTCAGAGGAGGCTTGTTGCCCAGCCTCCTGGGTGCTCATCCTGCATGGTGGGGGACAATGACAGCACAGGGAGGCTGTCAGATGGAATATCCTCAGAGTCATGTCACTGTGCTGCAGACAGACCCTGCCCAAACACCACCAAGGTCATAGAATCATAGAATCATAGAATAGTTTGAGTTGGAAGGTACCCTTAAAGGCCATCTAGTTCAACTCCCCTGCAATGAGCAGGGACAGCTACAGCTAGAGCAGGGTGCTCAGAGCCTGTCCAGACTGACCTTGCATGTATTCAGGGATGGGGCATCCACAACCTCCCTGGGCAAGCTGTTCTAGTGCCTCACCACGCTAACTGTAAAAAATGTCTTCCTTATATCCAGCCTAATTTTCCTCTTTTAGTTTGAAACCATTTCCCCTTGTCCTATCATAGTAAACACTGCTTAAGAGTCTGTCTCCTTCTTTCTTATAGCCCCCCTTTAGAAACTGAAAGGCCGCTATCAGGTTTCCTTGGAGCCTTCTCTTCTCCAGGCTGAACAGCCCCAGTTCTCTCAGCCTGTCCTCATAGGAGAGGTGTTCCATCCCTTGGATCATTTTTGTGGCCCTCCCTGGACACACTCCAACAGGTTGACAACTCTCCCGATGTGCTTAGCAGGGCTAACCCCAGCATATCCTTCCTTGCATCATTCCGAAGGATGTTCAAGAAATGCTTAGCCAGCCATGCCAAGCTGCTTCTGCTGCATCACACTCCTCCATCGTGTGAGTTTCCATGTCTCCCAGCCACTGGATGGGGACTGAAGCCTGAGCACAAGGCTTGGTAGGGCACAAAGCACTCCCTGGGGCCAGATCCAGGCCTCCAGGAGCCCAGGCTGAGGTTCTGAGCTGTCTCAGATGAGCTGAGAGCAGGCCTTGATGCCTGCAGTCACTTCAGGTTCTCACGGGATAAAGCCATAAAGCAGCAACAAGAGCATAACCAGAAATTAGCACCAGCTGGAGAAACAGACAGAATGGCACAAGCGCTGGTCACTTATTCAGGATTAATTCAAGTGCCACTAATTTGCCCAACGTACAGAACTTGCATATACTCTGAATTTGTTTTATTAGCTTCCATACCGTGTGGCATTGGCTCCCTGCAAAGTCCATTTCTCATCTCTCCACAAGATAAATTTTTGAAGCCTTTTTTTCCTTTTTTTTCTCCCTTCATTAATTCTGAGGCAATGAAATCAAGTACAGTTCTTTCTATTGTTCTGCAAGCAAGTGTTGAGAAAAAGACCAAAACACAGTGTCATCCACACCACATGGATGAACGCTGTTCTCAGAAAGGATAGTGCTTTCATCTTAATTGCCAGCTAGAACTGAAAGTGCTGGGGTTCAGCACTTCAGTATAAATCAATGATAAAAAAAAAACACGTAACAATTTACTAGAAAAGAGTGTCTTACTGTGGGTATTTTACAATGCTCCAAAGGTAGGAGAATTAGATAGCCTACTTGCTTCTCTAACGCAATGTTTATAAATCCCTATTATACCAGTTTCCATCATTTTAAACTTTTTCCCCCTATTTCTGAGCAATTTGCAAACAGCATTCTGTTTTCTGATAAACTCTGAAATATAGGTACCTTGCAGTACTCAGCACTGGGGAGTTTACAAATGAGCTGTACGGAGCACTTGTAATTTAAAATTATCTTTTAAAATACGTACATAGCTCTGAGACTGTGGAGCTATAACATATCACCCTGAATAGGCGTGTGATTCACTGTAATGCATTTAATGTCAGGACTTTTACTATTTAGCACAAAGCCTGGCCAGCGGGGCTGGCCCCGCTCCAATGGGAAGAACAGGAGGAACGTTTCTACTGTGGGTACCTCCATCCCAAACTCATCACCCCGCTGTCACGTAGGCTGATCACTCAGCCCAGCACAATGATTAAAATGCTAACAAGGGGACTAAAGATTTAAAACATCCATCCCTACTTTAAAATAGCTTAATCTCAGAGATAGGGGGAGAAACTGCAGGTCTGCAGCGTGCAGGAGCACCTGGATCCACAGCTACCCGTGAGCATCGTCTTTCCCAAGGGGGAACATCCTATCACAGAGTGCCACGGTGAGAACTGCTTCTAAAAAATCAGTCTTAAATTAAACAGGATTAGTGTATCTTGACATTAAAGATGAATCTCTCCGGCTGAAATGTTGAGATTTTAGAATACACAATCCAGCCTTTTCTGTAAGTCTGTGGTGATGGAATATTTTGAATGTGTACCCAGAAGCCAGTGCAAACCACTCACATTACCATTTGAAGTTGACATCCAAACTTCTCCAGCAGCTGGTCCCTGTGTCCAATTAGTTTTCTTGACAGGATTTAAATATTAAGTTGCTTTGGTTTTTAATTAAATATTGAAGAATTACAGTGACGTGGCATGACAGTCTGCTGCAAAATAATTTACAATATCCTGTTACATTGTTATTTTAAAACAATTTTCCTAGCATGTTTAATCTTCTTAAAACCTGCTGCTAAACGAAATTACTCTATTTTGCTATATATCAAGTAATGATAAATGGCATGTTGCATTTACGTGTGCCTTCCATATCCAAGGAGCACCGATCTCGCTCCCTCCTTACCTGCCTCCCTCCTTCCCTTAAAGAGAAAAACACTGCTTTCCATCACAGAGAACCTGGGACTTTTAAAATGGAGCCTCAAGGGGGTCACGTATATTACAAACTGAACATGTGCTTTTACCATCAAAGAGGTTAAAATGGATATTAAGGAGAGTCTGTACAAGCCTTCTTTGTCCAGCAGCTCAAGCAAAAAAGTGCCAATTCATGTGTCAGATGTTTTGATGCAGTTTGTGCATTGGCTGATGAATCATAAATCTGCTATTCAACAGCAATTAGGTGTGTGAAAAATCAGTAACAAAAATTCAGCTGCAAAAACCCGGAGAGCACAGTGAAATTCCTCAGGTCAGTGCAACCCAGCACAGAATTTACCTGGTAAAAGTCAGAAATAGCAGATACTGTGGCAGCCTTGTTTGGAAACATCTGTAGGACCGGATTGATGCTTCTTTCAAAGCTATTGAGCAGTGCCCATCCCCTCATTAGCCAGGCAGTGATCCACAGTGCTTATCTTTCCATGCACCCTGTGATTGCATGTTGAAGTATACCTTCATGTGATCAGTACTGGAATGTCACTAGTTATCTGAATAGCATTAGAGTTTAATTTTTGAACCGCCTTTGTTTGAGCTAAACTAGAGGAAAAATAGGAGAACTCTGAGCACACTGCACATTTTTCAAAGGTTAGAAAGATCTTTTTTCCAGCTCGAGAAGGAAAAAATGCAGAGTTAATTCTGACAGCATAGACACTGCTGCCATTGTGCAGTCAGAAACTCGAACTTCCCAGCTGTCTTGCTGGCTCAACACTCCATTAAATGTTTGAAAGGGAAGAATACATGCTGGAGAGTTTGTTTGGAGGAATAGCTCAAGGGCTGCTTTAGACTGCTTTAAGAAACAAGGTTCGGGAAGCCACATTATTATTATTGTTATCATTATTTCTGTTCTCTCCTTTATAATCTGCAGCTTCCAGGGATGTAATGACACACTGCTGTTTCTCAAAATCATAGGCATGGCAAGTGAAACCTGGGCCGTTCTCATCAACAGCAGCAGCTAAAAGCACACAGCTCCGGTGTCATTTTTTAGCTTTCTGAGGGCTGCAGCATGCAGATGTCTGAGCTGCCTCCCTCCTCCCCAGCCCACAGAGCACAGGGACAGCCCAGGCAATGTCAGCCTGCTCTGCTGCTGGAGGTGAACTGGGAGAAATCATCTGTGAAGTGGTGAAGGAGATCCCCACAAAGCAAGATTCCTTTGTGCAAATCCTCCACTGCGTGGTGTCCAGCCAGACAGGTCACAGCCAAATGTCTGCTCTCGTGCAGGTATCCTCAGCTCAGGCTTGGGACCTACCAGCGATGCAATAACATGAAGCCATGCCATTTGCTGGTTTAACAGGTCACGAGGAGGGGCAGAATTGAATTTGTTGTCTGTTTTGGATTTGACTAGACAAACATTGCTTGCTAGAGTGAGCAATCCCTAACTCAGCAATGCAGTTCTAAACTTCAGCCCCGAATATGGGTAAGACAGAAGTATCCAGGGAGCAGCCTCAATGCCACCACAAAAATCCCACTCCGTGCCACTCTTATCTAGTATGACGTAAGAGACATCTGTCATCTACAGAAAAAAATACCAGCAAAACCAGTAATTTCACTTCAGCTGCAACCACAACAGTACAAAGATGGATCAGGATGTGGGAAATAACAACAGCAAGGGGAAATAGAGGGAAAGATAACACTTTAATAATCTCTCTCCTGAGCCTCATGGGCTTCCCCAGGCACACAGCTCGTTTTCTTTGTATGTTACTTCAAAGCATCTCCCCAGAGCAGGGCTGTTCCTCCCTGCAGAATCGCTATCCATGCTAGTGGCAGTACCCTGCACATGGCACAGGTGACATCTTCATGCTGGGACTGAGAAAAAAAGCTTTCCTCCCTCTGTGTGCCCCCTAATATATTCATCTTTCAAAATAAGTGACTAGCATTGCTGCCATGGAAGGGCTTTGGGGAGTCCATGCGACGAAAACTTTAAAAGCATAAAGGGAGCTATTTGTTTTTATGAATCCCAAAAGGCTATTCTTAGAGTTGCTCAAAGGGAACACATGTGCAAAACGTAAGAAGAAGAAATATTATTTTTCAATATGGTATAAAATATTTACTGTCTGCCAGTGATGGGCGCTGAATGATTTGTGGATATTACTTTGACAGTGCAATGCTTAAGGATGCATTTCGCCCTACATAGGCAATCATCAGAACAGTACATCAAAACCTAAAAATCTCCTGTTAGTATGGATATCGAGTGCATCTGAAAACAAACGCATGTGTAACTCCCTACATATAACTTACCTTCAAGTTGTGTGTTTTTTAAATATGTGCATACATATTGAATCTATTTCCTGTTGGGATAAACTGATGTGTTTTGTTGCTCAAGAAAGAAAAATCAAGGTTCTAATTTACACTGTATGCAGAAAATTTAGTTGTCTTTCTCATTCTTTACTTTGTTGGGGGATTGTACTCCATCCTGCCAACTGAAGAATAAAAGCTACTCCTTTCTATTAATCTTGGGACAGAGGCACCTGGGAGAGATCAAGGGAATAGGTTCAGACGCACGTAGAAAGACAAAGGTATTGAGACATCTGAAACTTCTTTGCCAGAATTTCCTATGTTACAGAATTTCCTATGTTAGTAACGTCAGCACCAGGACCTTTTGCTACGGCACAGTCCTTTAAAAAGGAGGTCTTGCTGCCATCTCTACTGTGTCCAGAAGGGAGAAAACACACATGTTTCATTTCTTTCCTCTGACTGGTGCAAGGGGCGCAGCTGAGTCTTTTCTGGGCATGAGGCAGTGGGGAGGGAGCACCTCACCTAGCTTTGTCTCTGAAAGCCAGACATCTTCTGAAGCAACTTCTTTTACCAGTAGACGTTGATTTTTCTTCCTTTCCATGGTCTCTGTGCCAAGCAGCTCATCTGTGATGCACGAGCAGACATGGACCCCTCTAGAGGACAGTGTGTCCCATCTCTGGGAAGGATCTAAGTACATGCATGAAGACCTGAGCAAAACTCACGAGAACAGTCATTGCTGTGGTTTTAGAATCATGGAATCATTAAGGTTGGAAAGATCACTAAGATCATCTAGTCAAAGTCTAGTTGAATTCATTTACACTCAAACCTAGTGGGCTGCATTTTTAATTCTGGATTCCACTGGACTCAATCTGAGCTGAAAGACAGTAGAGATCTTTGCTCATTTTACAACAGCATTCAAAGCACTGAGCTTTAGGTAGTTTCAGAGCAAACAAGATGAATCTCCACTTTCTCAATTTTTTTCCCCAAAAGTTATGTTCATTTTGAAATCAATTGGAAACTGCAAATTTAAACAAAGACTTCACTTCTGTGTTAAGGATGTTGTGTAGAAGTGCATATAAGACTCTACAGCACTCAGGCAAAGCTATTCTTATGAGTGCATTGCACAGGAATAGAGCTGGCCTTCTGGAAGCCTAATTACATGGCTTTGGATTATTCACAGGAGTGAAGCCTGAAAGATCAGGGTCCCCGAATGACAGATCACTTCACCCAAACCTGACGTGCAGCTGCCCCTGATATGGATTGTGGTAGCATTTAACAGTGCGCAGCAAGATAACTCAACTAAATTAGGACAAGAAGTGGAAAAAGAATAATGCTGCCAGCAGGAACTCCAGAGAGACCATAAGTATGCAGATTGTAACTACCCAAATTGTAAGAGGGCCAAGGAACCAGGGAGAACTTGTCAGCAGTACAACAGTGACTGCATTATTGCAGTGTTTCGAAGGAACCAAAATCTGATCTATCTCTGATGCCTTGTACTAAACTGCACAGCCCCCTTACAACTGACTGGGGTGGGAATAAAGAGTCATCTGTGCAGAGACCTGGGAGTCACCACAACAACTTGTAGCTGCTACTGGGATGTATCTTATGCGCCGGATGACCCAGGTAACCCCATCTGGCTGTGAGCTCTGGAGGGAGGATTTAAAGCTCTAGGAAATAATCTATGCAGCTACTATGATCGCTATTACTTTTCCAGAGCATGCTTGCTTTATGGACCTGTCTGGGGTCATTAAGAATTCTCTGGATTGTTTGAGACTTTTAAACTCTTTGGGTGCATATGAATAAATTGAGCCCCATGAAATCATAGCCTAAAGGAAATTAAGAGTCTAAGTCAAATACTGGATGCATGTCTGAAAAAATCTGAGTGCACCAGCAAGCTTAGATGCCCTCCCTTCATATCAAATTCCTAGTGAGTATTTGGTTGCTTTTTATCATTTTCTGTTGCTTAGTTTCCACCTGAGAGCATTTAAAATGGCAATGGCAGCAGCACTTCAGCAACTGGGGCTAGAAAGCATCGGTCTCAACCTCTCAGACACAGAGAGACTTCAAACCTTTCTGAAATGTCTCTTTTGGCAGCTGCTTCGAGCAGTGCAGAGAGCACGAGAAGGAATGTGTGGTTGGCTTCTGAACACCTGGAGTTGTGGTTTAGGCATCCCACAGTGCACCAGAATACAGATTAATATATTAATGAGAAAGATCTCTCTGACGAACTTGTCTTCAGCATTAGTTTCTCAGCCAAACTCTTTTCATTGAGTTTGAAACCATCTGCTGGAGGCTGTAACTTTGCCCTTCTGTTAGAAATGGAGCTCACTGAAAAAGCTGAGGTAAAGTTACCTGTGCAGAAACTGGTTGGCCTGGGATGAGCTCCCTCAAGACCTTTGTTTTCCCAACTTTGCATCCTCTAAAATAAATAGGGAGCACTATGTATATTTTTCAGAGAAAATGAAGCCAAGCAAAACCAAAACTGATAAAGCCGTACCAAAATTAGACATTCCATGGCACTCATTTCTCTCCAGAGGAGGGGAGAAGAGTAAACATCACGATAGATACTAAGCAATCACTTAAGGCACCATTACCAAGCTTTCTGATACTTTTGAAGGAAACCTATGCAGATTAAAAATCTGACTACTGAGCTATTCAGCTAACTAGTCGAGTGGTTAGCTGTGACACTTTAACTCCTCTCTTAAAACCACTTTCGAACTGGAAAGCTGCAATGTACTGCCATTCTCCAGTGGAGATCTAGGGAGCTATTGACCTCTAAGACTGACACAGATACCAGATAAATTAGTAGGAATTGTAGTAAAAATAGAAATAATGAATGTCTGAACGCATGTGATGTATTTTTGGAAATCAGCACAGATTTTATAAAGGTAAGTCCTGCCTTAGGAATCCCTGACAGGTCTTTGAAGCAACGGACAAACATGAGAGTAAAGGAGATCCTGCTGATAATGACTTCTCTGCCAAAGGTTTTTATTTTTTATTTTTTGCATTGTTTCACTGGACACCTGATAAGTTAATAAGAGAAGTAGCAATTGTTTCTTGGACTGAAAATCCGTGACTTGAAAATGGCTGAAAGCTGCTCACAGTACCGTTTAAGTATGGCTTGTTCTTACAGTCTTCGTTATATAAATATCTTCACTCTTCCCTACACACACAAGAATAAAAAATACTAGATAAGTCTTCAATTTGACCCTTTTTGGTTATTTTTATCTAGCTGCTGATCACTTCATCACATTTCATTAATTGGCAATAAAGGATCATCACCAGAGTAAAAAACAAATTCAAGAATGAGTCTGAGTCTCCTTTTCCCCCATTTTCTTCCCACTCGACCTCCATCCTCCACCATTAATGGCAGCTTTCCTGCCTCACTGAGATGAGGTGCTTTGACTCTGCAGTAATGAGGGACAGCAGACACCCTGTTTACAGAAAGGGCAGGAAAAAATGTGTTGTAGGCATACAGAGATGCTCTGTTCCTGGTTTATGAGAGAGAAAGAACAGAATTTACTTCAGCAGAATGCTTTAACGACTCCCATGTTGAGAGCAAGCTAAAGAAATGCTACCTGGAAGTATAGCGGTGTGCAGTAACACACTGACAATGAATCTCTTTTAATATGATCACCCATGATTCTGCTGACATAGCTCTGTGAGCCATGTTCCTGTGAGCCATTAGTAATGGAGGAAAGCCCTAGATTACAATTTCCAGGCTCTCAGAGAAACCCAGTCATGACTTGATATGGCTTCTATCATGCCACTACTGGCATTAGCAACCTGGAAGGGAGAACAGAGGACTCTTCAGAAGTTATTTAAGAGAGAGCCACAGGGAAGCAGTATCCATGCAAGCTCAGATCTAGCTTAAGGTCTGACTTTGTTAGCAGGGGTTAAACAACCTTCTTGAGCAGTGTAAAGCAGAGAAGAATTGCCTCAATTCATTTAGCCACAAACAAGCATCTTCTATCTCTTGAGATATTTTTTGGGTACCCAGGACAAGCATGTGAGGCTGCCAGATGAGGCTCTGTTTTTCCAGGGGACCAGTAACTTCTGGAGAGGCAGCAGCAGAGAAAGAGGTACCGAGGATATCTGCAAGGGCACAGTGAGTTGCACTGGGTTTTTTACAGCCATTGAGTGTTTCAAGTTAGACGGAGTTTATTTCTGAGGACCAGACTGACTGTGGAGGCCTGCCCCACTGGTCAGCATGGACAGGACCTTTGGCCTCTGCAGTGACAGGAGAGCTCTTTTCATAGCTGCAAATCATTGCCTGCTGACAAGGCCCTTCAGCTCCATTTCTATTTTGTTTCAAAACGGTGCTATGAGCTACTTTTCTACACTGTAGACCAGATACCTTTTATCTCAGGTCCAGTGTCTATGAGAAAAAATAACAGTATACATGCTTCTGCTCTGGGCTACAGTGACTGCACAATGCAGCTGCATTTCAAGGAGCAGGTTTCAGAAACCAAAGGAGAATCAATGACAAACTGCAAACAGTGCAAGAGCCATTTCTGTTGGATGGCCTTCAGCACTGATTGGATTTTTTTTCTATTTTTACCTGATTTATCATGTTTTAATGTAAAGGGTTCAGAAAATCACTAGCAGATAAGTGCCCTGGAAATATAAATATAAAAATGTATTTATGGTCCTATTTTTAAAATTATTTCTTATAAGTCAAATTTTATGGCCACAAGAAAGGTTGCTAAGTGCATCTGGGGGAACCTGAAGTGAAGCTGGGGACCTCCGAGAAGACCTCATGGTAAAAAGAGAGGTTAGGATATTCCTGGAAAGTTGTAAATACAATTAAAACACAGAAAAGAGAATGGCAATTGGATTAAAGTTAATGGTTCAAACATTCATACTTGCTCATGAAGGATATAAATGATTTTATCAGAAAACAGTGGAAAAGGAGTCCCCCAGTCTGCCTCACTTCTGAATCAACATGCAGAGCATGATCTATAGATCTCAAACAAACTTCCAGACCAGGCCAAGAATCTTCGCCTGAAAACTATGGCATATTAAGGAAAGGGCAAAGGGATAAAAAGGCTTCAGAAACCTGGGTCTACAACCTGAAATCTGACCGAACCTCACTTGGTTTGTAGTCTGGTCCAAAAGAAAATATTGAAGGAAGCTTGAGCTGACTTGAGATTTCATTTCAGAGCATCTCTTTCAACTCCCTCCTCTACTACTTGGCAATGTCCTGTGATACTGCTGTTCTTCTCTCAGCGATTTCAGAAGCAGATGGCTTTCCTCCAGGCAAATGCTGACTGGAGAGCTAAGGGGAGAGGCCACTGAGGAGAAGAAGACCTTGTTGTGTGTGCTGTGCATGGAGAGGAAATTAAAACACTGCTCAGATGATATGGAGATGGAGATGGATGGTATGAGATGGAAAAAAGAGGTAGGGGCTGTGCACCCAGGAGCTGAGTAATTCCAAGCCTGGCATGGAATGCAAAATAAAACCCCCAAACAGTAACACTTTGGAAAATGGTTCAGAAGTGTAAAGGTTCTGGTTTCTTCAGGGAATTAGTAACACAAAAATCAGTTTGATTTCACTGCATGGAAGAGAAACAATACCTAGCTGACAAGATAGCTCCAGGTACAGGAGATGACTAGTTAGATTACTCGGAACAAAGAAAGCTGTGGTGACAGCAAAGTTTCCTTTCTTGCATCTCAGGCTCTTAACAGATGTTTTCTGAGAGCACTTTTTCCACTCTGTCTTTTCAAAAATCTAGTTCAAAGAGTTAGGGATTCATGGCCATCAGCATAACAAAAGAAGCAATAAACTTACGCACATAAAGGCTGACATGTCAAAAGCTACAAAGACCCAAGCAAGCACTACAGTTATGCACTATGATACAAATAAGATTCTGTGATCCATTTCAGTAAATTATTTTTATTTCATAGTCAGAGTCTCCAAAAACCACACCTTATGAAGAGAAGGCATCACTTTACAGAAAGTTTTCCCACATTAAGAAATGTATATGCTTTGCAGGTAGTGCAAGTCTTCTTTTTCATTTGGACTTTTTTGCTTTAGTGATGCCACTCCCTTGTAATTCAAGGGTAAATAGTTAGCAATGTACTACACCACTTGAATGCACACAAATCTTTGGGGCCAGATGGGATCCACTCAAGGATACTGAAGGAGCTGGTGGAAGTGCTCACCAAGTCACTTTCAGTAATTTACCAGGAGTCCTAGATAGCCAGAGATGTCTCAGCTGACTGGAAGTTTAGCGAATGTGACACCCATCTACAAGAAGGGCCTGAAGGAGGTTTCAGGGAATTGCAGGCCTGTCAGTCTAACCTCAGTGCCAGAGAAGGTCATGGAGCAAATCACCTTGACTGCCATCATAATGCGCATACAGGACAAGCAGGTGATTGAACCCAGTCAGCATGGGCTTATTTATGAAAGGCGAGTCCTGCTTGACTAACCTGACCTTCCATGACAAGGCGACCTGCTTAGTGAATGAGGAAAAGGCTGTCCATGCTGATTACTTGGACTCTAGCTAAGTATTTGATACTGTTTCCCACAGCATTCTCCGGTAGAAACTGGCTGCTCAGGGCTTGGACACATATACAGTTATCTGGGTAAATACTACCTAGATGGCTGGACCCAAAGCATCATTGTGAATGCAGTTAAATCTGGCCACCAAACACAGGTGGTGTTCCCCAGGGCTCAGTATTGGAGACAGTTTTCTTTAATATTCTTATCTACAATCTTGACAAAGGGATCAAAAGCACCTTTAGCAAGTTTGCAGGCTATACCTCATTGGCAGGAGTGTTGATCTGCTTGAGGGCAGGAAGGCTCTTTGGAGGGATCTGGCTAGGATGGATCGATGGGTTGTATTCAATTGTATGGCATTCAACTAGGCTAAATGCCAGGTGCTGCACTTGGGTCACAACAACTCCATGTAACACTATAGTCCTGGGAAAGAGCAGCAGGAAAGCTGTCTGGCAGAAAAGGATCTAGAGATGCTGGTCAACAGCCAGCTGAACATAAGCCAGCAGTGTGCCCAGGTGGCCAAGAAGGCCAGTGGCATCTTGGCTTGCATCAAAAGTAATGTGGCAGAATGACTAGGGTAGTCGCTGTCCCTTTTTGTGTGACACTGATGACACCACACCTTGAATACTGTATTCAGTTTTGGGCTTCTCAGTACCAGAAGGATGTTGAGTTGCTGGAACACATCCAGGGAAGAGTAACAAAGCCAGTGAAGTCACTAGAAAACAGAGTGCTGATGTTGTTTCATCTAGTAAAATAGAGTACTGAAGGAAGACCTCATCACTCTCCACAGCTGCCTGAAAGGAGGTTGCAGCAAGGTGGGTATCTACCTCTTTTCTCAAGGATGCAAGCAAATGGTCCAGAGTTGCAGCAGAGGAGGTTTCAATTGGATATTAGGAAGAATTTCTTCATGGAGAGAGTGATCAAGCATTAGAACAGGTTGCCCAGGGAAATGGTGGAATCTCCATCTCTGACAGTATTTAAGAGATATGTGGACTTGACACTTAGGGACGTGGTTTATTGGTGGACTTAGTAGTTTTAGATTGATGATTGAACTTGATGATCTTGAAGGTCTCTTTTCCAACTTAAATAATCCTATGATTCTATAATTCCTCCCCTAATTTTGTTTGGTGTAGTGTAATTCCTGTCATAATAAGTAAGCAGATTATTATTATTATTTTGTACACAAAAGTAGCACCATATCTACAAAGACAGTCACACCATTTTATCTTGGCTTTTCAGTTCTAGAAGCAGAAATGCCATCACTTTCATGGAGGTAAGACCAGTATTTTCAAAGAGATCACTACCTGTCAACATCCCTCACCGATATGAGTTCATTTATCTTACTCCTATTTCCACATTTTGGCCTAATTTAGCTGTTCTACCATTATCCACTAGCTTCATATACATATACCCTCCAAAAATATTTTCTATTTTTAAAGAAGGAGTGGCATCGAGCAAAGACTGCCACTGTACCGCTGTACACTTCAAAACCTGAAGAGATTTTGGTAGGAAGGGAATCCATCTGCAGCAGCCACAAAGACTTGTGAGGGCCACAGATTTCCTCAGGGTTCAGATGAGAAATCAAACTATGTTTATAGTCCTACTGTTACGCAGGAAGCTGCCTGTAGTTGCCAATGGGTGAAGCAGAAGACCCCATAATTTTAGTTATTAATTACCAAAAATGGCTACTGTGTTTGAAGAACAGAAGTCATCTCTCTGGTGCTTTCATCCAAGATTTTTAATTCAGTCTAGTAGGTCATAGGTCACAGCACAACTTTTGTCCATGCTGCAAGAATAGCCATTGCGATAGTAAGCAGCATTCTGAATCATGGACTTGCTTCAGTCTCTGGAACATCTCCAGGATAATGCCACATAACCATGGGAGAGGTACAGTTGAGAGGCAGCCAGAAGATCATTAAAGCAAAGTCCACATTCATAAAAAAAAAAAAAAAAAAAAAAAAAGATGCTGCCCTTACCTTATTTGGTGGAAAATTGTATTTGTTGGACAGCAGCCACTTCTGTCCAGTAAGTGCCATCTGCTCCATTACTCGCTATCACATAGCAGCTGCTGTGCACACAGTTTGAGCAAAAGAGGGTAAAAATCAGACCCCACCCCATTTCTCCATTTAAGGGGCATGATAATGCCCATCAGCATAGCAGCATAGCAAAAGGTGGGGACAATTTGACCCAGCCTATTTACGTGGATTACTATACTTAGTGTTAAAGGAGAGAAATTCATCCCCAGTAGTGTTCCTCCATCCACCCAGACACTCAGGTACTTAACCGACTCTAGTTGCCATGATTAGTTTAGCTGTGAACAGTAAGGCATGCAGACAGAAATATGATACTACTGAGACATTGGACTTACGCCAGTCAGTCGTAAAGGCAGGGGAGTTAGAAAGTATTTTCCAAGTGAGAAGGAACACATACATCTGGGTAAGTTGGTGCAAGCAGGGAAGGGTGGGCAGATAGCCACAACTTCTGAGGCACACATGTATTATTCTAAAGCAGTTTTCCTTCAGTATGTCTGTTGCAGCCAAATGCATTATTTTCACATGAAATTCATTCGTTTTATGGAACTGGTTTCAAGTCACCTCTTTCTAAATTATATGGGATTCTCTAGCACGGTTTCACTGTTTGGGAAGTGCACTGTAATCATCTGGAGTAACCAGGCCAACTCACACAGAAGTATTTATCACAGAAATTCACTATTAAGATGGTAATAAGCCTTGTGCTGAGCATTCCTTTGTCTGAGAGATTCTGAATGTCACTGGAGAGATTTACTCTCAAGAGCTAAACAAATGCCTGCTTGTATGGAAAGTTCAATAGCTATATAAAGGCAGGCTATTGCTCCTCTAGTGCCACTGCTCTTGTGCCATGCCCTTATCAGCAAACAGTATTTATCCACCTTTGCACCTGCTTTGAGCCTTAGGGTACAAAACTGATCATCAGAGAAGGAATAATACCAAAATGGCAATTAATTGTCATGGTAAACAGTTGGCTAAATTCCTCCAGGCAACAGCCTCTTCTGGCAGTCAAAGCTCAGCAGTTTTGTGGGTATTGTCCATGTCTTCTTTGGTCTCTATGCCTGACAAATTACTTAAGTAGAAAATAGGTACAAACTGGGGGAAGAACTCCTTGAGAGCAGCCCTGCGGAGAAGGACTTGGGAGTCCTGGTGGACAAGAAGCTGGACATGAGCCAGCAGCGTGCACTGGCAGCGTGGAAGGTCAACTATGTTCTGAGCTGCAGTAAAAGAGGAGTGGCCAGCAGGGAGAGGGAGGTGGTGGTCCCCCTCTACTCAGTTCTTGTGAGGCCCCGTCTGGAGTACTGCGTCCAGGCCTGGAGGCCCCAGCACAAGAAAGATGTGGAGCTCTTGGAACGAGTTCAGAGGAGGGTCACCAAGATGATCAGAGGGCTGGAGCACCTCTCCTATGAAGAAAGGTTGAGGGAACTGGGCTTGTTTAGTTTGGAGAAGAGAAGGCTCCAAGGAGACCTCATTGTGGCCTTCTAATACTTGAAGGGAATGTATAAACAGGAGGGGGTATGATTGTTTGTGAGGGTAGATAGCAATAGGACAAGGGGGAATGGAGGAAGTTTTTCACACAGAGGGTGGTGACGCACTGGTACAGGTTGCCCAGGGAGGCTGTGGATGCCTCATCCCTGGAGGTGTCCAAGGCCAGGCTGGACGTGGCTCTGGGCAGCCTGGTCTAGTGGCTGGCGACCCTGCACTCAGCAAGGGGGTTGAAACTCGGTGATCTTTGAGGTCCTTTTCAACCCATTCTATGATTCTGTGATTCTATGATTCTATGACAGGGGGCAAAAGACTGAAGAAAAAGCTCCTGAGAGCACGAGCTGTCCTCCAGTAGTGCGGGATTTAGCCAGTGATCCTCCTCAGCCAGACACCTTCTCCCAAGGTGCAACCAGACATGTCTTGTGGGTCCAGAGTCACCATGACACGGCCCATCTGAAGAGGTGCAGCCCAGGCTCAGCAGCTTGATATGACACACTGACTCTGGAGATTCCCATTTCCCTTCTCAACTTGCATCAGGAGCTCAAACAAGTGACTTAAAATGCTTTCAAGTAGCTAAAAAAGTCACTTACCACCCTCACCCCAAGCTCTCTTGAAGGTAACTAATTCCAATACTGCCAGCTTACTTTTGTATTTACTTTCTGGGTTGTCCTTGACTGAACCAAATAGAAATGCAGAAAAATGTCAGTTTTGATACTGTTGAACACTTCTTGGTGTGATATGGAAACCTGCTGAACCAACTGGAGGCCAAATTGTCCTATTACATACGGTCCTCTTCTGCTGTAGGCAGGTGAGTAATGGCTTTGGGCATGTTTCTGTCACTGGAAAGAGCCCCGTGCTGAGCAGCCAGCAGCTTGCTGGACCTGGCCTCTGCCTCACATCCCAGCCTTCCTCTTCTCACCATGGGCACCTGGAGGAACACAGATATCCAGATGCCGCAAGGAGAGACACTGGCTCAGCCCAAGAAGCAGGCCTGGCCAGCAGCCACGTTGTGCTGCAGGATGCACGCAGGGCAGACATCTCCATCAGCCAGCCAGCCTGTGGCTCCCCGGCCTCAGCGTGCCTGGGGAATGCAGCTGGAAAGTGATGACTTCCAAAACTTCCCTCTTGTGTATCCGATAACAGAGAAAGCCATCTGTATTTAAACACTAGAGAGGAAAGAGGCCTGTAGCCCTATATCCTGGGGGAGCCCCTGGAGGCCCAGCACTCCTGACAGACATGGGGCCACACTGTGCCCACCAGCCCTGCTTAGGGCTGCCACCCAGTGCAGCTATGCCAGCACATCAGCTTTCAGCTTCTTGTCCTTGGGTGCAGAAGCTAAGGAAGCATTATATTCAGTCTTGTCACGAGGCAAGCAAACGGGTTAATCCATCACTGCCACGCGGTATCACTGGCTTTCTGTTGTTGCCTGATTTCGAAACAAGACTTAAAGCATTTCTGACCTGGACCATTAGTTATTACCATTCTCTGCTCAGCAGCCTTCCTCAAGCATTTCTGCAGCACCTGCAGATAGTTTTGATACCGTGTAGCTACTGTTTAACCACAGGTTAACTCAGAAGCTCTCCTTCCTTCTTTGCAGTCGGTTCACTTGCTTACTACCTGGTATGATAGCAATTACATTTCTTCCCCTTTCACTTATCAGTCCCTGTCCTTTCCCACCTAATAGATCTGTCTGCCTGTCTAGAGGTTTCAGTAATAGGATATAGGAATCCTAACCAGCCCTAAATATTATCTCAAGCCATACAATTTGCAGAGGTCTCAGTCCCTTCACTGAGAAGGTTTCCTGGTCAGTTAAATAAGGATCGTCAAGCCATCTACTTTCAAACTCCAGAAGACTGCTTGGGTTGGCACTTTTTAAAGAATACCATTCTTAGAAAGAATATAATAGTTGTACAACAGAAAAAGTTGTCTGAGTCTTTTCATTGCAGAATTACTCTTAACAATAGGGAGCCTGGTTTTCTCTAAGTCCGCAAGTCATATTATTTCCTACTCAGACAATCAGTGGATATTCATGAAAATCCCAGAAGTTTTATACATTGTAGGAAGGATGATTATTCATCTGAGAATCCCTGCTGAGCATATATTTTCTGCAGTTATTGTCCAAGCTCCCTACAAACTCCCGATGCATCTGTATAAATCAGATGGGGGCTGACACAGGAGGCTTCTCCTGATTTATCAGCTGGCTATCTCTGCAATCTGGCAAACTACCTAAGCCCAGAGAATTGCTGTGATTTCCCAAGATCATTTATAGCATGTGTATCCAAAGCTCTTTCTGAAGCCCTGTTCCTTAATTAGAGAAACCAAAGCATTTCTCTGCTTGGGTGTTGGTTACTAATGTTTGATTTTCATCTTTTCAGTCAGCAGAAATACTCTAAGCTATAGATGACAAACAACTTTCGAAACAATAGAAAAATGTAGATACCATCAATAGATAAGATTAGATACATGGCCTGTATTGTATGCACTTATAACTGGCTTTTGTTACAATGAACACGTGCAGTTTAATGCAGTTAAAGATAATCTGTATCACTTGCTAAACACATTCCATCAGTTTTACATTTATGCAGCTGAAGGCAAATGTTTAAACATTTGGTTAATGCACCATATGTCTAAAATATTTTAGTTCCATCTGACATTTAAAAAATATTTTTATTTCAATGATAGATCACGGAGTGAATTTATTTCTTCTAGAGCTGGATATCCCATATCCCTTTTTGCCACAGCATTCCTAGACCTGTCTGCCATGATGTCTTCATTTTTTGGCTCACTAATCTAATTTAATCTAATGTAATTGGTTTGGCAGCTCTATTAACTTTTTTTTTTCATGTAGGTGCTAAATGAGGCAGAATGTGTGCACGAGATGTGAGGCTGCCTTTTTCCACTTGCCCATTTTTAAAAATGATGGCAATTTTCTGGACAGGGGCAAGAAAAGTGGGATGACATAGTCCCTCTATGCAACGCACCTGGCAGCACATGAAGCATCCTTCATGACAGATGAGCAGTAAAGCCTTCTGGCAAACCAATGGCACAGAGTAGATCAAGATCAACTTTGCACAGACTGCTCAGAGTGACTAATGTGCATGAAAACTGTACCTCAGGAGGAAGAGGTACAGTTACGCAGCCAAATATAGAGTTGAGAAAGACAATGCAGAGATAAGAGTCTGTCTTCCTTCATCCCAGGGAATTTAGGTTTGGTAATGGCTGGGAAACCTCACTACTGCAGGCTGTGCTTTGGGTTCCTCATAGCATATTTTCAGCTGATCTTCACACATAGCTAGCACTCTGCTTTGCAAAAAGTTGTATCTCTCTGGAAATTCTCTGAGGACAGTAATGTGATAACACATTAAACAAGACGCAAAAGATATTATAAGAAATATTGAAACAGTAAGTCAGCCTAACTGTTTTACAAGCTGCAATTCAAACAGAACCTAATAGATTTTCTTTAAACTTCACAGAAACATCCTTCTTGGCTCTGAAAGAAAACCTTACAATTTCCCTTCTGGATCAATTTTGTAAATTAAAATTATAAGAAAACCCAAATAAGCTTCTATTGCTGAATCATCATTATGCAACCTCACAAGGAAGATTTGTTAACGTGATACTAAAATTGAAACTGGTGCTCTGACTGCGGTGATAGCAAAACAAATTCTCTGCTGATGTGACTTAGCTTAGGCCCTGGGTACCATGCCAAAACGATGCTTCACCCAATGCCGCGATCACGTTACTCCAAGAGATAGATTAATTTAGATTCAATGGATTTATGTCAAGAGAGAATTTAGGCTAATATTCCTCTCTCTCTGGTTTCTATCTAGGGAGATATTCTAAGAGGAATTTTAAGTGGTTTTTGACTGATTTTATTTATCGACTTCCAATAGAAGGTTATGTTTACTGGAGAAAGGAGAAGGTCAGCTTTTCCTGAGCACAATCCAATTTAGGTGATTGTCAGAACACCTGGAGATACTTCTAAAAATCCAAAGACAAATATTTTCCAGAACTATGGGATAATTTTTTTGTCGCAAGTCAGGATGCAGCTCCAGGTCCTGACAGACTGGAATTTCCAAAAACACATCTTTGCTTCTGTTGGCGTCAACGTTGGTTTCATCAGCTTCAGTGGAAAGAGTTTTGTATATCTGCAGCTTTAGGCTGCAAAGGAGGAGCAGGAATGTGAGAACTATCTACACAAAAGTCTGACAGGGAAAGCAAGCAGTAGGTCTAAGTGGTTCTGCCTCGGACGGAGAGAGATGGAACAACCTCTTGGCTCGAACTCCCTGCAGACCTCTCTGTGCAGCACTGGCTTCTTTGCTGCCATCTTGTCTCATACTGATCCTGTATGAGGAAAGAGTCAAGTTGTGTTCTTCCTTCTGCAAGACACCGCTTAACACAAATGCCAGCAAATGAATCCTGATAAAGTAATCAATCAGTTTAACGGAATGAAAGCCCTGTGCATTAAGGGGTGATGTGAAATTATTGCCTAACCTATTAAAGGAATAAGCTTGCTGTAGCCCAATTACACCTTCAAGATATACAATTGCTCTCAAGCAATTCCTCAACAAACAAATAAACCTGTCATGAAAAAAAAAATCATTGTTCATCGAGAGTTCATATTCAGGAAGTAATACTTCTCTCAGGGTCATACTGGTAGCAACTCAGAATGAGATTAAAGGAAATTAGAGGAAATCTTCAGTGCATTTTATGTTTTCTCCTTGCTGACCTCCCAAATACATACTTGAATCCCTGAATTATACCAGCAAAGGATAATTCAAGGGAAAACAAGACTGGAAACTGATAAATAGAAAGAATATTATTTATGCTTGTACCATTTTGACTTTTTACGAGCTTTCTTTATCAAAATAACTTTAAGAGTTAGACCAGGTAGAACTAAATTAATTATACCATTTCTTAAAAAAATACTCCTGCTTTGCACCGATGTACATGAGAGTGGAGTCTGGCGTGTTGTCGATATGAAATATTCAGACTTCAGACTCCTGTGTTCATCTATAATTCTGTTTGTAGTCTAACAAAGAAATTGGGATGTGAAATAGTTCTAATGATTTTCAGCATTAAGAAGCATTCCCTTCTCAATCTTTGCAGAAAAGGCACACTAAAATAGAAAGAGTCATAGCACAGGCTCCTGGTTAGCTGAGCAACAAGTGAAAATCACAGGGAGAAAAGGTCGTGAAAAAGGTTTAAATATTGATTGGATGGCCAGTCTCATTCTGGAAAGTTTAAGCTGTATATTCCCGTGAGCTTCAAGTGCTAAACCTTCTCTAACAGATCTTCCAGGCTCTGCAGGCAGCTGTATCTCTCACTAACTACTCATCTAATCAAGCTTTAATTAGCATGGTTTTCTTTAGAGAAAAATTAAAAACAACCCAATAATACATTGTAAAATGTGTACATTTTATGAAGGGATGAAATACAACAGATTTAAGAACTGCCATTTACAAAATGAGTGATGTTTCTCCCTTTGTGGGTTTTTGTCTGGAGATCAGTGGAACAATTTCTCCAGAAAAATATGATATCATTTAACATTCATTTTAAGGATAACAGGTTCTGCTTCTGAGCAATTAGAGGTATGATCAGAAATCACAGAGCTGCTGAGCAGGGAAAGGGAAGCTAGTTATAATTCTGCTCCTTCGCAACAGGATGAAGAACTGCTGTATAATTAAGATTCCTCAAGCTTTTATGGAAATATTTATGAAATAAGAACATCTCTTAAATAAATTACTGGTCTATTTATTCTTCTAAAAAAAATGCTGCATTGAAAAAATATTCACCCAGTCTTGACTGTAAAACTTGTTTGTGAATCAGGCTCAGCAAGCAGTCAGAATGCTGAACATTACAACTGCAGGACATTTTCAGTCTGTGCCTACGACATGACCCTATCAACTTAGCCAGAAGAGACAAAACAATCTGGGCTGGCAGCAAGTGAAATGGGGAAAACGTGCCTCCCTAGCATTGTCTGCCCTTACCCTGCCTCCACAAAGGCTGTCAAATAAACACTGTGTGAATTACGGGCTCCCTTATTTCAGAGAGAATATTTCAGAGCCACAGGCTTTGGGAAAGCAAGGCGGGTCAATAGGTACAGTAAAAGTCTTCGAATCATTCTGCTAGTAGAAAAATGGCAATGATTGAGGTCATTTACCTGACGTCCCATTTCATGCACAGGAACCAATTAGCTTAGAATGGCTGCAGTGGTTTCTGTCCTCCAGATGTTGGCTCTGCCCCCCTTGTAAGATCACATTTGAGCAGCAGTGCTACCAGGGCTGTTTGTAGAGCAGCTGAGCCCTATGGCACGGGTCATCTGGAGTGGGAAGCCTACAGCCAGCTGCCATTTTTAATGAAAAGTGAGACCTTAGTCAGAAAAGGCAGAAGGGACATTCATGCTCTTCATCTCTCAAGTACAAGCTGGAGCTGGAGGTGGTAGAAAGGGAATAGCAATGAAATTAAACCGAATCAACTCAAATACAAGAGAAAATTCCTGCCTGAATTTTGCTGTGGATGTGTTTGATGCCACAGGGCACTGTTGAAACTAAGAAGGCAAAAAGAATTGGGTATGAATACTGCTTTGCTAAAGGTGATGTAAGTTGACTCTTAATTAAAAAAGTAATAGTCTTGCTCTTACTTTGAAGTCTTACTTCATTGCTGGAGCCAATCTATAATAATTAACATGAAGAGGATGCCTGAAGCAAGAGCCATCATCAGTGGAGGTCTTCTAGCACCTTCCTTTAAAAGGAAAATGTATGGGACACTTACAGATGCAGCCAAAGCTGGCCCACTGTGCTGCCTTCTGTGCTCCTTGCCAGCCCCACCAGGCTGGTCCCCAGAGTCCTTTCCTCACAGTGACATCAAAAGGATAAGGACACAGTCACCGGCTGTGTACAGCAAGGCAAACTCCAACCTAGCATGAGTAAAGAATATTTCACAGAGGAAGCAAGGTCCCAGAGATGCGCCGCTATCTCCATCTTTGGAGAAGGTATTCAAAATGAGCCTGAGCAAAGCTCTGAGAAACCTGGATTAGGTTAGTCCTGCTTTGAGCAGCTGGTCCCTCCGGTCATATGCATACTACAACCTCATGTACGTCACCAGAGAGCCAGATTAAATATCAGTACCTCTAATATTAATGAGTCTTGTCCTTTGAGAAGCTGGAAGGGAAAAAGAAAATATGACTCCTCAAAGGGAGAGTCATTCTAATGGGTCCTGGGCTTTCTGGGTGGAAGAAGAGCCAGTGCTGGATGCCACCAGCTCTCTACAACCAGTGGATGGATGGAAAGAAAGTCATCAGTGTGTGACAGCACTAAGGATGTCTATCACAATAGCTTGATCCTTGGCTTTCTAATGGATCTATTTCAGACTGAATGGAGCTAAATAAAAATAAATTTTTGCATTCTTAGGGAAATGGGAAAGAAATGTAGATCAACCTCTTACCTATTCACTGATATGCTTTCCTCACTATGACTAGCAAAAGGCAATAATAATCATCCTACAGAGATTCAAGGAAAGTCATCAGTGTACATTGTTCCCATTTGACTTTCATCATTTCTATCTCCTGCCATAAATCGTCTGAAACTGTCTCAGTTCATTAGAAAATATTATAATTAAGAATCATATGAAAACTTTTTTTAAGAGCATGAACTCTGCAAATTTCTGACGTATCTAGAATATTTCCCAGATCTCAGGGTTCCACTGGAATGAAACTGAAACTGAATTATTTTTCAGATATATCCACAAACCTCCAACATTTTCATTTTATTTTGATATTTTGTTGCTGTTCCTATTGACCTCAGAAACTCATGCCTCCAGGGCATGGAACGATCATCTCTTCTGTTATTATCTGAAGAGAGATGTTTGTTCCATATTTTTAAATAGCAATGTGATAATAAAACAGAGGTTTGTGTGACTCACAGATATCAGCAGCTGCAGTTGCTCTCCATGGAATAACCACATCTTGCCAGGCTGTGAGGTTTGTATGACATCTTTGTACACCCTGTGCACAGATTTGTGGACAACTCCATTGCAAGGCTGTATTAGGAAACAAAATGTGTGATTCTAAAAATCAGATCTCCAGAAAGCAATCATATGCATATGCAACACACACACACACACACACACACACACAAAATAAAAGAGCATTAACACTTCTAGCAAGTTAAAATTTGTCTTATCAAAATTTATCTTATCAAGCTTGTGCAACATTGTAGTGCACGAGAACTTGCAATGGCTTCATTCACTGATGTTTAACAGAGGCAGACTTGACTGCTGGTTGTCTCCTGGCTGCTTCAAGTCTCCAGGCCCTCAGCAGTTGTATTTGGATGCAGCATTTCTTTACATCTTTCTGGCCACTTGTCCAGTCTTTTAAAAACACCACATCCGCAGAAGATATAGTTCTTTGCTTTCACCTGTAGTCTCATGATACACTACCTAACTGTAAGCCCTTATTTTCCAAGGCTATTATAACCTGCTTTGGTATTCTGTGGGCACCGACTACTCAGTGTGAATGGGATCAGGACACCTACACCTTATGTGAGCACAAATGCTAAGTGCAGCACAGTTATTTTCTGACTTAAAGACTACAGTTTAGGCACTTGACTTTTTTTCTTCCTTAATTCCTTTCGTTTTTGTTAGCAGCACATGAAGGCATTAATTCTGCATACACCCCAGTGAAGACAGCGAGATCTGTTTTTCTTAATTTGCTTCAGTAAAGATGGGACTTCTTCCATGAAACAACTGATCTTGAAGGGAAAAAAAAAGAAAAAGATAGCTGGTTAAATCTGATTGACTGCAAATTTTGGACCAGATGACTTAAAGGGACCATCTTGGTGTTTGAGTCTCATGCTCCAGAGATGCTCAGACAGAGTAAATTTATTTACAACTTCTGGTCTCAGAAAAAAATTACCATCTTACTCCAGTCAAGGATCTGTCTCAAATTATAGAGAAAAATAATCTAGAACTATTTTTGAGTGCTTTTATTACTTTTTTTATAATATAGAAAAATCATTTATTCTGTGACCTTCCCTTAGAAAATTAGTCACCCAGTGTGAGTAATTTCCATTGAATGCATTTTCTCCATTGTGATCAATTACAGAAGCAGAGAGCAGATGAAAGCAGATGAGAAGATATTGTAGCTATGTTGGTAAATTTTCCCAGCAGATTTGAATGGCTGCTTTATTTCTCACAAATACTACATTTTTAAAGCAGTGTTACATGTTTAACTACGACGGGTAGCACAGTTCGCTAGACCATCACTGCAAAGCCATGCCCGAAGCTCTCTAATGATGAACCTAATGATCTAAAATTTCACACAGGGACCCACAGGCTACTTAGTGGGTCAGTGTTTCTGTTGCAATAAAATATTTATACATAAACCAAAATGATACATATAGTTTTATGAATAGAGCATTGACCATAGAGGAAATTGCTGTAGCCTGGATATATTTATGGAATCTCTCCTACAAGATGAAAACAATGACTGGTGGGAGTCAATCCTTCTCTGCCATGTCCTTCTAAGTGCATGCGTTGTGTTGGATGAGCTAAATTCATTCTACTTCTTTTTTTCTCACACCAACAAATTCATCCTGATGACAATAAAAAATCTTTCTAGTTTTCATACTAATTCTCATGACAGTTGATAATTTTTTTGTTGTTTCATTTTAAAAAGTCTTCATTAACTTGTGACAGGTTAGAAAGGTCACCAAACAATTTTGAAAGATTTGCTTGATGATTTTTCTATTGTGCTGGAGAGCAACATCTTTATTTTGAATCCATGAATAACAAAACACATGTGTTTGTATTTCCCCCTGGCAGACTCAACATCACAAGCACTTGGGATTTCAGCTTCACATTGGAAACTTCAGTGATTCATTTCAAGTTCACTATTCACCCCTTCTTTTTTCATTCAGAAATAGAAACAACAGTGTCTGAGAAGGTAGCCACAAAGATCTTTCTTATAGAAGGAGTTAGGATTTATTAGGAGAAGTACAGGACAGAATAACGGTTATTTCAGATAGTCACAATGCAGCAATGGTGTTCAGCTGGTCATCCAAAGATTTAGGCCAAAGGGCAGCTGAGACAGTATGTTTAGTGGTGGGATAAATGTAAGTTCTGACATTTTTTCAGCATCTTGTAATGAACATTCTGGGTACATGCAAGGGACATCTCTGCCTGATGTAGGCTGAGTGGAATAGTACTACTTCCTTCCTGAAATCCACCAGCATCCATTTGCCTTGCTCAGTGCACAAGTAGGAAACAGGTTAGAAGCAGAGAATTCCCACACAGGCATGAGTTTGTGAGTTCAGAAGCAAAATGCCTGTGGCTGGGATGGGGAAGGGTACATCTGTCCTGCCTACAGCACGCTGCTGGAGCAGCCACCCTCCTGGGAAACTGAACTTGTGGGCTGTGTGGCCTATGCACCAGCTGCTCTGGTGGCAGGATCCTTCAGTGTCCACAAGGACGCTGAGTCACCTCATACAGCTACATGGACAACACTGAGAGCAATGGACAGTGAAGCAAACAGAGTCATGTGTGGGCAGCCATGAGAAATGCCAGGCCTGGGCATCTCCTCACAGCTGCCCATTGACTGCTGTAGAGCCACAGACAAAAATCTTCACTGTTTGAATGTCAGACAATGTCCTTCACAGGAGGCTTTATTCTGTGATCTTCCTGGGTGGTAAAGAGCTGGAGGGGAAAATACTTGTCTCCTGATGGGAATTATTAATGCTTTCCTTTATGAAATGAGAAAGCCAAGCATGAGCAAACCCTAAACACAAGCTCAGTGACTAGACTTGGGGGCTGCCAGTATGTTACAAGGGGTGCCTCCAGCAATTGCGTAAATCCCCAGATTTCCTTCCCTGGTAAGGAAGGACAATGTGGTGGATTAAAGAAAGAAAGAAACTGCACTTCTTTCCAGTGATCGGCTGTGCCAGGCAATGAAGGAAGCAGCTACTGCCATTTGGCACGTCCAGAAAACCTGTCAAGTAATTGTCTGCAGGGGTATGGAGTCTAATGCCATCACCCTGCTTTTAGAAAAGTAGATCTCTGCAAATATTTTGCATATGTACACATAATTTATATTGCATGCCTGTGTTTATCTGCAAAAAGTATAAAAGTACATGATCAAGTAATAGTCGGGAATACTTAAAGTTGTGATGTCTTATTATTTAATCATCCAACAAACTGGAAAAAAAAAAAAGAGAATAGAAGAGAATAGAAGAGGAGAGGAGAACAAGAAAGAAATACACTTGATATCCAGCAGCAGGATGGGTTTTTATTAGGCCAAAGGAGGTATCAGATTATGACTATATCTCCAATTTATGACTAATTGCTTCTTTTTTTTTTTTTTTAAACTCTGTGCCCAGTTCTCCCAATCTTTTGATAAGAACACCTACCATTTCACAAGTATTCAGTGAAGTATTCCATGAATTAATTACAAGGGATTTATCAAGTGGTTTATCAAATGGACTGAAATACTCCAATAGGAGGAAGAGCTTCTGTTTTGTAGCATAGGAGCAGCCTTCTACACTGTAACTAGAACATCTAAGGGAGGAAGTCCTGTCTGAAATAAACAACATATGGAGCTGTGACCCTAAATAATTTAAGTACCAATGAAGTGAAAAGCATACCAGAGATCTTTAAAGCAAAGCAAAGCAAAACAAACAAACAAAAAAACCCCACAACAAAACAGCAAACAAACCACGAACGAATGTCTGTGATTCTTCTCTAGGAAGGACATTGTTCTTTATTCCACACAAAGTTCAAGAAAACAAAACTAGAAGTCTGATCCCACCTTTTCAAAAATACTCTCCAGCCTTTCTCCATAGCTGTCATCAGGAAGAAGCACTTCGTCTGTGTTTTGGCAAATGCTCAGTACTAGCAAAAACATTTCGGTAGTTCAGTGTATGTTATCTAAGGTTTTGTTATGGGAGGAAATCAGTTGACTTCAGGGATGCTATCCAAACCTCAGATGAGCTAGTTTTATTCAGTTTTATGATTCTGTGTCTCCTATGGCCTAGATATATTATTTTGCTTTCTCTACTTCAGACCATTGCTTGTAAAATGGGTGAATTGGTACAATCTTCCTCAAAAGGCTTTTGTGCAAGAAAGACCATGCCCTGCCTTTTGGTAACTGAGCAATCATATGCATATAAAATAGATAGCAGTGCAGCACAGTGGTAGCAGGACTTCTGGTTTACTCCATTCCTCCATATTCCCTAAATAGGATAGAGGAATGGGATTAAAAACAAAATGGTGCCTATAGCCAGTGTTTCTTATAACAACAATATTAGAAAATAAGTTAGAAAAGGAAAAATCTTGAGAGCGGTGCCAAAAATAATTAAAAAGTCAAATGTTCTCGTGCTCCTGCTAGATGAAGTGAGGCAAATTCAGATTTAAGGTAAAATAATTAAAGATAAGAGTATAAGTCTTAAAAACCAGCAGATACTGTACTGAGGATGACATGGAAAACCTGCAGCGTGTATGTAACAAGAAAATGAACAAACAAATGAAAACCCCACAACCAAACAAACAGCAAAAGACAAGGACAGGATGGAATGAAGACCACACAAGAAATTCAGGTAAATAGTAACTTCTTCTTTCAACTGTATAAAGAGGAGGTCAACAAAGGAATCATTACGGTCTTCCAGAGGCAGAGGAGCAGATACTAGATTCCAGAAGAGGTCGGCATTAGGAAAAAATTAAATGAACTTTTTGCTTTACTGTTTATGAAGAAGGAGTATGCAATGCTGCCAAAAAGAGAAACGCACTTTCCTGAGAAAAATGGAACATAAAAAGAACTCAAGTTCAAAGAACTAAGTGATAAAGAAAATAGATTCTGATAACGTTTCTGAGAAACAGATCTGTGGACATAGAACATTGAATGTCATTTATCTCAACATTTACAAAGGTTTTGACGCTGTCTCCAACAATGTTCTTGCATTCAAGTTAAGATGTTACGGTCTGGACAGATGGACAACCAGACAGGTAAAACTTACCATAGAATCATAGAATCCTTAGAGTTGGAAGGGACCTCTGAAGGCCATCTAGTCCAGCTCACCTGCAGTGAACAGGGACACCACAGCTGCATCAAGTTGCCCAGGGCCTGATCCAGCCTCACCTTCAAAGTCTGCAGGGATAGGGCATCAACCACAACACTAGGCAACCTGTTCCAGTGTCTCACCACCCCCACTGTAAAAGACTTTTTCCTTATATCCAACCTAAATCTATCCTTTTTGAGCCTGAAGCCATTTACCCTTGTTCTGTCACCACAGACCCTGCTAAAGAGTCTGTCCCTCTTCTGGACATGCTCCAACAGATCTACGATTCTCCTTGTTTAGATGATTGGGCTCAGAGGACAGTGGTTAATGGGTTGTACTCTGCACAGAGGACAAGTGCAGTGCTGCAAGGGTCTGTGCTCTGGGATTGTCCTGTTTCTCCTGAATTTTACACATATTTCAAGTTTATCCATTACCTAGAGAAGGTACTCAAGTCCACTTTCATCAGGTTTGCGGAGATGACATAAAGGCTGGCTGGAGTGCTAGACTGACAGGAACCTTATGAAACTCAGCAAGGACAAATGCAGTTTCTTTCAGCTGGGAAGGCAGAGCCCTACACTGATAGAGGATGGGGCTGACTGGCTTTACTGAAGGCCCTTGGAAAATCTGACAGACAGTACTGCCCATGAGACAGAATGTGGCCTGGCAGCAGAGAAAGCTCACAGTCCCCTGGGCTGTGCCAGCAGGGCACTGCCAGGAGACAGAAGAAAGGATTATCTGCCCAGTCAGCACTTGTTAGACCACACCTAGACAGTTTTAACCCCCTCAATACCGGAAAGACTTGAAAAATTGGAGAAAAGTTGGTAGGAGCTGAAGCACTATGTCAGGAACCAGACTTGTTCAGCCTGAAGAATGGCTCTGGGGTTGACCTGACGGCTGCCTGCCATGACCTATGAAAAAGTCAACAAGAAGAAGGGGCCAAGATCTCATGGTGATGCATTCCGGGAGGATGAGAGACAAGAAAGGTTCAAACTGGGAATAACTAAAACCATTTTTTCCCCTAGAAGACAATCAGGTACTTGAGCAGGTTACCTAGAGAGCTTGCGTACTCTCCATCCAGGGAATTTTTCAAGACTGCACTGAATAAAACTCTGAGCGATCTGAATTTATAACTGACCCCGTTTTGAGGAGAGGGTTGGACCAGAGACCTGAGGTCCCTTTCAGCCTGAAATATCCCACAGTCCTATGATCTGAGAAGACAGTTCAGAAACGGAAAACACCATTAGAGTTTGGAAGCTCAAGTATGCTAAAAAATAAACCACTTGAGATATCTGGCAAGAGAAATAGTAGCAATGACAAAGTCCAGATTAGGAACAGAGATTTGTAGCTTAGAGAACAAGAGAGGAAAGAAGAGAATTGTCATATAGGAGCAAGGGTAGGGCCTACCATTTAAGATAGAAAAGATGATTCCATTAGCACTGTCCGTAGCTTGCTATGCAGACTTAGGGAGGTGTCAGGGAAAGCTCACCACAGTGGTTATAGATATGCTACTTCCTGCCTTTTAGATGCAAAGAAATGGGATAGGCAACAACCCAGCCAAAGGAGCATCTCCTAAAGTAGGGGCATTTTTCCTGAGTCCAAGGGCCTGATGATGATGACGACTATTTTAGAGATACATAGGCATGCCCATGGGCATGTTCTCTCCAGAGGAAACCTGTGATCCAGGTCTGGAACTGTCTGAGAATTATATTCCTACCTCTGGAGAAACCACCAGAACCTCACCAGGAGCAGCCACCAGAATATGAATCACTTAGAAATCTTCTATCATTTTTACCAGATTTTTCTTCATCCCTGGACAGTTATCTGCTTGCCATGGAGAGCTACTAAAACACATCAACTCTGACTGTGGAAATCTCTAAGACAACCCAAGTTGCTGAATGCTGGCAACATATCTTGAAAATATCACTACTTTCCTGCCATATTCCCGTAAGGGACAGGGCTTTGGGCTCAGTAGACCTCCTTCCTGTTGTCTTTTGTAATCATTTTTCCTTTGATTTCGATTTCTAGCCATAAGATAAAGGGGAAAAAACACCTCTATTCTGGTAGTTTAAGGACTTTTTTCTGACTATCTTGACAAGAAGAATGTTCTGTTAGATCTTCAGGTAAATGCAGCTCACAAAAAACCATGTATGTGTAAATAATTACAATTTAAAGCAGCATAAGAAGTCAATAGACCCATTCCCAGTAGATCAGCAAACAGTATTATCCAAAGATTACAATCTAGATGTGAGGTCATTCTCAATAGGTAGAGGTCCTATTTACCTTCCAGAAACAAGCAACATATCATGCTGCAAGTCATCACGAAAGTGTAATAAAAAATATACATTCATTAACCTGCAGAAAGGAAACGGGAAAGGATAAAACGTGCTGATGAAACAAAAATAAGTAGTCTAGCTGATAGGAGATTGCAAGGTGCTCCAGATGGACTTAACCAATCTAGGAAATTGGACAGCAGCATTCTAAGTGAAACTCAGCCTACACATGCAAATCTGCAGGGCTGGGCAGGGGGAACTAAATGACTAAATAGTCAGATCTTCAAGGTTCCTTCCAACCTAAGCTGTTCTACGATACTGTGATTCTGTGCAGTTGCAGTTTGTGGGAAAGTTGAAAACTACTTGTATACATTTACAGGCTCTGAATTAGTTGCAGCCTCCAAAGAAAAATATAAGGGAATTATTCTGGACAGCTCAATGAAGACATATTCAGTATGGAGCAGCAATAGAAGAAATAAATAAAATGCTAGGGGATATTGAGCATGGAACAGACAAAGAATGGTACAGAGAACATTGGAATCAATGAGACATCCTCAGCCTTGCCAAATCAATCAGCATTTATTTTGCATACCACCTCTCCTGAAATCCACAGCCCAAAATGTCTTGCAAATAAAAGCAGACTAATTGGAGAATTAAATAATAGCAAGAGGAGATAAATTTGATTCTCTGATCATAAACTGAGTAAAGAGAAAAGGGCTGAAATAAAGCCTGGGTGAGGGGTTCAGTCCATCACCACTGATGGAGAATTCCTACTGAGAGAAGATCAGAGAGAACAGAAGAGCAAGGAAGTAAAGAAAGATAACCACTGCTTGTACTGCTGAATGTGCAGATGTAGATCACAGAATCACAGAATTGTAGAGGTTGGGAGGATCCTCTGGAGATCATCCAGTCCAAACCCTACAGCAGGTCACACAGAAAAGCGTCCATGTGGGTTTTTAATATCTCCAGAGAAGGAGACTCCACAGCCTCTCTCGGCACCTTGTTCCAATGCTCTGTAACCCTCAATATAAATAATTTCTTTCCTCATCTTCATATGAAGCTTCCTATGTTACAGTTTGTGCCCATTGCTCCTTGTTCTGTCACTGGGCACCACTGAAAAGAGTGTGTGGCCCCATCCACTTCGCTACACCCTTCACATATCTGTAAGCATTGATAAGATTCCCTCTCGGTCTCCCCTTTTCCAGGCTGAACAGTCCCAGGTCTCTCAGCCTTTCCTCATAAGGGAGATGCTCCAGGCCCCTCATCGTCTTTGTAGCCCTCTGCAGGACTCCCTCTAGAAGTTCCCTATCTTTCCTGAACTGAGGAGCCCACAACTGGACACAGTACTGCAGATGTGGTGTCACCAGGGCAGAGAAGAAAGGGGAGGTTCTCCCCCTAGTTGGCCATTCTCTTTTTAATGTACTCCAGTATATCACTGTCCTTCTTGCCCACAAGGGCACACTGCTGGCTCATGGCAAACCTGTTGTCCACCAGGACACCCAGGTCTGACTCCACATAGCTCATTTCCAGCAAATCAGCCCATAACCTGTACTAATGCATGCAGTTATTCTTCCCCAGGTGTAGGAGTCTACACTTGTCCCTGTTAAACCTCATAAGGTCCCTCTCTGCCCAACTCTCCAGCCCATCCAGGTCTCAGTGAATGTCAGCCACTCCTCTCAGCTTTGTAGCATCAGTAGTCTTGCTGAGGGGGCACTCTATCCCTTCATCTGGTTCACTGATGAAGATGTTGAATAAGACCAGAACCAGTACAATCCTCTGGGGAACACCACTGGTTACAGGCATCCAACCAGATTCTGTGCTGCTGATCACAACCCTCTGAGCTCTGCCAGGCAGCCAGTTTTCAATCCACTTCACTGTCCTCTTGTCTATCCCACACTTCCTAAATTTACCTATGAGGATATTATACGAGACAGTGTCAAATGCTTGGCCAAAGTCAAGGTACACAGCATTCACTGCTCTCCCCTCATCTACCCAGCCATTCATGACACCATAGAAGGCCACCAGACTGGTTGAGAATGATTTCCCCTCACTGAAACCATGTTGACTACTCTTGATAACCTTATCTTCCATTTCCTTGGAGATGACATCCAGAACAAGTTGGTCCATCACCTTCCCAGAGTCAGAGATGAAGCCGACTGGCCTGTCATTTCCCAGCTCCTCCTTCTTGCCTTTTTTGCAGTCTTTGGAGTGACACTGGCTTTCCTCTAGTTTTCAGGTACCTCTCTAGTTCTCCATGACATGTCAAGATTATAGAGTGGCTTGAATTCTGCTAGCTCCCTCAGCACTCATGGGTGCATCCCATCAGGGTCCATGGATTTATGTGCATTGAGTTTGCCTAGACAGTCTGTGACCAGATCCTCCTCGACCAAGGAGAAGTCTTTTTTTCCCGAGACTCTTTGTATTAACACCAGGGTCTAGGACTCCCAAGGGACAGTCTCATCAGTAAAGACTGAAGCAAAGAAGGCATTCAGTAACTCCTCCTTCTCAATGCCTCTGTTACCAGGGATAGGTTAGGTGGCTAGGTTTTTTTTGTGAGTAGGCACTCACACGTAGAGGAAAATCTATAAATAATGAATTATCAGAGCGTAGCTCCAGGGGAATCATAGTCATTGCTCCGGTGTTTGCAGGGCTAGACCTCAAGTGCTGCAGCCAGGGTTCAGAGTCAGCAGTTTCAACTTTCTGTGCCAATTTTTCACATCCTAAGTTTTATCTAGGTTTTTCGCTTTGTCTATATGCTTTGGGGGTTATAGACTATTTCTTTATATGTTCTGTTTGTACAGAACGGGAGAAACTGTTAAACAAATAAGCAGAACAATGCTGACAGGCTTGGAGCAAGATAGCTCAATATCTTATCTGTCAAGGCCTTGGCATATATATGCAGTTTTACAGAGATAGTGATAAGGTGGATTTGCAAACTCAAAAGAAGGAAAAAAGTGCAACAATACTACTGAGGTAACAAACAGAAATACTAATGGAAAGCTTGAGTTAAGGAGAGAGTGCTTTAATGCTTCCCCACTCAGACTTCAGGAAATGTGACTAAGAGTAGTTAAACTTCAGATGAATGAAGCCGAAGGCAGAGGGAAATAATCATGCTGAATCTTTGTAGAATGATTCACATTCATAATTTTAAAGGTAGAAAATAATCACTATTCCCAGATGACAGATGATGAAAATAAGAAGAGAGGTAGATATCATCCACAAAATCTTAGAGTCAGATGTTAATACATGGGAGAATCAAACTCAGCTTTGCAGTGACCTACCAACAGGCTATACTGCAGAAAAGTCACTAAAATGTTCTGCTATTGACCATTATTATACAATAATTGTGCTCTGAACTTTTCCAATCAGAGGTGAGATATGAAGAGTAAAATGGTGAATAAGAAAAAACTGTCTTGAAAATGGCATTAAGCTGGGTCACCTCATTTCAGAAAAGATGTAGCAGAAACAGAACTGATCAGGAAAGAATAAGTAGATTGAATGGGCACTGCTGAGCTTTTGGGTTGTAACCCCAAGAAAGGGCACAAAAGAAATGCAAGAGGGAAAGCTGGATGGTGCAGGAAGGAAAAACGGAGCTGTAATATGCTGAGAGCACAACTTCAGTCTAAGGCAATGAATATCTCACTCACCTTTTTACTACACATCCTACCCTTGAGGTCAAGTATTTGCTGCCAGTCTCTCAAAGTGCACACTCAGGTCCACTTTATAAGCTTGGCATTAGTATCATGAGTGTGTATTGTAATATCACGTGCATAGTAAATTTAAATATGCTAGGAATGTCTTTTATTTTAAGAAAGGAACTTCAGTCTGAAAAGGTTTCATGGAGTTAAATTAGAAAACAGATCAACACGGGCAGATTTTTGAAATAAAAAAATAAATCAGATATTGAGGGTGAATCTAGTATGTTCTTTTTAATAACTGAAAAAAGGGGAAAATCTCATTACTGAGGAAAAAATATTTCAATTGAAAAATGGATAACAAAACACCCCATATTTTTTACTTAGTAAATCTTCACATTTAAAGAGTGGAAATAAAGAGGAAAAAAAAAGATGTTGGGAAAGGCGGAATTGTTTCTTAAAGAAAGAAGCCCTGGTCTAAATTTGACTTTGCATAACGCAGAGCTGACCTCATCTCTTTTAAAGAGGTGGACAAGTGAAAAACAAAAGTCAAAATGAATCCTCTTCAAATAAACTCTCAATATTATTTACTTTCATGTGCCTTCTTGTCAGTGGGGGAAAAGGGAGAGAACGGGAACTGAAAAAAAAAAACATTAAAAAATTTTAATTAAAAAAATAGTATAAAATTATTTAAGGAGATCCTATTTGATCAAAGGGAAAGTATCAACTTGGTCTCAGCCATGCAGGTGACTGTTTGGGACAAGGTTTGAAGAAAGATACAGATAACCCTTTTTTCCTAAAGAAAAATTCCTGTTTGTACAAAAAAATGGATGGGTGTTAAAAAATCCTTACAAAGCTGAATTGGAAACCATAACTTCCTCACCAGATCTTCTGCTTCCATCTTTAAAGCTCGTTCCCTGCTTTCAGTGCTGCCATAGCTTCCATCTCAGTGCTTCCATCTCTTGGCTCTTCTCATAGCAATACAGTTGACTAAATTAATCAGCTATGAAATTTGTATTATTCCCAAGGTGGTAAGTTCTTCCTGTTGACTGTCCTGATGGTCCTCTGGGGAGATCAGTGAATCTGGACTGTAATAAGATGTTAGTCTAAAACCTAAAATATTTCAGAGCCCTTTTTTTCCATACACAGCTATTTGGAGTGGGCACCACCGCCAGGTGTTAGTGAATAGAGAGGTGCTTGATCAGTCATGGTCCCTAAACACCTGCAAGCCAGTTTGACTTCTTGAGCAATTAAAGGGCCTTTGCTTGCACTGCTGATGCCAAATGGCTCCTTCTTGTTTGCTGTGACATGTCAAAGCCAGAAGCTCTCTTCTGCAAACTCCAGTATTTTTCTTTTCTGTCTGAAGGCACTATCCTCTCAATTACTGTTAACATTTGATACAAGGGTTTTTTTTTTTATTATTGGTTTTGTTTTGTTTTTTATTCCCTCTTTTCCCATCTAACCTGTCCCCTTCAACATTCAGAGAAGCAAATCAGACCCAGACCCAGGTTTCTGACTCCTTTTACAGAAGATGTTCCAGGTGAGTGAATTGGTGCAACTCCTTTAGATGCTGTGGATTGACAACATCTGTCTAATCTTCATACTGAAAATGTCACATCTGGTACCAACTCCTCCCTAAACATAACTCATTTCAGCTGTAACACACTACTTGCTAAAAAACAAACAAACAAACAAAAAACCCTAAGAAACACACAAATAAATAGTTAACCTTGTTAGTCAATTGAGCAAGGGACCTGGAGCCCATAATGCAATACTGTACAATAATATTTTCAGAAACCAGAAATATAATCTTAGAACATAAACTCAGAATTGTACATCCTATGGTTTCCTGGTGCTGTTTTCCATAATGTCTACGTATTGTAGTCAGGGTGATACATCATTTCTGCTTCTGTTCCCCTCCTTGCTCTGTTGCTTTTCACTGAAGATGTCCTGTGGTGCATTTGCACCACTCCAGCATTTGTTTGGTTGCAACATGCTGCAGGAAAGATCCCGTCAGGAGGATATTGGGAGGAAATGGTACTTCTGCAGCAGCTGGAGCTCCATCTGTTCTCTGAGTGTGCCTGTGCAGTCAGGACATGCAGCTTAAGTCCCCACCATGTCCAGGCCTGCATTAATATCCTTTATACCACAGGGATTCATGTAAAGAGTAAGGACAATCAATGGCTGACTCATTAAGAAGATTCCAGACTAGATGGAGATAACACAGCTCTACATGGCCGCGCCTGATCAAGAAGACATCTTTCTAGGAATGCAGACCCAGAATGGCAGCCCGTGGTCAATGTTCCTGGTACTCATTTGCTCCTCTTCTCCTTTTCTCTCATATTACTCCTGACAATTCTTCTTTTCAACTCCACTCCCATTTCAGAATTTGAATAACATTCCGAAGAATCAATTGCTTAGGACAACTGCAGAAAAAAAAGTTTCTGTAAATCGATTTACAAGACTGTGTAAAAGTCTTGATGCTTCTTAATTATGCAGTAAAACTGAACAGGGGGGCTGAAAGATTGCCCAAGGTCACAACATGAATCAGTATCTCAGGTTGAGTGAAGCATCCAAACATGTGAGCTCTGATTTTCGTCATCTAGCTATTAGACAACACTTTTTATTTCCAGCTACTATTGATTTACGCCCTTCTACTTTTGGAATCCAGCAGGCATTTTGTTAATTCAATATCCAATAGCTCATAATGATCCTGCTAAAGATAGACTGCTACAGGGCAGCCATGCTCCATGCAATGGTTGCGTAGAAGTGTGATCAGGAAAGCGTTTTTCTCCTGGGATGTAATTCCTTCATTCTCAAGAAACTTTTTGCTCAGCTGAGTTTAATGCAGACGTGGTGAGAAAAATTCCATACACTCAAATTTTTTTCAGAATTCTTTTTTGGGGGGTGAAAATTACAGCGGGATATACTTGAGATTTTCCCTGCTGCTAACATGGAAACTCTTTCTTCTAAAATAGAAAGAGGGAGAAGCTTCTCAAGTGGCATAACCCAGGAAGATCTCCTTAAAGGAGAGACTAACATAAAAAGAAGGATTTTTTTCACATTTTTCATTTTCCATATTCTTTGGATGACGCAACATGTCAGCCAGTATCGTTCCCATTATTTGTCGTGACAGATCCTGACACGGTGACTCACAGCCACTTGGGGCATGTGACTAGCAGCCATTAGCACAGTGGAGCTGTTAAAGCACTGCTTTCATTTACACCTGCCTACTGTATGTATGCAAACCCTGCAGCTGCACGTGCTGTAAGTTAGCCTTGGTTTGTTGGCAGATCCAGAGAGAACAATAGCAAGGGACAGAGTCCTTTTCAGCACTCCTATTCCTTTCCAATTCTCTGTGTAAAATGACTTAAGATTTCCATTAAAGCATCAAAATATCTTTCTACGAGTAAGACCAACTCTGCATAAGATAAAGAAATAGAAACTGTATAAACAATCTTAGCATTCAAAAACCTTTCCAAGCCAATTGCAGTATAATGAATTCAGTGTAAATTCGTGCTGACCTTGGATCTAAAATGCTCTCCTTCTGCCAACGATTTGCATCGTGGATATTGCTTTTGAGTCAGGAATACAGTAAATTGCAGTGTGTAGGTTTTAAAAGAAGGAAAGAAAGTAGCAGCTGAGTCTCTGCTCAGTGAGGTCTGCGCAGCCAGGAGGAGCTACTCCAAAGCCAGCAGAATTTCCTCCTCAAGTGAAAGCTCACAGTCTAGGTAAATCTTACACAGGGCAGAGAAGGCATAAAATAGATGCTCAAATGGCACCTGCTTCCCTGATGGCCAAATGCCTTCCCATGAACCTGGGCACACCTTTGCGCTTAGGACTGAGATGATGTACATCCAGGCATCTCATTCCCCATGCTCGTGAGCAAGCAGCGGGATCCAGAGCCAGTCTGCATGAAGCGGAATGGAAAGGAGGAGAAAAATGTTTTCTGACCCCTGCGCTGACAAGTTCTGCTCACTGTGCTCTCTGAAAAGTTCACAGCTGTCAACATACTACTGGGATTTGTATGATCCAGCCAGCTGCAAAGAGAGCACACACAGAGCAGGGCTGCCTACTGCTGCCAGCAGTGGCCACTTCACTGGGGGATCTTCCTCCAGCCACAACAAGGTGCTGGATAGTCATGATCTTCTGAATACTTGTCAGTCTTTTCATCTTTCTTTCTCACCCTCGTATTACACCACCTTCTCAGGGCATTTCCAAAAATCCTTCCCCTTCAAAACCCCCATATGAAATAGATCCTATAAATAGGACACTTCTTGAGTACTTTCAGAAAACCAAAAATTGCTGCACAACACCTTGCACACACTGAGCACTGCAGCTCTACGAGGAAAAGAATCTCTGAAATGGTGGAAGGACTGAATGCAACTGATAATCATGATGTCTCATAGACGCAACCTTCAGAGAGTCAGTCCCTACTGAGGGACTGCTTGTTGCCCGTGTAATATGAAACCAGCCCAGGTATTTCCTCTTACAGGTTGATATAATAGATCATAGGTAGTGGTTGCTATTTCTCTGTCTCTTCTTAACACATGCATTTTCTCTTCTCACTGGTGACAGGTGAAAGGACAAGGGGAAATGGCCTCAAGTTGTGCCAGGGGAGGTTTAGGTTGGATATCAGAAAAAACTTCTTTACAGAAAGGGTTGTTAAGCACTGGAACAGGCTCCCCAGGGAGGTGGTTGAGTCACCATCCCTGAATGTGTTTAAAAACCATTTGGATGTGGTGCTCAGGGACATGATCTAGTGGAGGGTTGTTAGACTTAGAGCAGTATGGTTAGGTTGCAGTTGGACTTGGTGATCTTTACGGTCTTTTCCAACCTGAGCAATTCTATGATTCTCTGATTCTATGCAACTATTTAGTGATTTCCTCACACTATATGATCTTATCTAGCTCAGCTGTAATAAACATCATCTCATATTTGTAGAACACCTTTGTCCCATAGGAGCTCAAAGTACTTAACAGAATTGTACTGTTTTCCTGGGTAGACTTATTTTTATTCAACAAGATCATAATGTGCCTTGTACAGTCAGAGATTTTTAAGTGAATCTTTAGATGTGTCAGCTCTTGCCCAAGAGAATTTCAGTAAATACGCCTCGATCATTGATTCATGCAATTCTGCACTTCTTCCACTTTATTCTGAAAAGTCAATATTTTTGAAGGGTTCAGTATAGGAATGTTAGTACAGTACATTGGTAAAGACAGCTCTTCTTTTGAGGGGATATGAATGCTAGCACCAGTAAAACACTGTAAATATTAAGGCAATATTGCTCATGACAGAGGAGTAGATGAAGTAAAATGAGGCCCTGACAAAGCACATGCATTGTTTACTGGGCAGGTGCTAGCAGCTGCAAGGATGAGTTTCCTGCTACATAGTGCAACTCAAGAGATGTCAGCAAACACAGAATGGTTTACAAATCTGTGCTGAACTTGCTGCCTAAAGGCATACCCCACACCTCTCCCAGATTCTGGGTGAGCAGAGTGCTGGAGCACCATGGAAGCAAAGTGAGGTGGGAGTTGGATTTCAGCAGTGGTGACAGCGATGTGAAAGACAAACCACATTCTGGATGGCCATGCACAGCTGTCACATCACAAAATGAAGAGCATCTCAAGTACATGGAGTTGTTGGAGCAAGTCCAGAGGAGAGCCATGAAGATGATCAGAGGGCTGGAGCACCCCCACTATGAGGACAAGCTGAGAGAGAGGGGGCTCTTCAGCCTGGAAAAGAGAAGGCTCCAAGGAGACCTTACAGCGGCCTTCCAGTACCTGAAGGGGGCCTGCAGGAAAGCTGGGGAGGGACTTTTAATAAAGGCATGTAGCAACAGGACGAGGGAAAATGGCATTAAACTAGAAGAGGGTACATTTAGACTAGATAGTAGGAAGAAATTCTTCACCGTGAGGGTGGTGAGATACTGGAACAGGTTGCCCACAGAGGCTGTGGATGCCCCCTCCCTGGAAGCATTCAAGGCCAGGCTGGATGGGGCTTTGAGCAACCTGGTCTAGTGGGAGGGGTCCCTGCCTATAGCAGGGGGTTGGAACTAGATGATCTTAGAGGTCCCTTCCAACCCAAACCATTCTACAATTCTGTGATTCAATCAGCTCATCTGCACCAGTCAGTGGATTACGACCAGCGAATTGTGTATGGAGCTTAATATTGGCTTAAATGTGTTGGAAACAATGGTGACAATGTTGGAATATCACAAAGTTTGTGCCAGGTGAGTCCCTCAAATGCTCACACAGGAACAGAAAGAACAGCATGTGCAAGTTTGTCGGGACCTATTGAACCACTATGAATTTAAAAAAGCACAGTAAGCAGATGGCCAAATTCATAAGATGCAGTCATTATAACAATGTATAGTCTCAGCCCAGTGTCACCTGGGAAGTGTCTTCATTAGCAGTTAAGAGGGGCTGCTTGTCCAACATGTACCATCCCATTTGAGACCACCAGCCATTTAACTTAGAGCAGATTGCTATGGATGATGTTGTGCTTGGACCATCAAAAGGAAACAAAAGAATATGCAAACTAGTCCACAGACTGCTAAATATGAGGTTATTTTTTTCTACCCTTCTACAGGAAAACTAATAGTTGCCTGATGTAACCACATAGGTCAAAATAACAGGAGCAGTTTCTGGGAAGCAGCTGATGATCCCAGAGCTCACAAGGAGCAGATCCTCATGTTGGGATCAATACACATGCCGAGATCCAGAGGGCTTGTTTTTTTCACTTAGGTTAATCAGACATTCTTGTCCAAACTTGATTTTACCATTTTTCTCTAATGGAGGATAACAAAGATCACTGTTGAAATCTCCATTTGCTCTGAGGAAAAAAAAAATCATTGAAATTAAATTTCATTTCAAACAATGAAAGCAGCTGTATTTTTTCAGAAAGGAATGCAGGTTTTTGTGTTCCTACCATGGCTTGTGTACAAGAAATGTAACATTCATGTTCAGTTCCCTCCATTCTTCTTAGAGGATATCTCAGGTGCTAACAGTCTTGCTAAATGGAGAGGAGGACCAAAGACAGTAAACTCAGACTTGACAGCATTAGGGCTGAAAGCACTGCTGCTCCCTCCTAGCCAGCAGGTCCAAAAATCACATTTAAATAGTAAGCATAACTGGAATGCATTCAGCAATGCCCATGGTTCAGCACACCTCGTCAGCACCACTGGCCAGACCTCCAGGCAGCAGAAACGGGATTTACAGTGAGGATGAGGGTGTTTGGGAGCTGACTGCTTGAAATAACTTCTGTGACACTGATATTACAGCTAATTAATTGCTAACCTTCAAAACTGCATTGATTAGTGACTGACAGAAAGCCTAGGAACAACCTCAGACCAACAACTCTGGCTGCCTGCCACCTCTTATTTACTTCCCCCTACACGCCTGCCTTCTGTCGGTACCATCCTGCTCATGGGCGTGTGCCAGGCTGGGGGGAGCACGGCCAGCACCCCCCCTGGCAAGGTCCATTCCTCAGCCCCCCAGCTGCCTGCACTGCCTTAGTGGCCACACAAATAGCTGGCCAGAGATCGGCAGGGCTGCTGGAAGAAGAGTGATGCTGATGCGAATGGGCGTCACATCGGGGCTGCTGAGCAGCTGGAACTTAGTAGAAAGGTTGTTGCTTCTCCTTGAGACCAGACAGAGGGCTCGAAGCTTGAGAGCTTGCCTGCTTTCTTCTAGATATATTAATTGGTCAGATAAAAGAACAACTTCTCATCTCATGAGAGACATAAGAAACAGCGAATTCCAACCATGTGATGGTTATTTAGTCTTAGATGTAAATGGATTATGATGCCTTGTATGAGATGCATAGGAAGGCAACAGCACAGCCATTAATGACCAAAGAGTGGAATATCCAAAAATGTGATGGGGATGGACTTACAGACACGTAGCTCCAGCTCCCAGCTGCGCACAGGCTTTGCATGTGGGCCAAGCAAATCCTTGACTCCTCTATGTAAAATAGGACTGGTATTGTTCTCACATCCCATAGGCTGGGCAGACCCCTGGCACCAAGGGACTGATGTTTGCGGAGTTTTTAGCAGCCACAGGTGCAGAACTTCTCTGCTGTGGTGGGAGACTCTTCTGTGCTGCTGCTGGCTGATATTTATGAAACAAATGAGCACAGGAACATTTCAGAGAGAGTGCAGCAAAGTGGCACATGGGGAGGGCAGATAGATAGTTCCTTGATCAGTGTTCTGGAGAGCAGGCCTTCAGGTGGTCCATCCCAAGGGAGCGGGTGACAGGAGTGTCCCTGGCACCCACCATAGGGGACACTGATGGGACCAGCAGTGGCTCTGCTGTCCCCAGGCACTGGAGCTGAGGCAGACCCCCAACTGCAAACTAGTAGCCTGCAATAGTTGTCAGCAAAACCTGAAACTAAACTCAGCAGAGATCTGCTTATTTCAGCCCTTACACACCCTCTTTATCACAGTCTGGTGGTTAAGAAACTTTATACTTGAGATAAGGAGGGTTTCCATCATTGGGAGCCAGGAGGTGGGAGTTTCACTCTGGCAGGTGCCAGCAGGGAATTCCCCTGCCCTGGTGAATGTACAGACCGGGCAGCACCAAAGGAGAGAGAGAGACTACTGATGTCACAGAGAGCATGAATTAATATCCTCAGCCATAGATAATAACTTTATTCATGCTCTCTGTACATTAATAAGATAGTTTTAACTTCAGTTCAATGAGCAAAGGAGAGATGATTTCAGGCAGTCAGAGCTGGTGGTTGAGGGAGACAAACCCTGCCAGGAACCTGGCAAAAGAGCTGGGGTAAGTAAGTGTCTCAAAGCAAGAAGCCATTGCAGAGCCTTCTTGGGGCAAGCAGTAAGGTACTTCTTCCCCTTCTCAGGCTGTAATAAGCAGATGGATCTGGGAGAGCAGAGCATTCAGAGCAAGAGCTTTGGCTCAGCACAGCCTTTCCCTCTTGGTGAGGAGAGAGCCTTTTTCGTGGTCATGGCTCATGGATATCTTGACTCAAGTTTCCACAGATGGCAGCAAGTCAAGGGGCCCAAGGAACGAAAGTAAGTTTTCTGTGCAACCTTGTTCTACCATTTCCGGGACAGAAAATGCATATCACAGGCCTGGCCTCCGGAGAGATTTCAGGAAGGAGGAGGGACATATTTTATCAGTCAGTGCTCTGATTTCTGCATCGTCACAACCACAGCACAGCAGCAGAGCTGCATGTGTTAATGCCATCGGGATCATTGTGGTTGTCTGATCTGCCTACCTGCATGAGGGAGCCCTGTTGGCTTCCCAGCTGATGCCCATCCAGCCCAATGCCATGCAGTTTGGCAAGAGTACTTTCCTTGGCAAGACAGCCAGCCCTGATTTACAGGCCCAAAGTGATGGAGACTCCCTCCCACCCCAAGTAACCTGTTCTGATAATGAATTAAGAGAAGAAAGGGAGCAGTTTAATCAATGGCATTTGTGTAGGATGATTTTACACTTTGAAACAGTGCCCAATGCAGTAAGTAAATCGCCCCCTGGCTTTCATAAACATCATCTGTGCACAAACATTATCCAGAGCAACAGTATGGCAGGGAAATTCTCCAGTGTGAGATAACGCCATCTCCTCAGCAGCAAGAAAGGTACAGCAGTACCTGCCAGCTGGGAAAGGGGAGAGGCGACAAACAGCAGCCAGCTGTAAAATGACTGTGTTAGGGCTACAGCTGCTTGGGTCTGCCTGATTTAAAGCAGCAGCCCCACCAAGGCATGCTGAGGAAATGAGTCCTGTAGGAGAGTATCTTCATACCCTGGAAAATTATGAGGCACCCAGAGATCAAGCTGCTTCTGTGGGGTGCCTCTATAATATGGCCACCAGCAGGAAAGATGTCGGAAATTAAGTTCCATCTAATCAGATGGAACTGGCAATAAAGCCAGGACTGCTCCATCTATTTATTTATTACATTAAGTCCTAGGGAACAAGAGCCCTTTTTTTTTTCTAAATTTGGATGTAATTATAGTCAGCTCTTCATTAGTGCTTTGAAACCTCCATCTCAGAGTGCTTTGCAGAACTGATGGCATCGTTTCTCTTTTACTGGCAGAGAAACTGATGCCGAGAAATTGAAGAGTGGTTTGGCCAAATACCTGTAAGAGTCCACTAACTGATCAAAGAAGGGAACGTGGCCCTGCTGCATCATTATCCTTTCCTTGTGTTCTGTCACGCTGTGCCCAGTAGGAGAAAAGCCCTGACAGCCTGCTATGAATCTACCACCACAAACCAGGTACAGTCAGACTGAGCAATCCATTTTGACCATAGCCAACTCCTTGCCTGCATCTGTGAAGACTGCAACAGCCTTCCCCAGCATGTGATAAAATCATCATTGAATCATAGATGGCTTGGGTTGGAAGGGACCTTAAAGATCATCTGATTCTAACCTCCTGCTGCAGGCAGCATTGCCACCCACTAAATCAGGCACTAGATGAGATGATCAAGGGATCAATATTTTGTTCATGAACTGTAGACTAATCTAATCGTGTTATAAGAAGATATGTGGAACCCAAGTGCCTCCGTGTTAGGTTATGTGATCTCTGAGGCAAAAGATAGGACACAACCGCTTTTGGTCATTTAGTCATAGCTTTAGTCACTAATGTTACTTTCCAGGACAGCAAGACTCATCATCTTGTGGTGGAGAGCAGGGCAAGGAGGCTGAGTGCTTCCAGACCCTACTGCCCACCACCCTGCTCTGACCAAGGGAGCACTGCTTCCAGCAGCCACAGTTCCCCACTGAAAAGCAAAGGAAAAGAATTAAACCCCTCAGCCTGCAAGTCAAGACTTCAGAACTGGTGTCATAACAATCAATAAGAAGGGCTTTAAAGCACTGGGTCACTGCGGAGCCACAGGGTGCCCAGCCATCAGCAGGTCTCAGGACAGAGTACACAGCGAGGCTGCTGCAGGGCTGCCCTCCCTCCAGGAGCTGTCCCAGCTGCCACCAGCCAGCTGAAGCCACACATCTGCTCTCACTCCAGTAGGAAACTGCCCAGGAGAAGCTTTTATCTTGCCTTTAAAACATGAATGGTTCTGTCCACATGGACTTTTGACATCCTCAGATATCTTTAAATATTGACATTTCTTCTTCCAGCATCCATCCGTTAAAAACAATGGGAAATTCATTTCCACCTGATCATGTCAACTGAGCAAACAGCCACTTTGGGCACTTGAACAGAGCGGTCCTCATCTTCCATCAGCACTGCCAGAAAACACTGAGCACACTGCTATCAACTGCTCCATGGTGGGAACAAAGGGGTTAAATTTATATAAATTATCTGGACATGTGCCTAGCACTAAGCCTCACGGTATTAGGCATGGACATAAAATAAACAACAGGCATTGCTCCCAGGGGGTCACAAACAGCTAGAGCTTCCAATGGCTTTTTTTTTCATGATTTTTTTTCCTTTTTTTTTTTTTTTTTTAAGTGTGCTATGGAATGTCCCAGTGGAGACAGCTGCCTGATGAGCACTTCAAGAAATTCAGCCCTTATCTGCAGGTGTTTAAATGGGAGCTGGTCCCTGCGGGAGAATCACGTTTCTGCACAGTGAGGGGTGGTGCAATGGCAGGGAGCCCATGTCAGGAGATTCGGGATGTGATCTATCCTCGACCACGGCAGCAGCCTCGTGGTGCACTCTGCAGGCCAGGAGGGAAGAAGGAAGGACCAGGACCCCACAGCGACAGTACTTGGGCAGCACTCCTCCCTCCATGGGTGTGAATTTGGCCAACACAGAGCAAAAACAGACTCCAAAAAAAAAACCCAAAACCCAAGAAATCAAACTGCACTAAGCTGCCTGCAAAACACGTTCTGTGCTTTGGTGGCTCTTCCAGCATTTTGGGCACCCTGGCTTTCACCAATTATTGGGTTTGTGTTGTAGATTCCCTTTTTGGTCAATGAACACCTTGGGACCCAGCTGTCCATGCCATTTCCTCACTTGTATGCCTCCTGGCATAGGTTTGGTCTGTGCCAGCTTGCTGTCTCCCAGGCACTGCTCATGCACCATTTGGGAATGGCACAGGCTGGGGACTGTCCCTACCAAAACATGACCATGTTCATATTGGTTTTGAGAGTGGAAAGGGATGGAAGCAAACACCTTCAGGCCATGGCAGTCAGATTCAGGACCAGAGATGGCTTCTGTGCTGTTATCTGTGTATAGAATCCTAGAATACTCTGTGTTGAAGGGGACCCATAAGGATCACTGAGTCCACCTCCTAGTTGGAGCCATTCTCCAGTCCTTCCCCATTCCAGACCATGGGTTTCAGTGAGCTTCCCCATCTCTCCACTGGATCCTACATTCCCTTTCTCTGCACTAAAGCCCAAACACCAAAATTTGCCATCCTGGGTATGGGTCTAGCATGGCTTACTCAAGCAGCTGGAGTCAATGCCTTCCTCAGCACGTTGCAGAATACTGCTGCTGGAAATCATGTGAGCCACTCAAATTGCTGCGCCTCAGACATCTTTCATCGTCTATTTCTGCTGCCTTTGCTAAACAACAAGTTTCTGTTACACTCCAACCCAAAATCTCAGACGTTTTTCTCCCATTACTCATCTTTCCAGCTCATCCCATCTAACTTTTGTCTATGTGATTTCTTCCAGAAGAAACAAGGCAAATGAAATGTGACCTTCTCTCCCTCATCACTTCTTTCTCCCTTCCCTTTCCCCTCCACCACGGGGTCACGGATTTGTCTCCCTCTAGTCCCTGAGGTACCCCTGAAGAGGGCAGAGCACCTCCTCTCCTCTCATGGCCATAGAAATCCAGTTTTGATTCATTTGTTCTTTACAAAAAATTGGACTCTGTCTAGATTCCCCTTCCTTCTCAGTATGAAATCTTTTGCCACTTTCTCTGGTTGCTCCCATATCTCAGAAAATCCTCAGGCATTTTCTTCATCTCCCCTACAACATTCATTGACAAACTATGTGAATCTCTACTCTCTTTTCTCTTTTCTTCCCCTTCCAGACTTTGTACTCAGCTTATTCTTCTCATTTCTGGACCATGCTTCTCAGTTCAGACCTGCAGGAATGAAGCAAGGTGTGTTCTGTATGTCCTACCACCTCTTTCCGTTTTCTCCCTGTAACCAAACTGATTGTTCAGTAGTCATTAAAAGTGAACTTTTCCAAAAGAAAGAGGAAAAAAAGAATAAAGATGAAGAAACAGACAAAGAAATGGGCTTGGTGGCAGGGTGGGGAAGGTGGGCGTGGGAGGCCAAGGCTCAGGGACCTCCCTTCTGTCAGCTCTCACCTTCTGGAGCATCTGAGCTATTCATGCCAATGGTGATAGCCTCTGCCAACAGCACAGCAATAGCACACTCCAGCCTCTAACGGGATGCTTCTGGATGCATGATCACAATGGCGATAGATGAAAGACTTTTGCTAGAACATTTCCTTCCGAGGGCAAGATGTATACCCTAGACACAGAACACATACTAGACATTAAACACATTTTTCAGCTGCTGAGAGCCACTCTGATGTAGCAGAGTACACATAAACCCAGGCACAGAGTGTTTACAGCTGCTCTGTGTTACCAGGCTGGCACAGAGCAGCTGGAGTGTGCCAGTACAATGGCCCCTACGATGTTCTTAAGGCCTCGTCAGACCTTGTTTTATGAGCACACTTCAGATGGAAAGGGTGGAAAATGTCCATCATGAAGAGAAATACAATGAAATCAGTTAAAGACGATGATGCACTCTCAATGTAATATTGCACAGTAGCAAGTATTTTATGGGAAACCCTTCGAAGTCGGCTGCTTTGGAGCACAGAGGAGAGAACTGAGGCTCTGCAGTGCTGCAGTGATCGTATCCAGCACACCCCCTCAGCCCAACCCAACCCGCATTTGAACGCTGACATTAATTATGGGGTGAAAGAAATGGATGTGCTGCTTGCTTCTGAGTAGTCGTGTACTTCCTAGCACCATGTCAAAGGGTTTCTTGCAGCCTGGAGTTACATGTGGAAGGTTCATTGCTCACATGTGATTTGCAAAACCTCCTGATGTGATGTGACTTAAATTTGAAGTAGTGTGAATTGGCAACCTGATAAAGAGGGGCAATCACAAAAAAGTACATGATGGAGCACACTTCCTTCCATCTGTGTTTTAGAAATTCGAAGTGAAAAAGAAAAACTCAGCACTCTTTGGTAAAGGAGGTTGTGTAAGCACTTGAGAAGAAAATAAAAGAAAGAAAAAGCATTTTTGCGCATGGAGAATTAATCTGCGCACTGACCTTCAGCCCGCTCTGGCACTCACACAGCGATACAAAGGGAAATGTGGCCACAGTGCAAATGACACAAACAAATTCCTGCAGTGGAAACTGCTCTGATGGAAGCATCCATTCTGCAGATCAAACCCACCCTGCTCATACACTTACCCTTCGTGCAGCGCACAGCTCCTGCTCTGTTAATGGAAAGCTCCTGCACAAAGCGTAGCTCACAGGAGCACAAAATCAATGGGTGCAGGTTTGAATTTCTCAAGCGCCCAAGCTGCCATGCCTTGGCAGTGAGAAAGCCTTTGGTTTTGCGACTCACCCAGCCCACGCTGAGCCCCATCCAAAATATCCACAGCCCTCTGATCTACTGCACTGCGCCAGGCGGGAGTGATGGCTGTGGGCCTGGGCGATCAGTGAGGCTGAGTTATGCTGTCGGGTAGGAGAATGGATGCTGTTGCCTGCTCGGCAGTAAGAGGAAAAGGGAAGCAGCAATAAGGGAGAGAGATGGTTATTATAAGTTTGACTGGGGACAGAATTAAATCGATACAGTAAATGGCACTTAATGCACTTTAGTGACCCAATGCATTTACTTCATCATCCCGCGTACGGTGTGGCTGATTGCATTTGATGCATAACACATGAAAAGCACTAGAGGCCATTTCTGGAAAGTCTTGGGATGCAAACCAAGTTCTCTGGGCACCTCAGTTTTTCACCATTTCTGTGCATGCGCACACACACACACACACAGCTTCCCTGCATGGCACACTGGACACAGTAGCACCTTTCAGAAGTCACCTTGGCACTGATTTAACGTTCCAGCTGAGTTTGCCTTGCTGTGATCAGCAGTCAGGGCTCCAGCCCTGCATAAATTCTGACAGTTTCCTTGGTTTGATTTGACTGAAACAGCAAAGTTTTTTGGTTTTTTTTTCAGACCAAAATCCAAGAAAACTTGGTACAATCTTAGAAAATTAAATAAGTGTTGAAATGTGCCAGCTGCAGAATACAGTGAGACTTCACTCACTCGTGTGGCATCAGTCCATACGCAACCAGGCAGGCTGTCCTCAGAAAGCTCAGCCCTCAGGGCTACATGAAGGAGTGGATTCCTTCGTCTACATGACACCCCAGGGAATACCCAGTGCCAGAGCAGTGGGGATGTAAGAAAGGCAGTACAGTCCAAGGAAGACGTTGGTGGTTGGGAAAGCTGAGTTCTTCTCCCTGTTCTGGCGTAACTTTGCTTGCTTTAATTTTTTTTTTCCAGCCCAAGAGCTGAAGTAGTGAGGTTTTCTAACCCAGCTCACTGTGAGCGGGCTATGCTGGGGATACCCCATGGTGGTTTGGGCAGGAAGCCCACAGGGTGCAGCAGCTCTGTGCACCCACTGCCACCTACATCCTCAGGCTGACATAGAAGTCTCTGTTCATTGCAGGGGAGACTTGGACTTGATGACTTTTAAGGGTCCCTTCCAATTCAAACGGTTCCATGGTTCTATGACTCCCTTCCAGGGCAGCACACTGGGAGGCTGCTGGTGGATGGCAAAATCCCCTACTGGAGCCAGGTGCTGAGGACACAGTTAAGCTCCACGACAGCTGGAGCTGCAAGCAGTGTGTATCCATAATTGTAATGAACTAGGACTCAGCAGGGTGGGGTGCCTGTGTCTTACAAGACCAGATCTCGAAAGTCTGCCCCTCTGTTATTACAGGGATAATGATTTTGAAACATTTTGGTAAGTGGTTGTGACTGTGATATTGTTATTGCTGCCTGTCATCATAAATCATTATGCTTTTCCAAGCTTTTCCTTCGTTTAGAGGTTAAATAGAATAAATGAGTGGAGATGGCAATGCATTGTGTGTGCAACAAAATGGGAGTTAGAAGCACTCCCCTTTACCGGTACCCATTCCAAAGTTCCTGCCAGGTGACGTAAAACAAATTTACCCTTAAACCAAGTGGCTTTGGGGGAAGATCCAGTCCCAAAGTGAAATCAAGCCAATATCACCCCAAGACCACACAGCTAGGGAAGGTCTCTTGTCTTCTGTGGGACATGGCCTGGGGCTCAGGGCTCACACAAGGATGGCTGCAGCTATTCTGGATTCATTCCAGTGCTGCTGGGAGCAGAATTTGGCCCTGCTCTATGAGAAGGAGAGAAAAATATACATTGGATTTATTTGCCTTTGGAGTGAACTAGACAGATTTCAATACTTAAGGGGATTGCATTTAAATCATCTGTGGATTTTGAAAACAACATTATTGCTTGGTATCACAAGCAATTCCCAATTTTTAGGTCTTCTTGAGCTAGACTCAGTTTTAGTCCTAATGGCAACAATTCTATTACTGCTGCTGCGGAGATGGAATTGCAATGAACTGGTATACATTTCCCTTAAAAATTATAAAGTGACAAATCATAGAATCATAGAAAGGCTTGGGCGGAATGTTTTATTTCAGTTTCTCTGGAGGATTTGCTGGGTATTAAAAGTAATCTTAATGTAGTCACTGACTGGCATTAGCATAGTGTTTTAGCTGCTGTTTCAGGAGAAGCAGGGGACTGTGTGTTTCCTTGTCAGCCTCTCACAAGGTGCTGCTCACACTGTAAAGACAGTTTTGTTATCTAGTAAGATCAAGACATAACTGAATGAAATTTATTGTAATTTCATCCTCTGAAAGTCTAATTCTGGTCATTTTCAGGATGAAAACCATCCACTGTCTTCAATACAAATAAGAGGGATTTACACCATTGGAAGCAGAAATCTGTTTCTCCTAGCTGTATCAGCCCTTCATTACTGTGATTTAAATTCTTGGTTTTCAAAGCCCATTTTGGATATTCTTTCCTTGTCCATTTTCCTGTTTTCTTCTCAATTCCATGCTGCTCCATCAGTGATAGCCACAGCGTGGGTATGGTGGTCAGCCCGTTGTTACCTCACCTCCTGCACTGCATAGCTACACAGCAGCCCTAGGTGATGAAGTGGTAAAATGGGGCAGATCTTCAGAGAAACCTTCGTACACACATAGCAGAAGAGCAAATTGTGGTAGAAGTAAAAATGGAATATTTGAGTATCTCACCACTCTGTTTCAGGCTTGTATCTTCAAAAGAGCAGGGTGACTGCAGCTTCTTCTGTTTTCACTTCTCCAAATCAAGATGCCATGAGAGGTCTTGCTTTCTTCCTAAGAATTCAGGACCTTTTCTGTCTTCTATAAGACCAGCAAAAGAAAACCCACTGGTGATGCCACGGACCTCAGGATGCTTAAGAAATGCAGGAACTGAATGTGGACCTCCTTCAAAAAGGAACAAACCCTGAAATGTGCCCCTCCATCACCAGCCACTGTTTTGCCTTGTGTTTGCTTTGTGATCATCAGTGTGTCTGTTTTCAAGCAGAGAGAATGGGAGAGAATTGAGGAAAAATATGGACAGGGTCAAAATTCTCTTTTCTGCTGCAACTTCAAAAGAGCGTTGTGTTGTTTTTTTCCATCACTACCTCAGCAGCTGTTGTTAATGTTTTGTTCTTCAAACATCTCCTTATGACATTTCAGGAAATCTCATATCCTCCTTTTCTAGAAAGAAAGATATCTGGTCCTCAGTGTATTTCAGCACCACCAGCATAACAACGGTTAATTACAGACAGGAGGCAGGAGGAGCTGGGGCTGAACACAGGAGCCTCTGCAGCAGGCAAACCCCCATCCGTTCTTAATGTGCAATAGAAATGCAGGTAATGTGCAAAGTGAGCTGCACTACCTGGAGCAGGCAGCTCATAAAGCTTGTATATATCCCTGAGTGCGATGCTGAGAAACAAATGAGCAGAATAAAGCACATCATGCAGTGACTGTAATGTCACCGTCACACCGCTCCAAATCCTGAGCAAAATCTGTCTCTCTCCAATAGTGCTCTGGATACAATTAGCTAGTAGCTTCAGAAAGGGAAAGCAGAGACCTGTTTCTTTTCCTTCTGCTATACATTTAAAAAAGAAAATAAAACAAGACGTTGATCAGTGTCAATTCTCTGATCTACCTCCAGTCCACAGTGAGATTCAATGAGATTTTTCAAAATAGTCCTACAGTCAAAAGTGCATTTAGAGTTGGAATGATTATGCACTAAATATTTTGGGCCAGATCCTTTAGTATGAGTAAGAGAAGTTGCAGGGACTTCCTGGCCTGGCTTCGATTCATTCCAGTGATCTGTTTTCATTCCCAGTGTGGTAGCTTAGCACACAAAGCTGACACTCAGTGTGGGATACCCCTCACCCAGTGTCTACATCTCCAGTGAAGCTCATCCTTCTTTGACAGCCTGCTTTTGCATATGCCTATATGGAGATGAAGTAGGCATGATTCCCTGAGGGCCAATTCATGTGATTTATTTGGAATTTGATGTCCACTGACTACATGGCCTGCCAGAGCTGCACAGCTATAGCAGAGGTTTGGTTCAGCTCAGGTTTGCACTTCTGACGCTGTTACCCCAATTTTCTCCACTTACCTCATTTTGGTTCACATCATGGAGCACACAAACTGGATCCTTTTCAGGTGAAACGAAACCATATGATGCCAAAGTACATCCAATGCAGTCCATCTTCACTTCTAAATCTCGCCCTGAGATGCACATAGCCTGAAGTCAGGTTTCAGACTAAGCTCCACATGAACGAGCCTGTGCTACTTGCTAACATAGACAGCAGCCTTCTGGTGGCTCAGTATCTAGTCAAATGAATTCCACTCCAAGTTGTTTTGTATAAATAACATGGCCACAAGCCAAGAACCGAAGTGTTGAAGGAGTAAGAATCCCGTTCTGGGATTGTTTTCAGGGTAACATTTTTTGCTCTTGTTTTCTGGCAGGGAGGAACCCATAGCCAATACCAAACACAGTGTCTGTTGCGATGCTCTGCTTCGGAGGTACCTGCCCTGACCCAGAAAGCCAGGAGCATGACTGACAGGATGACAATTTAAGGATCTCTCCGTGCTCTGATAGTCTCAACCCCAGAAAGGATAAGACCAGCCCAGGACATTTCTGATGGGGACAAACCAGTGACAAATCCCACACATTACTGCCAGTGATGTTATCAGGACTTTTCCCACTGTGGGATTTATCAGAGCAGATGCTGATACCTGTGCTGCAGGTCTGCAGTCTGTCAGCAGTGAGAAGCCAGCTCAGGTAAGGTGCAATTTCCTGCTGAAGTCCATGTCAGCAGTACGTGAGGAGGATAATCCCTAGAAATACTTTGCTCTGCCCCTTGACCATGCTAGGAGATGGTGAAGTCCAGCCCTGACAGACCGGAGTTCTTTGTAGGTACCTGAAGTTAGGTGGGATGACTGCAATCCCCAGTGTCTGTGATGAGCTTCTGACAACCCCATAACAAAAAACATGGGCCAACATTTTAATACATTCTCAGCCTCTAGGAATCAACCTTCCAAGGCCTCCAGGCCGGTGCAGTACTTTTTTCCCTCTACACATTTATAGTGACTCCTATTAAAAATCAACATTACCTACCAATTACTGTGTCACAACACAGATACCATCTGACTATGCACAAATGGCACAGTTTTTTCCTGCCCTCAGGTAAGACAGTAAACACCTGTCTATGTTACTGGACTAGTTCCCACTGTGTGTAGATGCTATACCACGTATATCATCTATGTAACAGATGGATACATACCGACATCACTCAGTTCAAGCCGAGGAGAGAGCAGATACAGCAAAGTGCCATCCATTTCATTATCCTGAACTCGAGGAACATGGCAATCATGCTCCCAAATGTGCATTTTCAACAGTACAAGGAACAATTGTTGTTTTACATTAACAACAAAACCACACCGCGACAGAAATGTACTTCCTTTATTAACAACTTTTCAAAATAAATCTGAAGAAAAAAAGTCTTTGGTGACACTATCTATAAAAACAACCTATTTTAGATGGCAAACCTATGATGTTATACAGGTTAATGAAGTAAACCAAATTATATGGCTTTTTAATTTCTCACTGTCTCTTTTTCTCTCACTCACACACTTGCTTTAGGTTTAATTGCACCATGTTTCAATAGTCAAACAAAGAGGGAGAAACACTTTAAAAAAGATGTGGCAGCACTATGAAAACATTGGTAATGCATTAGAAAAATTTTCTCCAAAATGTACATTTTATACAAAATAAGATTGTATTTCTGTTTGCTTTTTTTTTTTTTTTTTTTTTTTTGCTTTACATTTGTCCACCTCCAAATTCCCATTTCCGGTTTCCAATCTCATTCCCCAAACACTATACATATTGTCTCTCAAAATAAATATACAGGATTATGTACAAGGTCACAAGGCCCATTGGATCATTGCTAACTCACTTAAAAAGTCACAAAAAGGTGGGAGGGGGCATCCAGAATCCTCTGACGAGTCTCATAGATCCCCCTACTTGAACTCCAACTTAAAAACGTGTGTGAAGACAGAACAGTGAACAGTGGTATAAAGGTCAACTTGACTTGGCTTTAAACAAGGGTGAGAGGCACAAGACCTGGGGAGATGTTTCAGCAGACACCAGGAAGGCCCCAGGCCCATCCCTGCCAGTACCCAACGATGCCCATTGAGATGACCCCACAACAGGCCGTGCTCCTGGATCAGCCCAGGGCATGAGCAGGCACCGATCCCCCAGTGGTGTATGTTTAACTGGAGGAGTTAACAGAAGGGCTGTCCATCCATTCAGGTGCTACGAACACTGAGTGGCCTTTTATTTTCAAAATAAGAAGAGAGAGAGAAAGAGGAAGACGTTGCATTTTACACTGGGAACGTTAAGGTTTAAGGAATAAAACTCTACTTCTGTCTGCTTCTGTCATTGTTTCAGCGTCAAATGATTGCTTCCATTCTTGAAACGACACCTTTTGGTAAACAAGCTATTCTAAAAGGCGCTCATTGGTGAAAGATTAATTCCTTTGTCAAGGTTGACTCTGAGAAAGAAATTGGAATCTGAAGGTGATCAAATCCACCGTGTTTTCAAATGGAAAAGATCAAAGCGCTCGATAGCCATGCATTAGCACACCACTGTGTTCATAATGGAATTGTTACATAGCTTAAACATTCACATTTGGAAAAAGCTATGGTAATAGCTAGAGTTTTTCACAAAATAGAAAGAGGGCAAAGGAATCTCACACAGGCCCAAGGGACTGAACGGAGAGCCAGGCACTTTCTATCTTGGAAGTTTGCCCCTGTTTTTGTGTCTTATTTTTCTCATTACGAAACCCTCCTCCAGCAACAGATTTCATTCAAGTTATAACTGGGAAGGGTTTCTCTTTCTTTTTTTTTAAATAAATTCAATTAAAAAATCATCAGTTCTTCCAAACTCTAATCCTTACTTTTGCTCTGCTTTGATGGTATGGATCTGTTCACATTCATCCATCCACCTCACCCCTGATTAAATTAAGGTCAGTAACCTTTACAAAAGGCCACATGCGAAACACTCAGTCAAGTCATCAAGCATTCAAGTACCTGTAAAGTAAAGGCTAACATAGCCTGCTGTTCATGAAAAATAAAAAAAATAATTAAAAAAACTACAAAAGGAGCAACAAGGAGTGAACCCTGTTTCAGCACCATCTGAATTAAGTGTGGAAAAAGGATAAAGAACCATTAACTCACATAGGATGTGATAAAAGGGTGACTGCGCTCATGACAGGAACAACACGGCTCTACCTGACACACATGCACAGGAGGCCTGGAAGCACACCCGGTGTCTGGAAGAGCACTGTCTGACAGCAGCCACACCAGGTGTACCACGCTGAGCATCTACGCTGAATCTGCATCCAGTTCTTCCCATGGGTGCCGGGGCCACAGACACAAAGATCCGTGGCCATTGTCCTAGCAGCCACAAGGTACATTCCTTCCTAGGGAGATGGGGTCTGCCCGGTAACGTACTGCAAAGGGGAATGTGCACATCTATCTTGAGCCTCTGCAGCTAAGCCCATTATTGTTTCTTGTTTAATTAGTGATCTGTAAACAGAAAGGACCTCGAACCGCATTCAGAGAACTTTAGCACAGTCTCTCTCAGCCACTCTGAAAAGTGATGATGACACAATGTCAAACAGCTTAAAAGCCTGGCCTTACTTGCTTGCACTCCAACACTGGTGAGCCGTTCCCATTGCTAAAAACTCAAGATGGCACTAACTGAAAGAACAGTCATTCTTGTTTTATGTAGGGCTCCTCTTTCCCGCTCTCTATCCCTGGGGATGCAGAGGACACATCCACACACCCTGCCCACCTCTTCCAGTGTTTGACGCATGCTCCAGCAGGTCTGAGGAGACATATTCCTGTCCCTGGAGGAGATGCCTGATTCTCAAGAGGACGAAGTAGCACGGGAGCCACTTCATGGAGTGTAGGGAGCTGCTCACCGTACAGAGACAGGACAGCCTGCTCCCCTTCCCTCCCTGGTCCGATCTATCTACCCTTGCCTCTCCACACATCTCTGTATATGCTGATTTAACTCTATAAAATGGCATTACAAAATGGAGCCAATCACCGGCCACTTTCTTGCCCCAGGCTGGCAGCAGGCGCAAGGTGAGATCATGGCCAGTGCAGGAGTGGATGGAGTTGGGGAGGCACCTCTTCCTTCCAGCAGCACTCAGTCACTGGCTGCAGCCCCACATGTGTTGTGGCAGATTCCTTTAAGGATTTGGTTCAGATTCAATGCAAAATGTCAGAAACCTGACGCTCCTGCCCTAACTTGCTGCGCTCTGTTCAAATATTGCAATACATACGCAAAGCCAAACACATTTTGCAAGTCTTTACATGCCAGATTGCATACAAACATTTAGTAATATGTACTTTGCAGTTTTAAAGCAACTTTCAGTTAGGGATTTTGATCTTGCCATCTCAAGAGAAATTGTTTAAGCTTTATGGCATTCTCTCTAATACCAGTAGCTATTACTCTGACAAATGAGGACCTGTGCATGCCTTGGTTAAGGGAGTTGCTTAAAGCTGTGCAATACGTCAGCATTTGAGCCCAAATGAAACGTTAACCCTGGTGTAGTCTTTCTATTTAAATCACAGAATCCTAGAATCATTTGAGTTGGAAGGGACCCTTAAAGGCCATCTACTCCAACTCCCCTGCAATGAACAGAGACACCTACAGCTCAATCAGGCTGCTCTGAGCCCCATCCAGCCTGACTTTGCATGTCTCCAGGGATGGGACATACGCTAAATTTCTGGGCAACCTGTTCCAGTGCCTCACCATCCTTAGTGTAAAAACATTCTCCAGCTACTCTTCACTCCTGCTACAGAACAGCCTGGATGTCAAGGAATGAGGTATAGAAAAGCTCGCTGGTCCTTGCTGGGCACCCTCACTACACGCTCTTGCTCTTGGGGTGGTTATCGCTACAGAACACTCCAATGCACCTCAGAGAGACGTGAGATTGTGAAATGTTTTTAAAGTGCTTGTTGTTTTAGCAAACCATCACAGCACCTTCCTGACCCTTCGTTTTCACTCTTCACTTTAGAAAACACATAAATAAGCAAAGCATTACAGAAAAGCAAACAATTGTGATATTTCCACTTAAATATGCTTCCATCTGAAATGATAAAACCATTTTGGACAGTGAGCTATATTGGTACTTCCAAGGCAGGCTTTGGCCCAAGTTACCCTGCCTCATGCAAGCCCGAGAGAAGCTGCTGCCGCCAGCACTGATCCCTGACAACGCACTTTGCTTCAGGTGCAGAAATCCAGGAGGGAATTTCTCCAACTATGTGCGCTTCCAAAAAAATGAAAAGAAGCCCACAATTTGATTTCATATAAAACACTTTGTTACAGGCTGAATTCCTGCACTGCAAGAACTAACATGCTCCCTTTTTGCACCAAGATCCCTTCTGCCCTCAAAACAAAGCTATTTCTGGAGACTCAGTGGCTGCGGCCTGGTGGCAGTGCTACTCCCAGCCATGCTGCTCTGGCCCAGCTGCAGGGCCATGGAGACAAGGCCTTGCTGTGAGCAGCCCTGTGTTCCTGCGTGCACGAAGGCCCCACTGCCATCCTGCTCCCGGCAGGGCTGCTCCTCTCCTGGCCCAAAGTCAGGCCTCAGCCAGCAGGATCCACACACACTGTGGGCTCTCTGGTTTTCTGCCCGTACAAAGGAGCTCTGCCATAGTGACCACAACCAGCTTGTGAAAAACGAAGAAAAAAAATATTACAAAAATCAGCAGTCAAGGAGAAACATAATACTTCATTTCTGTCCTGCTTGTGCTCAATTTGTTTCTGAACCTGCTGCATTTTCTCCCTGTGAGATTCAAGCATTTAACGTTGCAGGGGAAAATGAACGAAAATTGCTATGACAATCAAATGCATGAAAGAAAGAAATGGCAGCTTCAAAATATTCACAACCAACACAATTTTGATTAAAGAAAGAACTCTGTTTTTAATAGTTTTTTTTATCATTAAAAAAGTTTAAACCTGCATAGCAATCATTTCAAAAATAATTATTTAATGTTCCATAATGAAACTGTACACAACATCGTCGTGAGGGACAGAGGCCTGCTGGGTGGGGAACCAGTCCAGAGCTGCGCACCGCTGGGCGCCGCTCGCCATGTCCAGGTGCGGCCAGGCCCGGCACAGTCCGGCTCCATGCGCCGGTGGCCGTGTGGGGCCGGGGCAGCTCGGCCCCCTGGGCAGCGCTCCTCAGAGTCGTTCAATGTCTCGGTACTTCTTCCTCAGGATGGAGACCTGGTCTTTAAAGAGGACAGGGTCGAGCCTCATCTGAGAGTGGATCAGCGGCATATAGCCAAACCAGCTGGCGAAAGTGTTCATGCAGCTCTGCCGTTGGGCGAAGTGGTCAGGGTCAGCCCAGCGTGAGGCCCGGGACGTCTGTGTGGAGAGGAGCAGAAGTTAAGCGGCAGCTGGGAGGCAACAAAATGGCAGCAGAGGGTGGGCACCTCAGCCAGGCAGACACTGTGCCAGGCAGCTGCAACAGGGCTTGCTAGCTCCCCGTCCTGCAGCAGTGTCTATAGAAATCTGCTCTGTGGGGGCCTTTAAGCCAGGGGATGGACACCCCATCTGTGATGGCAGCTGCTGATGGCAGGCTGGCCTCCCCGGCCTCCAAAACACTGCTGAGGGCAGCGCAGCATGGCGACTGGAGTCTAACTATGACCGGCCTCACCCACAGCATGACACCCCTGGGCAGGCCTCTCATCACCTGCCAGCACATTGCCTCACCCTATCTCTTGATCTGTTTTTGGGAGAGAGAGTAAACCATTAAAAAATGAGGAGAGGAGAGGAGAGGAGAGGAGAGGAGAGGAGAGGAGAGGAGAGGAGAGGAGAGGAGAGGAGAGGAGAGGAGAGGAGAGGAGAGGAGAGGAGAGGAGATCCGAAAGGTTTTTAAATGCATAAATTCAAGTAAAAAATATAGTTGAAATGAGGAGAGGAGAGGAGAGGAGAGGAGAGGAGAGGAGAGGAGAGGGGGTGGAAAAAGGGTGGAAAAAGGGGAGGAAAGGAAAATGGGTGGAAAAAGGGGAGGAAAGGAAAGAGAAGAGAAAAGGAAAGGAAAAGGGAAAGGGAAAGAGAGAAAGGGAGAGGGAAAAGGAGCAGGAGAGGAAAGGAAAAAGGTAAAGGGAAAAGGGAAAATAGGAAAGGGAAAAGGAAGTGAGTCCAGACCTGCAGAAATTTGAACATATTTTAAGTGGCTTGTAACTAAGCTCAGTCGAAGTCCATACATGCCTGACATTACTTGTTTGCAAATGTCCAGCAGGGAAAAACAGAGTGCTTCCAGGAAGCATACCTGTCAGGACCACTGCGGAAGACAGTACTGTCTTATGGACAGAGAAAATAAGTAGAAGTTCCACATTATATCATGATAAACTCTGACATAGGAAAAGACCACAGGTTGTATATATGCAAAATCCTATGGACTAATTTTCTAATGTTGAGAACAGCTATAATTCCAATGAAAGTCTATTGAAGCACAGCATCTCTGAGAAAATAAGACCTAACAGCTTGAATACAATTATTGTTCTCTATCTGTACTTAGACTACGCATATGAAAACAATAGAGCTATTATTTAAGAGAAGCTATAAATGATGTGAAACTCCTCCGTTTTGTTTTGTGCTACTTCTCATGCATCTCTATAGCACTTATGTTTCTACTACACTTTAAAAACAAATAAAAATTCATAAGCTCAAAGTGTGTTAATTAAAATGTGAAGAAACTGATAAAGTCAGGGAACTGCCAAAGGACTGTTGTATCAGACTTGATCTTTATCCAAGGCCTGTCCAGTTCAGCACAAGTGGTAGCTTATTATGTGCATTGATTACAGACCCTTGATTATACAGAGTCACTAAAGGCAAGCAAAAGCTTGTTGCTAGAGGATTATAGCACACATTCTGGCCATTAGCAATGAATTTCCATATGACTATTAATCTCTGTCACAACACCGAGGTTATGTTAATTTTTTATTTGTCTTTCAAGGAATTATGAACATAGTCCATTACATTTCCCAAAGCCGCACGAACAACTTGTCTTTGGGAGAGAGTTATAGTTCATGGATGATTCAAGCTACCCACACTGAAAAAAGAAAAATGATTGTTCAGACTTTGCCAAACAGCCAAAGCACACTCCTGTGGAGAGGTGAAGCTCTAACTACAAGAAACAGGCACTTTCTGGATCACACCTTCTTGTTCACACGAGGTCTTTTAGGTACCTGAATGATTCAGAATTGCTGAATACTACCTACGCATGAGATGAAAATGCAGTGGCATACAGATAATGGAGTCTACAAACTGGCACGGCCATTCTCCTGCCAAAGATCTGGGTAATGCTAATAGGAGAAAATGTGAAGGGAAAACAGAAAGTCTCTTCATTCTTCCCGACCCCTCCTTCCCATAGCAAACCTGGTAGTATTGATAATAAGACATTGCGGCAGCATAGATGGGAGATTATTTAGGACTTAGAGCTAAGGTATGACTTGTTATTGTTCCCATTGCTCGCTCACACAAGGGAAGAACAGATATGCCCCAAGTTAACATGTATCCTTGTTACTAGAATGCATATCCATTTCTGCAATGACAGAATTTATCCAATAGCTGGAAGGGGCCCCACAGTATGCATTTCATGGCTGCTAGTGAGTTATGATGTCATCATGGGACAAAAGGTACCACTGTTGTGACAATCAGTGCTTGAAACACACTATATACTTTAAAAGAGCACAGAGATGGACTGGTATATAACATTCATTAAAAATAATTAAAAATATAAAACCTTTTTAGAATTTACTTCTGCTTCTAGCATTCCATGAGGTCTTCTCTCTAGTTCTAATTTCATTAGAAAACTGGAGTTTAACTAAAATTCAGTCACTAAAATCATCAGTCCCCTGAGTTTGGGATCACTATGAGTAACGTAGTGTAAGAAATTATGAAGTAGATGCCTGCCAATACTCCTTCTGGATTTTCTTTCAATATAATAAAAGAAAATCTATAGTCCACTTAAAGCTCTGTAAAGCTAAAAACTACAAAAAATAGCCAGAATGCTATTCATTCTGTAAGCCTAATATAGAATTCAGAATGTTAAATTATTAATACATCCCAACAGCTAAAATACGCTATGGATACATACCTGTCCCATCATGGTCTCTTTATACTGTTTTTTCTGTGTTACTTTGATTGGAGGCAATTTTGTCACGGCTGACACCAAAAAATTCATTAGAATGTCCTCACAATTGGCCAGTTGGTCCACCATATTCTTTAGGCTGGCAGGCAGGTAATGAGTGTACAGGTAGTGATAATATCTGGAAAGTAACAGCAGGGCTATTAAGAGAAGCCACTGGGCTTTCAGGGATTGTGAATTCCAACTGAAACAGAAATTTTCTCTTCAACTCTACATACACCAGATCTTTTCTTCAGTCCTCTAACAGGAACTTTCTCCTAACATCTAGAGATGCCTTTGGTCTGCGGAAGTTTTAACAGCTCAGGGGTTTTCTCCAATACGCTGCAATACACTGGCCTATGATGTGTCCACTGCACTACATTTTTAGAGTAGCCAGAAGACTTTGCAGACTGCAGCTGTCAGCCAACACATACCCAGTGCTGGTCTGGAAGTAAACTCCTTTCTGCTATGCTACAGGCCATTCAGTCGAGCAGCTTAATGAATTCGGGAACTCTTTGAAGTGCGTAATTCCTGATGTTAAAAAGAGCAGTCCGACCGCCTCAAAATACAAATGACTTCAAAGAGACCAAACAAGCGCAATAATGATTACCAGATCCCCAGAGCTAAACTGAGAACTTAAATTATTACCCCATAAAAAGTAGACCCATTTATTATCTTTCCATTTTTCCCCTCCCCGGAATAATGTCTTTTATTCCCCACTACCACTTTGTTTCATGCAGAAGGACAGCCGATGCTCTGGGTTCTTACTTGTGGTAAATAGCAGCTCCTGTCAATACCATGGAATAATCGTTAGTCCACTTGGAGGTATAGCCCCACCTCTCCTTAGTGTTGTCCCAGAAGTGACTGCGAGCAGGGTACCCTACAATCCTCTCTGGAAAACTCTGCCAAACTGTAAAGGCAAAATCCACCTGCAGACAAAGGCACAGGCCAAAAGAATACCAAAATTGTTTCAATAAATGTCAACAAAACAAAATATTACCTTGTCACTAATTCATAATTCAAAATCTTGGAACTGTTGCAAAACATTAATTCTATGTATTCATCAGTAAATTAAACTGACTGCTTGACATTTTGCCCTGTAATTATGCACATTTTAATGGTTTCTGTTAAAGGGAGTCTAGAGCATCACAGCATTACATTAACATTTTCAAGCTTGCCCTTTACATATCAAACCTTTTCAAGTTACAGAAAGAACTGGTGTAGGTGCATGCATTTATACGAGGGCTGCTCCAGAAGTAATGCCTCCTATTTTATGATGTTGGCCCACAAAGTAAGAGGTGGATGTTGGTGGCATGGCAGTAGAAGGTGAGCCTTCCCACCAGTATTCTGTTCCCTGTTGTTGTCATGCTACAGATGGCAGCAGAGAAGCAGTCTGACAAAATGACAGGAATGTCAACCATGGACATGGTTGGACGTTAGGAAAAATTTCTTCTCCAAAAGAGTGGTCATGCATTGAAACAGGCTGCCCAGGGTGGTGGTTGAGTCACCATCCCTGGAACTGTTTAAGAAACATTTAGATGTTGTACTATGGGACGTGGTTTACTGGGAAGTATCAGTGGTAGGTGGACAGTTGGACTGGATGATCTTGGAAGTCTCTTCCAACCTTGGTGATTCTATGATTTTATGAAAACAGTGTTTGATATGGAAGTGCATATGAAGCAAAGGTGTGGAACTGAATTCCTCCACGCAGAAAAAATGGCACTCACTGACATTCATCAATGCTTGCTGAACATTTACAAATATCAAAAGGTGGATGTCAGCACAGTGAGGTGGTGGGTGGTGAAATTCAGAAGAGGCAACAGTGATGTGAATGACAAGCTACATTCTGGACAAAATGAAGAGTGTCTTGATCAGCTTGTCTGCATGAACTGGCGGATTACAATGAAGGAACTGTGTACTGAATATTGGCTTCAATATGTTGGAAACAATGGTGACAATGTTGGAATATCATAAAGATTGTGCCAGGTGAGTCCCTCAAATGCTCACACAGGAACAGAAAGAACAGCATGTGCAAGTTTGTCGGGACCTGCTGAACCAACATGAGGCTGGAGGTGACAGTTTCCTGGATCACAGCATTACGGGTGGTGAGATATGGTGTCACCACTATGAGCCAGAGTCAAAATGACAGTCCATGGAGTGGCAACATGTGAATTCCTCATTGAAGAAAAGGTTTAAGATGCAGCTGCCAGTGGGTAAAGTGATGTGCACTATCATTTGGGTTAGGAAAAGGATGATCCTTCTGGATTTCCTGGAACCAGGACAAACCATCAACTCCGACCATCATAACACTAAGCTGAAGTCTTGAACTTCCAGAGTCAGGCCAGAGAAGAAGACAGTCTTTCTCTTGCAACACAATAACGCCAAGCCCCATGCCCATAAGAAGATCATGGAGCACACTGCCAGTCTGGGCTGGACTGTCCTCCTACACCCACTCTACAGTCCAGATTTGGATCCTCCTGACTTCCATCTGTTCAGGCTGATGTAAGATGGATTGGATGGGTAGCATTTTCCTAACAGTGACACTGTCATAGCAGCTATCAAAAAGAGGATCACTTCCGTTGGTGTTGATTTTTACGAGCGTGGCATGCAGGCTCCTGTATTTGCCTCCTGGCAAAAATACACAGCAAATGGTGATGAGTAAGCTGAAAAATAGTGTCATGTATCTGTTATGTAGAATTTGGTCTATTGAATAGTGACAGTGTGTTCTTTGTATCTGTTGTGGTTTCCAGGGAAATAAATAGGAAGCATCACTTTCGGATCGACCTGCGTACTTACATGCAATATAGAGTGGTAAAAGCCACGTAGATAACTGAACCTTTTGCACATATTCATGCATTTCACTTACCTACCATTTCAGTACTGTCAACAGAAAGCTTGGAAAATCAGGAATCAAACACCTTAAATTATAGGGGTGGCTCAGTGAGATTAAAACATGCAATCAGTGTGGATTTCTTTTATACCTTCCATCTGCTTTGAGCCTTTAAGGCACTTGGAGATGATACCTTTAAGGCTGTATGTATGACCAAGAGGGTTAAACATATAGCTTAATAAAAACGAAGGTAGATTCCATTGTAGTTAAGTGGCTTTAGGAGTCTGTGCTTTAAAAAATGGATTTTACTGTATGAATCACAAGAAGATATTAAATGCTAACATAGAGTTTCTTTCATTTATTTATCTATTTATTTATTTATCTCGCTGTTACTAGCTTAATAATTCAAATCTCAGAGATCTGAAAGGTTGATATGGGATTGCTGCCCCGGAATCCCACCAAATAAATACTAGTCATAAGAGGAAAGAGATGGTTGGGGTAGTTTGCAGAAGGCTCATCAGCATTTGATTTGAAAGGCATTTGGTAAAAACACATATGGAAATTTTTTATCATGTTAAAGTTGGTTGGCAGTCCCTTCACTTTGAGCTCAAGCTAGATTCAAATTTTAAAAAGAGCTAAAGGCAATTCTAATTGTCCCAGTCAAAACCAAGAGAAAAAGGGACTTGTTTCTGCATTGCATATTTCCCTCTCTGTACCAGAGGGACCTAAAACCTTGCTCAAAAATGCCTGGAAAACCTTTCAAGAACACAGCAAAAGTCAAGAGTGTAGATGTTAGATAAAGAATAGCTGCTATGAGAATAGTCACATCTTGTGTGATTATTGTCAGACTTCCCTCATTTACAAGCACTTTTATGAAACAGAAGAGTCACACATGTACTGGAACACAATGCTAAGGACTGGTTATTTTCTTTCAAGTTGTTTCAAGGAATCTGAGGCCAACTAGAAAGACAATGTGCACAAACCAGTTATCGTTTCGATAGTTCTGATCTCATCCAAATCAATACCACATGAAAGAGCTAAAGGTTTTTTCCCTGTAAAGGCCTGTCCTATAAAGCCTGACATCTGTTTTCTTTCGAGATGTTTAAGAATCTCAAATAAATAAAAAAGCGGCAACACCCAGTGTCTTCACTCATGTATTCAAGTATCTGTCCTTGTACCAGTGAAAAACACTAAACCAATCATCCTACCAGAAAAAAATCCAAACCGGTCCTTACGCTGTGTAATTTTGCAGCATTACCACTCAGCTGATCAACAGGAAAAGCCAATCCAGCTGCCAGTCTCATAAATCCCCATATCATTCCTAACTCATGCTGATTTCTAATTACTTCCCACACAAACATCCCTCTGTGCACGTGACAGAGCTCCTCTCAAGAGAGCAACCGTTTGCTGTTCCGCTGCAAAGGGGAAACTGTTACTCCACGAGAGCTGGACAGGGCAGAAGATGTGTCTGGCAATTGCTCCTCCCAACAGGAATGTGATCGTGTCTGACCACGTTGCTAAACTGCTTCTTCTGGTCCCCGAAGCTTCGCCACAATGACCACCCATGAGCAGCCAGTTCTGAGGGAAGTTTCATACCACACGCTTCACGTCAGCGTTTGAAACAGGCTGTTTCTTTGTGTAAGCTGCATGATGAGAAGTGAAGGAGTAGAAAGAACCCAGTTCTTCTCAGAGAGCCACCAAAAGCATAGGGGCAGGAGGCTCAGAGCCAAAACCTACCATGCAAACACGCAGTATCGTGCTTACAGGAGGGAAGAATCCACAAAACAATGCATACGTTATTTCACACAACAACACATATTTGCATTTGAAAATGTTCAGTGTAAAATATGGCCAAGTCAAATGAGAAATACTGTTTCACATGCATTCCAGAAGCCCAAATGACTATAAAATAAGGACAATGATAAATACTAGGCAAAAAAACACAAAGCCCCAAATCCTCCTGCAATCCACAGGTTAGACTTATGTAACTACCACCTCAGTACAATGAACCCAGGCAGGTTTTACCACGAGCATCCTGAACAAAAAGCTGCTTAGGATCTCCAGCCCCAGGACAAATGTATTTTTTCAGTTTGGTGTTTAGGATTTTTCAGCTGTGCGGGGCTCTGCACATAAATGATTTGGGAGCAGCTGTGTTCTTCCTCATCTCGCAGGAGCTACCAGGATGTAGCCTTGGTATCATGTAGGTTCAATGCCATTTGAAAAGCAGAAGAGGGCTACCAGGGCACCTTCTGGAGCAGCTTAACCACAGCACAAGAAAACCATACTGGGGAGGAGAACAGCTGCAATCTCAACCATTTAGAAAAAATCCAGTGACATATTAGGGTATATAGCAGTGACTGGTGGCTAATGTTAGGCATTTGCTCACTAGCAGCAATTGCATCAGTGAAAAGTCCACATCATTGACAAAGAAAGCACTTTTATAAAGGTGAAATGAGGAGAAAGGAATAGCCATGGACACGGGAAAAAAAAAAGGAAAACAAAAGAAAATCAATTTTTTCAAGCTATTCCCTGGCCGTCATTAATAATGTATTTCCCAAATATTGCACTCTATATAAACTGTCATCAGTTTCCCCTGTGGTTCTCAGGAAGAGGTTCCAGAAATCAATACTCATCCCAGTTGTAAAAATTGGTTTTCTACAGTGTTTTTCTTTCTTAGAGCTATCTTGCTCTTAGCACAAACACTCCAACACCTAAACTAGCAAAGATCTCCAACTTTATGGGAAGACACAACAGTCAGCAAGAGAACATTCCCCAGCAAATGGTGCATTAGATGGCAACGCTCTCTTTTGGAGCAACAGCAATCTCCTGCTGCTGACACTCCTTCTTTCCCCACCTACATCCTACTGGTAGTAGAGGGAGGAAAAAAAACCCTACCCTAATCAGAAAAGTGAGAACAGAGTATTAAAGTCGACTGCTCTTGGCTGCCTACACCCACTCGCAGCTATGTTACTAAAATAATAAAGAACGGAAGAACCATATGCTAATGATGAGCCAATTAACTGAGGTGAAAAGCTCCTCTGATGGCAGTGGCAGGGTTTCTGAAACAAGTGCAAAACAAAAAATCTGAGGAGTGTCGCAGGAAACCTTCTAACATTTGGCCACTGGCAAGGCTAAGAGAAGAGCCTATCTGCTGTGCTCAGGATCAGCCAAGGAGCCAGGCAGACTCTCCAGATGTCAGAGACCCTTACCTCAGTGGTTGAAAGCACGGTGTCCTCATCCAGGCTTAGCACTGCATCTGTCACTATGTTGTCGTAGGGCAGGAAGCGACTGCTCATAACCTGTGGGTATTCAAGGCAGGAAAGGGAAGAAAATAAATCACTGAAAGGACTAATTTCCCTGGGAAGTACTCTATTTCATTCCTCACTCCTATGTCCTTTCATCTGAGGCACATCGCATGTCGGTCTGACAGAAAGGACCACTCAGCTCAGGAGGGAAAGACTGTCATTTTTGTCACCCCAGCAGTCAGTTTACACCTTCTACTTGAGGAGTAATTTCTGAACAGATCTCTCTCTTTGGAGTAGGCTGCCTTCCTTATGTGACAAACTGTCACGGTCCACACCGAGAATCAGATGTACCAGAGCTTCCCTGGAAGCTGTGCCTCCGCCCTCCCATGGGGTGTGAGGATTAGAGACAACAAAGTGCTGACAAGGACTCTGTCGCACTCGTAAGGTTACAGCTAGGAAGCCAAGGAGTACAGGCTGTGCGTGAAGGAAGTTATGCTGCCAGGACTGCACCCCTGTAAGTGGCACACCTGCACCCCTGGGCATTGCTGTTCCATCAGTAGGGAGCTGCTGCCACATGATGCAATGTTTTATATCAGAAATGGAGAATACACTAAGGAACATGATGATCTGTTGGGCTTTGTTCGCAGCAAGAATTACATTGATATTGTAGCATTTCTAAAAGTCACATTTTTAAGTGACACAGCTGTATATGTATAAAATCTATATGCAGAATTTTTTTTTGTAAGTATGGCAGGATAGTTCTCACAGCAATAGGAAATGGATGGGAAAGTGGAATCAAAAAGATAACAGCAAGAGATGAGAATCCATACGGTTTCTTTACAAGACTAATTAGCACCTTCTGAGAACTGATGAGTGGTAATAAGGACATGACGCTATTTGTTTCCCTCATTTGCTAAGAAAAATAGCCTGGGTAGATAATAGACTTCCTTTCAAGCTTATTATGCCAAGAAATCACTACAAAAAGCAGGCCTGCTTAGGGGAGATCACCTTCTGGAAACGGACACAGAGGAGTTTTTCCTGTAGTTCGTTATGGACATGGTCAGCTGTGTGTCCCTTGCAGCCTGTACAGAAGCAAGTCCCTAAACCTATGCCTCCATTCAGAGAGAACTCTGCCTCCACATTCAGGAGGTTCACAGCGTCCATCTGGAGAGGATCTCTTCACCGCTGGGATGGGCCTCGCTCCAGGGAGGCCATGGCTGAGAGGGAGAGGTGAGCTGCAAGGTGCTGGCAGTTTTACTTTGCTTATGCAGAGGAAAAGCAGAGCAAGAGGCCACCAGGAGACCAAGGTTCTCACCCTATTCATTTAGAGGCCATGGAAAACAGTCAGAATTACTCAGCTATTTTCTTTAGGTATTTAAAGCTCCCTGTCGTAAAATGTCTGAGATAATATATCTTGATTTCAAGGACAGGAGTGCAGGTTAGGTAAAGGCAGACCTCCGCGATCCCCTGCACGTAGTGACTGTGCCTGCCAGTATGCTTCAGTTAAGTCTGAAGATGAAAAAGCAGTTCCTTTGTACAACCTTCAAATTGGACAGCTCTGGCTCTGCACGCTTTGTCCAAACAAGCAGCGTTTCTCCACAAGAAGCCATTGGCATACGTTGGGATATTAGAGAGATGAGACTGTCCACTATAAACACACCTTTGTGTACTCAAGAGACTCATTTGTAATCTAAACAGTGCCCGGGCCAATTTCTACAAACGCAGAGGAACCGGTCAAAGGTTTTCTCCTCTATCTCACCTCTGCAAGCTTTCCAGAAAGAAAGAAAAAGTCTGCAATGTTCAAAAGGCTCAGAAATTACTACAGCCTTTCTATACATATATGTGGCTAGCTAAAGGCACAAGCCATTAGATGCAAACTTTGCAGGGCCCTTGCTTTCCTTTTGTTAAGGTGACTGGGGCAAAAGACCAAAGATAGGACTACAATTTCAAAACAGGATTGTACAGCTAAAGCAGCTGAAAGTTCTGTTTGCAAACGCAGAGCTTGAGAGCCAGATGATAGAGATGGCAGAAGGGACCAGCCCACATGTGTGTCCATCAGAGCCCAGAAGCCCACAGAAGCAGCCCTGCTTCTCTCAGGCCTGACTTTGGGGGGTAATCATCTACTCCACTGTAGATTTTTAAAAGAAACCTCTTTTCTCATTTGGGTGCTGTCTGTTTCAGCTCTGTGGAATTGCAAACAAACAGGTCTGTTGCATAGCAGGAGATGACATGGTGGTTTTATTTCCATGCAAGTGGCCCTTGTCCCTTCCTTTCTTGTTTTGTGATGAGATCCCCTTGCAGACAGAATTATCCTACAGGGCCATGAAAGAAAGTATTTTTCAAAGGTGGGCTAGCACTATTCTCTCTCATCTCTTTCTCTGTTTCTGAGTCTGTAGCTGATCCCCAAGTCTTGCCACTGACTGCTCAGACTCAGTGAATCCAGCTGCATCACCAGTTTCATGCACCTGCAGGGAGGCAGAAATCTCCAGGGACAAGGACAGAACTACCTGCTTTCAGGACCACATTTCAAAATAGGGCCCCACCTGTGAATCTCAGACTCCTGGCATTAATTGCCATGCTGATGGTTTCTGAGAGCGTGGGCCATGTGCATGAAATATGACTCTGTGACCAAGCTGATACAAGGGGCCAAGGAACAGAGAGGAACTGTCACACAGTTGGGAACTACAAAGCTTTCATCAAAGCAGCTGGAAAAATAAATTTGGGTCCCATTGGGACCCATCATCTTTTATGATGCTTCCGTCCACGTACCTTGCTCTCTCCTTCAATGACTATGACAGGCACAGAAGTGGCAGGCCAGCGGTGTTTGGCTGGGAGGGGTTTATCACAATTCCATAAAACAATAATCTGAAAGAGAATATTGGACCACGATCAGACACTTTTGTGGCAATGCAGTCCAAGCCCTACAGATTCAGATCTCCAGATTTTGAATGTCCAGACCAACAAGAATTATACAAATCTGTACAAAAACAACACTTCCTACAGTAATCTCACTCATCCAGACTATATACATCCTCTCAAGTAAATGTAAGCTGGACAAGAACTCAGCAAGACTCAGTTTAAGCCAGGTCATATGGATGTCACTGATTTATTTTGGCCAAAATGCTTGTGATCCTCCATTGTGAGAGGGCGCTCCTACTGAACTCCCTGAGGTTCTTTTAGGTAAGCCAAAATCCTGGCACTGCTGAAACTAAGAGCCAGAGTACGAGGAAAGGTAATCATGTAGGGACTCTTGAGACACAGACATCCTTTCGCAGTTTGCAGCATATGCAGTCCTGATCTTCAAAGAACAGTCATTGTTCTACGTGTCTCATGAAACAAAGGGGTTTCTTTATTGTCTCTGTTCTAACCACATTATACTCAGAACTTTTGTTTCCCATGCATGCAGGTCACAGACACTAGACATCTCAGAGAAAAGAAACATGAGAACTGAAACAAGGGTTTGAAAGTAGACTGAGAAGACCTGAAATCAATAGGCTCTTTTCTCCTGGGACAGTAGTTCTGTCTCCAGTGTGACCGACAGTCAAACAGTGCTGCTTACCTGTGCACAGTACTGGGACTTGGCTACAGCAACCAGGAGTTTCAGCACAGGCTGAGATTGGGAAACCAGAGGAGTTACTGCATGGATAACGGCAGTGAACGTGGGGAGAGGCTTCAGACCTGCAGCAAAGAGATATGTGTTCAGTAAAGACAAAATTGCTCCATTTAGTAGAGATTAAAGGACTTGGAGATGGTAAAACAACCTGTGCTTAATGCAAACCTTGCCAAATCTTTTAGGCCATCTCCGTAAGTCATGGACACTAGCCCCAGACACTTCAGAGGTGACACTTCACTTTAACTCCCAGATCCTCTGAAATACCTGACTCCAATACAATTACTGCCTTCTCTTATTATTTCCATAGATGTCCTGTGATCTCTTTCCTTCATCCAGTTTGCCCCACAGGTAATACCTAGTTTGCTCAGCTGAATTTCTTTCTTGACACCAGCTTCCTGGTTTTGCTGCCTGGCTCTGGATGCATGACATTTCCAGGTACAGGTACATCCCCGATTTCCAGAATTGTGTTCCATTTCCTCAGTTCCCTTACTGTCTCTGCAAGGCCTTTGCTCTTTCTGGATCAATCCCCATCCACGTGCATCTTCAGTTACCTCCTGAGCTGATAATTCTGTTTCCATCCTTGCCTTTCAATGCTGATATTTTTGTCTTGCTGTGCTTTCCTTTCCTGCCTGAAATAACAGATCGTACTGGCTTCTGCCCTTCATTACTGCTCTCAGTTTTATCTACATTCATCTGTGTGGGGTCATAGTCATTTTTCATTAAAATTCCCACAGAAACCTTCTTCTCCTTCTTTATCATGGTAACTGTGAATTTTTAGCAGGTAGGCAGCACAGATCGACACAAGTGGGATGGCACAGGCTGAGCCAAAAGTGGAAGCAGTCTCATACGCAGGATCACTTCAGACTGCAGGCACATTCCCCCACAGAATTCATCACTGAAGCTCTGCTTCAGAAAAAGCCACGGATCTAACTCCTAGTCATTCCTTCTACTGGAATCCATAAGAGGACACAGAGTATGGAGAATAAATCCATACCAACTATGCACTCCAATTATAAGTGTCATGGGTAAATTACCACTTTTCCAATTTGCCAAGCACAAATAAACAAAGTAAGCAAAAAACTATCCCTCTTATGTCCCCTTGGGCCACAAATAGGTCAGTAACTCAGGCATTAATTACTGGCAACTGAAAAGTATGAAGGAACCCAGTTTTTTTTAAAAACAATATTTGCAAGCGAGAAGCACATGATGCATGTTGATGAGTCAGACATTCCAGTCTGCAGTGAACAGGGAATGGAAACAGAAAGCATCATTAACTAGAAATGAATGGTAAGTCGCCTGGCACATCCTATTCAAGGATCAATGATATTCCAAATACCACTGCAGTGTAGGAAGAGTTCACTCACCGAGATTAGCATAGTAGTAAGGAAAATCTCCCAGATATGAGGAATACTGTGGCAGTACAAATAACCCTCCAGGATGTTTGTTCCATATTAAGCTGTTACGTGATATGTGCTTAAATATTCTGTCCTGAATAATCTGGAAAACAAGAGAGGCAATGACTGTTAAATAGGCTCTAATAGCCACTGGTAGAAGCTTCAGGGACTCCAGATGACTGGAATCATCACTCAGTTTGCAGAAAGCTGAGGCACACAAATTCTGAGACATTCCTGCTTAATCTCTCTCAAAATGACACGGAACCAGTATATTTCAACACCACTCCAGCAGCTCAGGCTTTGTGTAGTAGGCTTCGGAGCACCTCATTAGTCTCTGTGGATGTGGGGACCTTGCCATTCACTGCATTCCGTATTTAAAGTCAATCGTTTCATCTATTGGAGTGAGTTAGTGGTAGTACGCCCGATTAGTGCATTGTCAGTTTTACTATCCAGAACTCACATAAGATAATTATTTTAGGATGGCATTACAAAGCTAGGTATTATTCTGAGATAACAAGAGCATTCAAAACCACAAAGACTTTCAGCAAATCAAGCTGCACTAATTATTCATTTTTGCTTATTATAAAGGGTTATTAGTATTCAGATACATCAATGATTCTACGTCTCAGTTCTGCAACAGCTCCTTGTTGGCTGAAACAGAAAAAGATCTTTTAGCAACTCTACTGTCTATCTTTGTGGAGGGCCACAAACACAGATTCCCAGACTTTTAAGGGCAGACCAGTTTGCTAGGTCATCTACTTTATCATGTGGAATACCACAAGCCACAAAAAAGATACACGGTCATGTAATTAATGTGTATTTATAAAACTAATTGCAGTTACTTCAGATCAGTTGCAACTATGTAAGAACCAGTTTGGTTCTTACACCAACAAGAGCTTTCCCAGACTTGCTGCAAAGGCATAACAACGTTCAGCAGTGAGAAGTTAAAAGTAGACAAATTCAGCAGCCCAACAAGACACAATCTTCTAAGTGCAATCTGCTGTTGGGCCACACGTTCTTACAGATTTGCCTTCCTTTGAAACATGAGAGATTGGCAGGTCTGGCAACAGGATATCGGAAAGGACTGGGGGATGCTGAATGGAGAATCTTCTGCTAAGACAGCTAAGCAAGATTTCCTTGCCTCCTTCTGCAGCTCATCTTCTGGGATCTCCTAAGGAGATTTCATGTAATTGGTGGTTTATGCATTACACAGGGCTCAAATGCCAACAACATGTTGGCTCTCTCCGGTCTTAACCTGGGCTTATTTGAGTGAAAATCTGTGGCTCTGAAGCAAACCTGACCCCTAGGTCCATTCTGGCCTTACAGTCTATGACACTAAAGAAGGTCTATACCTACAGCATAGAAAAAACAAAAGCAAGCAAAAAGACCTCAAATAACAAAAGCCAAAGAAAACCAGATGCTTGAGTTTAAGCAAGCTCAAAATCTCTGCAAGCAGCTGAGTTCAAGGACATTTGGTCAGTACAGAACATGATCAGTCATCTCCCTGGAATTCTTGATTGCTATGAAAAAAAAATAAATATTAAAGCATTAGTTATCTTGTGCTAGACAATCCACTGCTGGTGGCCATGTAAGTACAGTTAACTTGGGGCAAATGTCAGGCATTTGTATGCTTGTCTTGATTTTGCCTACAGTCAACTAGCATTACTAACATGCAGCAATTTGCTGACATGTCTGAGTTAATTTGACTTATTTTTCTGTGGGAATAACAGACTTAATGACCATATTTCCATCACTGACAAGAGCAGATCTGGCTATCTGGAAAGCGAGGTGTATCAGTTGTCAGACCTCCTGCGTGGTGGGGGGAGCGAGGGAAAAAAGACGACGACTGCTGTTTCTCCATCTGCAAGTTATAGCACTGAACAAAGAGAGAACCTAGAAAGTACATATTTTCGAGTGTTTACCATGAAGCCTAAACACTGCAGCTCCTTCCTCCTGTTTTCTCAGAACCGGGGCATAATCAGATAAGGGGAAGTCTGTGAATTTACATGGTCAGGAGGTTTTCACAGACGGCGGAGATTTCCATTGAGCTGGTAGCCAACAAGGCTGCAGGGGAAACACATGGCTCGCATTCAGCTCTGCCTCAGCGCACCCAGAGCGTGAGCAGCTCTAACGCGGAGCAGACCCTGATGCCACGCAGGGTACGCGGCCCTCGGTGCACAGCAGGCATACAGATCTCCCTACCACGGGAGCTGGCCTGCACCATACATCACGGCTCACCAACGGGGATTTATTTATCACAGTCCTGGTCTACATAAGAAATCTAGCTGTCTGCAGTGATAGAGGGGAGAAAAGGCAACTTGGCAGAAAGAGAGCAGAAGTGTATAAAAAACAGATCACATGGGGGATCAATCAATTAGAATTCAGAGTGTGCAGTGTTACCCATATTGCAGGGACAGACAGCAGCTATACAGTGTCTCCAGTGGTGAAACATGACAGGAAGTTTAATAAGAGAAGGAAGGTGTTATGAACTCTATCGAGATCTCCCTTTTTTTTTATTTTTGGAATTCATTAATAATCCAATATTTTTGTCTCTCTCACCTTCACATTTCAAAAAGTTCATATATTGCCTTAATTATTGCTTCTTCCTAATATGCCCCAGCCAAGCACCACACATTTCTTGTATGCCCTTTGCGCTGTCCCCTCCCCCCCTCTCCCTTCCTGCGCAGAGCACGGAGCACACTGCACAGGTACTTAGGTGTGTCTGGGGCTTGTTTCCACAGAAGACCAAGGTGAAACAGTGAAGATTCACTGACATGTGTATGGATGGTGCTGCTGCTGGAGCAGACCCACATGAACACCCACCTCCTAACCCGCACCATGCCCATGGCACCAGGCAGCTCCTCTGTGCCTGCAGAAGAGATTACTGGCCAAACATTTCAAACCTCCCATTTTGGGCTATGAGGCATTTGGCTCAGGTTACTAAATGCTGTGAGAAGGTCAAGGACCTGAACATGTGACCTAATGTTTTCATAGGTGTCCATGATACAAAGCAGAGGGCATCCCTGATATCCTTGTGGACACCTGAGCTGGTGAAGGCTTTTTGCTGCACTGATAACCACTTATCTGGACATGGTACAGCACTGAAGGAAGCTGCTGGTATCACCAGAGCATTCAAACGCCACAGTGTTACAAAAGAAAGTGGATAAAATCAATCAGAAAAAAATAACCTTGCTAGGAACTTGGAACTTGGGTTTTAAAAAGAGGATATATTGCTTGCAGATCTCTGACAGCATGTATCACTCTCAGCTGTTTTATTCCTTTTCTAAGGAAAATTAACTCTGGACAAGTTGAAATGTGAAATGAGTATCTGTTCATATGAACAAAATTCCTTGTAGCTGTCTTTACAAATTCTGAGAATCTTGAATAAAATAAAGCAAAACAAAATAAAAACCTAAAGCCCTCAAAGCAAAACCACCCTTGCAAACAAATGGAAAAACCCAGAAGATAACTTCAACACCAGGTATACATTACTTGGTTCCACTAAATTAAACCTTGCAGGAAGATTTCTGTTTTTCTTTTCCTCTTTTTTGCCTCTAAGCAGGAACTCAGCTTGCTGGATATCCAGCTGCTTGAGCTTTATTACAGGTGTTCCTGTCCCCTGAGCACTTACATGGGCCAACGTTGTAGCTGGTCCAGACAGACCTAAAATCACATCTGTGAGCACTGGAGCATGATGAGATGGATGCCAAGGCCATGGGGGCTGCAGGTGACATCTCTTGGGATCAGCCCAGCATGGGTAGGAGAGGGGCAGTGAGGAGGGCTGTGCAGCCTTCTCCTTCTAGCAATCCCTAATGGGGCGTGTGCAGGGAAGGGGTAGATGGTGGGCACCTGGTTGTCTCTAGGGGTACTTCTTCAAGGGTGAATTAGACTCTGAGAGCCGTCATGCAGTCTTCCAGCTTTGCTAGTCTGATCTTGTTGCGGGCTAATAATTACCACTACTTCATCAGTGCTCATGGGGAGACTTGAGGGTGAAGAGCTGTTTTCATTTGGCAGCATGGATGAAGCCATGCTCTTCTGGGGACAAGGACAGCATGGTGAGGACAACTATGCAACAGGCTCCAAAAATGTTCCCTGGCTGATTTTCTTCACTGGCATAGGAAAATCTAAATGACTGTCTTGCAGCAGCTGGAAGTGAGTCTGCCATGGGCAACCTCCACTGACAAAGCATGGGCAGCAGCACTCCTTCACAGACTGCAGGGAAAAGGAGGCACAGCAGGAAACATGGGGCTTTACAACCCTGCACAAAGAGGGCTGTAACTGAAGAGGAATTAGCCTAAGACAAATGCACTGGCACCTATAAAGCAAGCCACTTTCAGTGGTAACAGCATGTCAAAAATTTTAGTGCAAAACTGCAGAACAATTAGAAGAGAAAACTGCTTTTGAAATTGTAGCCTGGGCTCTACTTCTAAAGAGCCTTTTATCTTTCCCGTGTCCCTTGAATTCAGAAAGGATTCTCTCCACATTCTAGATCATCTGTCTCCCTGTTTAATAGCAGTCTAATTATGATTATTTATTAATATTTTATAGAGGCCTTTCCCTTATCCTGCATGTGAAGATAAAACACATAACTTACGAGCCCCTATTTTCTTTCAGCCAGACCGACAGCCCCATCACAAGACATCAAAATTTTACAAAATGGTCAAGAAGCTTCACAGTCTCTTTTTTCCAAAATGAATTCTAGAAAGATTTCTTTAAGAAACATATCCACTTCCAGTGACAAGGACAGTGATTCGTAAGCCATAAAGCCTTGTGAAGGCAAGATCACACATGACAACTTTTCCATGTGTTAGACAGCTCCCATTCTTCACCGTGTCAGCTCTCTAATGTGGATACCAACAATGAACCAAGTATTTCCTTAGGGAAGAAAACTTATCAAGACACTGAGTGCTTCTCCCAGTGACCAATTGCATGTCATTAAACCCAAGGTCTGATGCCGGCGGAGCACAGGAGCAGCTGGATGGGTACGGAAACCTCGTTGCTCTGCACAATCCCAGACAGCTTTTACTCACCTCTAGTGTAGTCAATACAATCTTCTCAACTGAAGAAAAATAAGCCTCCCACAAGAACTGTGTCTGCTGTCTAAGTGCTAGGATTTTATCCTGATGGATAGACCTGATTGTAGAAGGAATCTGTAATACAAGATGTAATATAGTCAGAAGCTTCAGAAAACAACGCAGTCTCATCAAATTAATATGCTGCTGACAAGCCCTCTCCTCTATTAGCAAGCTGCACAGCTTCAGTGCTCCCATCCAACACGATGTGTGTGCCAACAGTTAGAGCCCTGATGGAGATACAGATGAGACACAGCCCTTTGCAACCTTTGGTACTGGCACACTAGAATATACGATTTTCTTGTTTTTAATTTGCTTTCTCTCAGTTTTTGGTTGTTTCTATGGAAGCAAAAACTCCCTCTCCCCTTCTCTCCCCAGCGTTGCGCTGTGGCACAGTGAGCAGCTCCTCCATAAATCCCTCACGCACAGCTTTTCACGGACTGGCAGTTCAGCAGACAGGAAACTGCAGGACTCTGGGTCCAATGATAATCCCCACTCTCAGAGTATATTAAAGGGATCTGGAATTGCATTTACCACAGCATGGCAATACTAAGTGCCGTGAGGAAAACACAGTGACATCTGAAGCAATACTCCACTTTTGGGGAACATGTGGATCAAATTGCGTTTTGCTCATTGTGGGTAGAAAGAGTAATGTCTCTCACAACACCTGGTATTCACAAGGGAAAACACTGCTTCCTTTTTCCCTTCTCCGTTAAAGCAACATTTTAAGATGCCTTACAAAGAAAACCCTATTTGTCCTGCTGCAGCACCTTGTGATTGAAAAATGGGACTGCTGGCTGGATCAGAAGAGGGCTTCCCTCTTCAGAAGTATTTCCCATCCTCACATCCCTCTTCCGTACTGGAGGGAAGCTAATGAGCATACGTGCCACTGGTTAACTTCTTAGGACCTTGATCACGGCCTCCAGTACGCTACTTTGACAATGCAAATTGACATTATCAAGGGAATTTAACTGCAATTTGCTTCAATTACAAGGGCTACTCACAGCACTGGAAAGGCCTCTAACATATTTTGCACATCTGCACTCATTTCTTCTAGGAATGAGGAGCTGTGCCTTTGCACCTACTCTGTTTGGGATTTCGAATGAGGCCACTCTCGGACAGTCATTTTTCACAGAGCTTTCAACTCAGTCATGAGCTGTAAAAGCACATACCTTGGCTGGGTGATGCTCTTTGCGCATCCCAGCTTACTCTGAAATTTAACTGCAACCCAACACATCCACCCTTTCCTGGTCAAAACACACTTTGCTTATTCCTAAAACATTCTGAGAAGTGGCAACGATCGTTATTTGGTTTCATGTGCTCTTGAATCAAAAAATCTCCTATTAAACATTTTATTTGAGTTGTTAAGAATTTGCATGTAATGAATTTCCACAAGAATCAGAAAATTTTTTACTGCATTGCTTGCATTTGGGTCTGGACAGAGCAACCCAAAAGACCGTGTCTCAACAGCATGCAGTGCCAGATGTGATAATCTTGACTCTGCTGAAGACACTGCTATATACAGTAAAGAATTTGAGCTTCCAAGGGAGTAATGACTGCACACGAGAGGAAATGTTCAGAACATCAAAGGTGGTTCATTCGCCATATTTCCTGTATGTCTTTAGGTAAAACCTGCCCTACAAAAAAGTATTAAAGACAGAAGCCAAACCGAGGCTTTCATACATGTTTTTTATCTATACTGGCTGTCCACAGATACATATTAATCACACCCATGACCATTACCAACAACAATCATACAATCAAAGCCACTTCAGTGATGCAATACAGCATATTTTTCTAAAAAGTTAAGCATTTAATTGCATTATTTCTAACCTCACTTGTGTGTACATACATGTGAGAGCAAGAGAAGAAATCAATACCCATTCACCACCATGCCCTCTGAACGCGAAGGCCGCTCTGCCTGAGAAGGGTACTGCAAGAAGTCAGGGTTTTGCAGACCGGCCTATGCTTGCAGTCCTGCAACGCCAGTGCCAAGGTTAAAAAAAAGCCTTGGTGCCCACCCTCTTGCAACAGCTGGAAAGGAAAATCAGAGCTCCCATTTTAACTGCATTTGCTTATTAGTTATTAATCTACTTGTCCAGATAGACAGGTGGGGAAAATGATGTATTAATACTAATCTGGCAGGATTACACTGGAATTACTAGAACTGGATGACGTCCTAATAAAAGGTCATTTCAGTAGTAAGTTGGGGGAAGGGAACAGCCACCTTGCAAAAATAAATGCAGAAAGGCTGGATTAAATTCTCCTAGTGCTATGATGAGGAGAATATGCAAATAAAAACATCCGAGCTGCTCTAAAACAGGAAATGAAAAACTGTAACATAACAAAAACATTTCCCAGAGCAGACATTCAGGCCCTCTGCCAGCTCTTTAAAAACACTGTTAATAATGGTGCAGTAGCTGTTCAATATGGAAGCAGCTGTGAGGAGAGCGAATGGCATGTTACCGGAAAGCATGAAGATCAGCAAATTATTATCATTTAAAGAGAGAAATAATTTTGCTCAGAAAAAGCCAGGCTGTCCACTGAAGCAAAATTCAAATGTCTTTCTTTCGGTTGCAGCTTGTGTCTCATTAACGACAACAGGCAGCACTTCACAAGGCTTGCTAGGCCAGCTCTTTACAAATATTTACATCTTCAGACAAGTAAGTAAGCATCTAATGAGATTTTTAGAGGTACTTCAATTTCTGGGTGTCAACCCACCTGCACCTCTGAACACTTCTCTCCATAGATGGCAATAGCTTGCCACTTTGGAAATGAGTTAACAACAACAAAACCCTTCTTCTCGTGGGACAAGCCAGTGTGCACTAGCGTGCAGTGTGCTCTGCAAACAGCACACTCTGCCCTAGAGCTGCAAAATCCATTTTTTGTAAAAAGAGTTCTAAATGTCGTCTTGTCCCCATGAATACATTTTCAAGAGGTCAGGAAGAACACCAGTGGCACTGACGCAGAAATGATTACATACAAGACGCGTAGTGGCTATTGCAGATCTCGTAGGTCTCAGCTTTGGGTGGGCAATGGCATTCCAACAAATGCTGCTTTGAGGAAAGCAATCTTTCAAGAGCTTTTCCTAATATCAACTTCTATACACACTTTAAAAAACACAGACTACAGTGTCCACCGGGGAAACAGAAAAAAAAGACCTAGTGGATTTAAAGACAAAAGCAGATGCTAAAGGTAACAGGGCATTTCTAATTTCTCAGCTCGCTTCTGTTCCATGATCTTGGGGAGATTAACAATGAAGCGATGTGGGATTGCTTCAGAAAGAAGTGCTTCATGTTCTGGACATCAGAAAAAGTCAGGATCTCCTTCCCACAAAACCATCAGGTATTAACTCCGGCCTCAGAGATGGCTTTGCTGAGGAGGCCTTCAGGCCTGTCAGCCATTTCGGCAGCACTGGCTGAGCTTCGAGTTCCAGCTCTTTCTGAAGGAGGAGAGCAGGAACTGCCTTCAGCTTCTTCTCCTTCCCCACAGTCCCAGCTCGAGACAGCCCTGCCTGGGAGACGCATCCACCAGCGAAAATGCCAAGCTCTTAGGCAAAATAAAAAAGCCTCCTGCGTTCAAGCATGTGGCCTACTGGCTGCAGTGACATTCAGGTCAGAACACGAATGATGTCATATTAAATGAGTTCATTGCTGGCGTGACACAGACAATCCCTTCATGATAAAAATTCTTTTACAGCTCTGACCTTTTGGATTCATCTTCCTTGTCCGTTTAGGCGGCGGCAGACAACAATCAACTGACCTACTGCCGGTCGCCGTCTTTATCTTACCTGTAATAGCAACCTCTCATCCCCGATGACGGCAGCCTGCTTCCAATCAATCACTTCTGAGAATGGCAGTTCCCATCCATTGCTGAGCATCACGGGCACACAGGCAGCCTGCAAAGAACCACTGCACTCGTTAGTGGGTGTACCCCAGCCCAGCCAACGATTAGCACAAGCCCCATTGCAATTACTGTTTTCTTCATGGGTTCTGCCCAACGCTCATGCGAGGTGGTCAGAAGGCAAGGCAACGAGGCAAGGAAATCAGAGACCATAGTCCATGCTCCCATGGTTTTCCAGTTTGGGTTTATTCAAGCTAAGAAAAAGTAGAGTTGGCATGTAGAGTGGCGTTTTAAATGTGGTGCTTATGCTAACAGCTGAGGCCAAAGCTGTTAAAATTCTGTAAATATAACCCCAGAGGATTTAATACAAACCAACGGCCTTCAACGGATTTGCAAAGAATTGAGCAGGGATCTAGCTCCCTCAAGTTTCATAATACTTTGTGAGACAACCCAACAGAAAATACACATAATATGTAGGCTGTTCCTAAAGTAACACCTCCTATATTTCCATGGAAACTACAACAGATACAAAGAGCACAATAACACTATTTGATAGAACAAATTCTCAGCTACAAAAAACTATTTTTCAGCATAGTCACCATGATCAGCTATGCGTTTTTGCCAGCAGTGAACAAGAGCCTGCATGCCATGCTTCCAAAAATCTACACCAGTGATAACAGTGATACACTGTTATTGTCAGCACTGCTGAAATGCACCAGCCACCGCCTCACTGTGCTTACATCCACTGTTTGGTCTCTATAAATGTTCAGCAAGTGTCGATGAATGCCAGTGGGTGCCATTTTTTTCCACATGGAAAAATTCAATTCCACTCCTTTGCTTCATATGCACTTCCATGTCAGATGCCATTTTGTCAGACTGCCCCTCTGCTGCCATCTGTCACATGGCAACAACATGGAACGGGGTATTGGTGGGAAGGTTCAGCCTCTACCACCGTACCACCAACATCCACCTCTGATGTTGGGGCCCAACATCACAAAATAGGATGTATTGCTTTTGCAGTAGCCCTTGTATTTAATTCCTGAGCACTTCTTCCACTTAGGAGGAGTGAATTCCCCATCCTGCTTGATACCAGCTCTCTGAACAGAAGCAACTGCACAAACAGAACTCATCTTTCATTATCTGCCTATAAAAATAATAATTGCTTTTGGTCTCAATACAAACAAAAAGCATGTAAATTTAGTATCTATTTCTAATCAGTATGGTTTATCTAAATTATTTTATCTTTTACGAGTTGTGTAAATTCCTCTACACTGAGAGCAAGTTTGCAAATATTTGGTAAACACTGCCGTGCTTCCATAAATAAACGATCACCAGGACATTCTGGTTAGCTGGATGACAATGTAAGACCCCAGCAAAAAGCCTGCTGAAGTGATGAAACAACCTATTACCAGAGGATCTGCATCAGCCTGTGCTTTGGTTCATTTTCTTTGGATAAAGCCAAGCTTGTGAGCTCTGAATATGGCCCAGATTGGGGTCTGTCTCCTTATACCTCCTGAAGGATGGCATAAAGGGCAACTTTACAGGCTGCTGTACCTTCCTTTTTAACATATATTACTGAGAGGATCTTAGACTAGCCACATATCTGCATTACAGCAGTACTTACAGTGTGTAAAGAACTGTGATCTTCTGTGAGGAAATGACATTAGTGGATGAAAAAAAGCCAACCAGAAAACACTTAGCAATGTGTTTTCATGTTTAAAACATTTCACTAATGTGGATTATGTTTTTCAACATGCCCTGAAGCCAGACAGAAACTGGGAATTCATCATAATCAGTGTATACTGCTGCTAGCCTGGCAGGAAAATCCTCAATGCTTGCATTTTATCATGGCTGACCTGGAGCCTCCAAGTTCTGAACAGCGAGGTACGCTCTCTGCTTTCTTCTCCTGAGAAGATTTATCTAACAAGAGCTGCATGACTTGTGGCCAACTCAAGAAAATTGTTAAGCGGTGCTTTTCTGAAGGATCTGAAGCCCCTTGACATCCCAAAGAAGCCAATCTCACTCCTCTCTCCAAAGAGGCTAGGGAGGGAACAGCACTTTGAGAGCTCCCTACCTCCTCTACGAAGCCAGGCTGAGGGAGCAGGGCTTGTTCAGCCTGGAGAAGAGCAGGCTGTGAGGAGACCTCATTGTAGCCTTCCAGTATTTACCAGGGGATTATAAACAGGAGGGAATCAACTTTTTACAAGGGTAGACAGTGACAGGAGAAGGGGGAATGGTTTTAAGCTCAAGGAGGGAAGGTTTGGATTGAATGTCAGGAGGAAGTTCTTTACAGAGAGGGTGGTGAGGTGCTGGAACAGGCTGCCCAGAGAGGTTGTGGATGCTCCGTTCCTGGAGGTGTTCAAGACCAGGGTGGACAGGGCTCTGAGCAACCTGCTCTCGCAGTAAGTGCCCTTGTTCATTGCAGGGGAGCTGGACTAGATGACCTTTAAGGGTCCCTTCCAATTCAAACGATTCTAGGATTCTATGATTCCAAGAGAAGTGTTGTGATGCCATTCACTAATAGCTTTATCGCCAACTCTGGGACACTTCTCAAGTGGCAAAACAGTGCCTGAAGGCAGGACCCTGTAGGGCGTCCTCATCTGCCTCCCTCTCTGACACCAAGAAATGCCCCAGCCTTCCACTGGGAAGAAGTGCCCTTTGCTCTGGCTCCTACAAGCAGGCAATCCAGATGCAAATCCCAGAGGGGAGTTACAGCATCTGTACAATCAAGAGAAGCTTAGGACCCCAGGGATGAGCTGATGCTTGCAAAAAAAAAGGTCACGCTGTCTGCATCCGGCGTAGGTCAGTGTCAGTCAGCCTGGGGACAGAAACCTGATCACCATGCTGTCGAGCCTGGCTGCTACAGAGACTCAGGAGCATTGCCCCCTGCTGCTGGTCAACAGTAAAAAAGGGAGACTATGAACCAAAAATGCTTTTAAAAGGTGAAGAGGATTTGCGTGCTGTCCAAAACATACCACAAGCTCCCCGAGATCAGCCTATATCCACCTCTCCATGATGATTCCATCTGGGGCACTACAATCTCCAGGCCACCTTCAGAATGCTCAGCAAGCAGCAGTGCAAGCTGATGCAGGAGCAAGTCTATTTTGGCTAAGTGACAAGGAAGAGCTATTTTACTACCCCAGGGCGTATTTGCAGAGGTCAGCATCCCCATGGGAAGTCTCACAACTTGACAAAATACTGCTCTAAGCTGGTCCAACCTTTCAGCTTCACCATATTCAGGGAAACCTTTTTCCTGGAGGTAATGCAATTCAACCTTCAGATGGATGCAGTGCTCAGCCCCTCCTGGGAAGAAGCTGCCAATTGCTCCAGAAGTATGAATAGAGGCTTTCGTGAAGTGGATTACTGTCCATCAGGGAAATGAAACACATTTCCCTCCTCCCCACCCCCCTGCAATAGCACATCGAATTGCAGCCAGTGCAGCCAATGCTTTAAGCTGCAGCTCTTACCTGCAAGGCTTCTAGAAACCTGAAAGAGCCAAGCCTGCGGCCACGGGGAACCAGACAGAAAGTGGCATTGTGCAGCATTTCACGGTAATCATACCTAACAAGAACAGGGGAGAAAAGAGAAAATTCAATTAGCGGTGAGTCTTAGAGTAACTGGGCATGAAAATGCAAACAGCTGTTGAGACACATCTGGATAAAATCATCTCTGCCCCAGGAGCCCACCTCCAGGTTAACTAGCTCCCTGCGTGCACGCGCGTGTGTGACCCTCTCACCCGCTCTTCTCCAGCCCCAAGGATCAGCCATCGTGGGAGAACACTAGGAGAGCAGTAAGGACACTGAGAACCACGGAAATAATTTTGCTTTTGGAAAAAATATGCAGTATCTTTGTACGTAGGTGTGCATGAATTCTAACAATAAACTTGGATTAAAAGCTTTCATACCAAAGGCATTGTCACAGCACCCCTGTGAACCTGACTTCTATCCAGACTTAGTCAAAGTCATGCACAACTGTGTTGGTTCCTGCATAACAGGTTTGTACAAAGCAAAAAATACTCAAACTCTGCCACACAAATCTTCCTTACCAACCAGGCACTGAAAGAGGGAGAGCGTTACAATGACTCTCTTGGTGGTTATTGTGAAGGGTGGTGAGAGGAGGAGGGATAAACTGCTTCAGCAGCCAAATTTTGCCAATTAACCATATAGCTGCAATGACCCCTGCTCCTCTGAACTACAACTTTAAGATTCTTCTGTTTATTTTCCCGATTCCATCAATCACTTCAAAACCATTTACCAAAAATACACATAAAATCCTAACAGTTTCCATCCAGTTATTAGCTAATTGTACTTCTGGCAAACCTGAAGAACTGCAAATGGCATTGACCTTGCTGGAACACTCAGCTTGAGACAAAAGGATCAGGACTAAATAACCTTTCATTCTAAAGGGTTTCCTAGACTCTGAAGACAGATGTGATTTTGACACTAACTTGTGGCACTGACATTTCCTAACAGTAATAATCTAATTTAACCATAGTCTGCAGGCACAGCAAGTTTTTTGGATTTGTGTGTATGTGTGTATATATATATATATATGTATCTCTATATGATTATACTTATATATAAAAAAAACCCAGATCTATGTTTGTATTCTCGCCCAGGCCAGACAGATGGGAGTAAGCCAATTTTCAATTATAAGCTCCATCTTTAAGAACAGACATCTTGCAAAGGCCCATTTGCTTAAACAAGCGTGTACAGCTAATTTGCACAAGAAAAGGTCACTGTGAATGGATTAAGATTATCTCCACTGAGAGTAAAATAAAAACCCTCGTTGCATTAATTAAAACTACAAAACAGACTTCAAAGTACATTCTTTAAAATCGTATCTCAACTTTGGTTAAAACACATATATACACATCCCATGCGAGTGGCAGCAATTTCTCTTTCTCAGTGTGGGACATTGACAAGAACCCACGTCCCAGCTCAACAGTCAGCAGTGAAACAGCACATGGGGGAAAATATTAGGAAACCAGAATACAAAACAAAACAAAAAAACCCTGCCATTTTAAAGAATTCACTTTCACATAGTAGGTCTGAGGTTCATTGCTTTCACTGTATATTGTACGACAGTAAATTTTAATAAACACCTAAAATAGAATACCCCTAGGGCTGGAATACACCAGTCATAGGGCTTATTCTTGGTGTATTCTAATGATAGCTATCATTAGCAAGCTAAAAATGTAAAATCCTGTTAATATCCTGGAATGCAACAATATCCACAAAACGTCGGTGGCAGAATCAGAGCACAAAGGAAAGCAGAGAAAAAGGCCAGTGGAAGAGAGACCTCCATATGTCAGTGATGTTTTGTACTGGGCCCTCTTTCTTTCATATCTGATTTGCTGATATCAGGATAGATTTTCAAAAGAAAATAAAAGGATTTTGTTGACCATTTCCCACCCAAAAACCAGTTAGCATCTTGCTCTCGTTTGTGCTTTTTAAAGCTGAACCTGTGATTTATTGCCTAGCTCTGGAATAGCATGGTTCATGGTCATCAAGCAATTTATCTACATCATGCATACAGAGAGAGAGCGCCTCATCCTAACCTTGATGTATGGGCACAAAATTTCCACTCACTTCAGGGAGAACCCGCAAATATAACATGAGCAGACCCAGAGTAAAGCAATATCCATCATGAGATGCTGCAATTCATGCACTGCACCAGGCATCCTCCTCATGGACAAATTTCTCTGCAGTTTCAACCTAAGTGTTTTAAGGTGACTCAACACCACCTCAGAGTGCAGCGCAGAAGGACTCGTTTCTGATCCCCCTTGGCAAACACCTATTTCTTTGAAATTCTTAAAACGAACATGCTAATTTTACTGCTGCTGATTCGTGGGCAGCATGCAAAGCTGACATAACCGACTGGCAGCAGATAGCCCTGCATGCTTAAGTACAGACTCAGAGAAGACACTGGCTACAAAAGCATCACGCTGGGAAGGATCCTACAGACCATGTGGCGGCCATGCAGCTCCAGGGCAACTGCAAAGCAGAGCTGGAGGCATCTGGCACAGAAGGCCGATGGAAATAAAATCAGCAGTAGCACAAGTATAAAGGATTGAGTACAGACGGGGCTGACGTGCCTACGTGCTGCCGCAGGGCAGCAGGATGCTCCTTCCTCCGGGCTGCTCTGGTCCCACTGTCAATAGCATCGCACCCGCTATGGACTTGGTTTCACCCCAATCTTCAGTGACTGATCCCAGTGAGACCTCCGAGAGGCAATGGGCTCCTACCACTCCTTCATAGCTTGCAAGGGGGGGGGTTAAGGAGCAGAGAAAACAGCCAAGGTTTAAAGAAGCTCTTCCAGAGCCCTCTTTTCTTCTCCTCAGTTCTGTTCCCAGAACCATGCACACCCATCAGCCAGCAACACCTGAGGGCCATGAGGAGGTTTAGTCGCGTTGCCGTGGCTCCTGTCAGGCCAAAGCTCCTGGCTCCTGGGGATGGCTCTGCACAACTCAGGCCCCACCGGCACCCAGCAATGGGTCTGGGGCCCATCCACGCCCGAGAAATGGGATCACCAACTCCCTCCAGCCAACCTGCGTGCCCTGCTTTCTGCTGCTTCATCCTTGTGCTCCCCTCTAGTTCACTGTCAGCAATCAGTCTTTCTGACTAGTTACTGCTGGAAAAGCTTTGTGAGCAGGGTGTTTATTTCCAGAAATCTCTAGGTTTCTCGCCTTGAGGACGGCGCTGGCAGGAGCCACGCTTACTGCTCCAGCACCACCTTGTTCTGCACGTCCGCACTGCAGTGGCATTCGGTGCCCATTTGGGGGATGGCTCACACTAGGCCTTAGCTGCATCATTCAAACACGTTACAATCCAAAACATACGTGCTTTTAAAATGAGAGTTAGGGTTTTAAAACTGAAATAGCTGCAGAATTAACCCAAAGCTCACATCCCTCTGTAAAGATCAACACTGTGTTTTATTAACTTTCAGGCTTCTTTCCACAATGATTAAGTGCACCACGCTCACAGCTAATACTTTTTTAGGCAGCATAAACAAATAGCTCTATTTGTAATCAATTCTAATGTATTCACACTTTAATTGAAAATCCCCTCCCTGCTCCCACCCATAGCTGGGAAAACACGGACGACCCCATCCATCACGCAGGTGTAAACACCGCAACGCCGCGTGGGCCGTTAGCAGACAGGCGAAATGCCGCCCAGCACAACGCTCCTGCAATGCTCGCTTCTTGATCCTCTTCCTTCTGGTTGCGATGTGCCGACCCCATCTGTCAGCATGCGGTCGGGCTGCTTGGGATTCCCGCTTCCCGGCACCCTGAGGAGTGCGGCCTGCGGCTCCGCGGTGACTCAGCCATGCCACGCATTCCTCCGCGCAGCTTAAGCATTTCCGCATGTCACTGAGCTTCTATAAACTACCCTGGGAAACATTTGCACTACCAGTTATAATATAAACTGTTTTTCCTTTCCCAAAGTAACATCATCAGCACCACTGAGTGAAAAGAGGGCTAAAAGGGCTGCAGGCTGTTAGGACCAGCACACGCGTCCAGCGGCTCAGGCATAACAGCTATTATCTATTGTATTTCACAAAGCAGCATACATCTTTCCTGACACAGTCCTCTGAACGCTGATATGGGACACCACCACCAGCAGGAAAACCCGAAGGACAGACGTATGCTGGTTCTTCCAGCCGCCGGGCCAGGCCCTGGAAATGCCACCACCAGCATCCCCGCTGCCTCCCGCCCCTCCAGTGACACAGCACGCACCGAAAGCCAGCCCTATGGTGCCTCCATCAGAAGTCAGATGGAGGAGAATACAGCAGCAGAAACCCAAACAAATGCAATGGCCTCAGCCCAGCAGTATCTATTTTAACAGTGCCACATGTAATCCATCTTTTGGAAGATGCTGGAGCTCATCTTGGCAGGGAGTATCAGTGCATACCACTGTAGATGTCAGATGGGACTAGAGATTTTTTTTTCCTTCCCGAGCCAAAAATTGCTATGGCACTTCACCAAGTATGTCCAGGGCTCCCTCCCTGAATCTGTGAACCCACGGATGCACAATGCATCTTCCAAAAGTATCTGGATCAGTGCAAGTGCTACGATAAAGCCAGATATGAAATACTTATAACACAAGGCTAAATGGCAGAGTGTTTCCCAGTTTTCCAATATATTAAGTTTCAGCCATTAACCAATTGGCCAGTTTTCTGTGGGTGATTTCTTAATGCAGATGTTCTGAACTATTGGCTGGAGAGGCTGAAAAAACCCCCACATTGTCACACAGGGTGTCTCATTGCTCAGTTTCCATTAAGGTATGTTGGCTCTTAAATAAACTGTCAAGTAAAACTTGGCATTGGAAACACCAAGTGAGTAACTGTCTTTGTAGGAAACCTGACAGCTCAGCTGTGCGTCAGACAGATAGCTGCCTGAGTCGGAGCTCGAGAGGCTCACGCACCCTGCTTGGAGGGGTACCGTCACCACGACCTGCTTGCTTTGGGATTTACTGCCATACGATGCTTCCAGGTGATCTTGCTGCTGGAAAACAGGCTACTGGCTGACAGTTCATTTCCCTCTCTGCAAGGACTGGTTCTGGAGTTAGAAAGTTTGGAGGTGCAAAAACATAATTGGAAAACTTTTTTTTTCCTGCTTAAAGGGCTAATTGATTTCACAGGTGTTTAATTATCATTTGCTGTGAGATAATACCTTGTAGTGCCATAAAAAATGGATTTAATTTTCGAGTGCTTGCAAAACTATTGCCAAAGCCAAGTTAGAGCTAAAGCTAGATAATTATTCTATAAATCAAACACACTGCCTCCTTTCTTTGAAATTTTTAATACTTGGCTATAATGATATCTGACGACCTTGAAACTAACATAAAAAGGATTTTCTTGCCAAGTGCTGACAGGCAGCCATTGGAGTATTTCTTTCAGCCTCGCTCATTACCACAGATGCAGCCAGCCATGCTGCCCTGGCTGCAGAAGGGATGCTACAGTCGAAGAACAGTGGCAGTGCGCACGAGCAGTGCTCTTGATGCACAAGTAATGGCCGAATCCAATTATGAACATGGGCTGGGACTGAAAATGCTGCAAAATTCACAAAAATGCTGCAGAAATCTACTAGACGTAGCAATGGACACAAAACTTTGCAAACGTACACCAACTTGAGTCAAGGTACAAATGCTTTCTCCTTTCTATGAAAGGAAGTGTGCCAGCATCTCCTTTACTTCAGAAGGCTGGATTAACCAAGAACAGGCAAGCATAGTTTAATGTAATGACAAAGGAGCTTTGTTGCAATTAGGAGGGACAGTAGCCATTGCAATCTAAATCATCTTTGAAGTCTTCAATAGCATAACAGTTGTATTCAGCTCACTTCCACGTTGTGCACAGAAACATTCGGATCCACAAGACATTAACATCGATGTACAACCTAACAAATACAAAGCGCTTTAACGATTTTTCAGCATGAGACACTTCGTCTAAATATATATGCAGCAGGCACTGTAAATCTCTATAGCTTGTGCAAAGCATGCACAAGGTTCAGATCACCAAAGCTGGCCAAGTGGCTGGCTGGCAGCGCAGGGCTCACAGAATCTGGGGTGAGCAGTTTTATGCAGCCGTAAATGTTTTCTCACTAACACCACTTTGTGTTTAAGGATAATTGCTTATTTAACAAACGTGCCCAAATGCGCCCATAGCGTGTCAGAGCCCAACCCTGGGCAGCCTGATTTAGGGGAAAGTGCCCTGCCCCACAGCAGCAGGTCAGAACTAGGTGGTCTTCAGGAGGTCCCTTCCAATTCTAACCATTCTAGGACTCTAAGATGCTGGACAAGGTGAAGACAAGACCAACCTGCCCAGATCTTCCATCTCTTCAGGCGGCATCAGGAAGGCAGATTCCTTTTGACAGTATTCCTTTAACAATAAACTACACCAACACTTTGCATCATTACGTGCCTCTACCTTGCCATTTCTCTGGAGATCACAAAATCCTTTTTGAATATTTGAATATAAAGCACCTCATCATGTTGGTGGGAGAACAAAGCCACGCTTCCATCCCACTGACAGGGAAGCTGGCAAAGAGCAGTGGCACAGGCTGTGCACTGCAGGGAGAGATCGGACATCTCCTAACCTTGGCTTCAGCCGCTAAGCCATCCCCAGCATTTAGTACAGAAAAATGCAGAATTAAGTTGAAAGTAATACCTAACTCCTGACAGTGCTTTGATAGAGAGCTCATTTTTAAAATCAGGGATATCACATTCTCTTTCAGAGTGAATTTGTTAGGCTTCAGCCTTCTAGCGGTGAGGTGGCATCAAACACTCACCCTAAATAGTTCCAGCTGGCCCAATACCTGACCTCAAATGCTCTGACATTCCAGTCACTTTGCACTGCAAAGCTAGTTTTCATATTGATTTCTTCTCTAACTTAAAAAAATAAAAAAGGAAGAAGGAAAGAAAAAAAGCCTACTACTGGAACCATGTTTATTAAAGCATCAGTTTGGATTAAAGACCCAAACAAAGAAAAATTCATCCTGCATTTTCGGAACAAAGAAAAATTTTTGCTCAGCTGCCACTCAGTCTAATTTTGAGATTAGAGGACATACCTGTGAGCCTCCAAGCACAGAGAAAAGAAAGGCGCATTGTGAGACCTCTCACCCGCCAACACCTGCAGGCTCTGAAGCCAACCATTCCCCACTGCCTGTCAAAAGAAAGGCTTCCAGATCTTTCTTCATTATTTTTAAATAGCTCTTTATTGAAAACTTGAGGTAAAAAAATGCTGAAGAGGATCAGTTTTCTAGTGTTTCATGCTTGAGTATCTTGGGTTACTGAGTGTTTTAACTAACCTACACGTGGCTGGTCAGATTGAAAAGCCCTGCATAGATAAATATGGATAAAACCAGGGCTCAGCACCCACTTATACCACAGTCCAGCAACTGGACGCAGCGGTCTCCTGACTCTGCATGAAGAGCACCTCCACTCAGCTCCTGTAGGATTTGGACAGGACCAGCAGGATAGCAGAAAGAGTACAAACTGCTGAGGACTGAATTAGAAGAGGCTACCATTTCTATTCTCGCTTTGAATGTCTGGCTGAGCCCTTTACCAAACGATTTAAAATAGTCTGTATGAAGCTTATCATTTCCTATTCAGCTCCACAGATTTTCCCATTATGGCTATCGAGCTCCTAAGTGGCTTGTTGGCATCTTTAAAAGTTATAGTCCTCTAGATGCAGCATCTAAAAATGGAAAGCAAAGATGATGTGCAATACTGGCTCTAATTATGCAGGAGTTCATTTCTATGAATGACTAGATATATTTCCAAAAAAAAAAGAGGAACTCTCCACAGGAACTGCTGGCAAAGCCCCACGTTGTCTAGGAACGCTGACCCAAAATGTGACCATGCTTGGAGGAAAAATTAGTTCAGCAAATCCATGGAACAACTTTGAATGAAACAGAGAAGCGAGTTATTTTTACTTGTAAGAAGTCAGCTGCAGCTTAGTCCCCACGAGTGGTAACACCACAACACATCCAGATCCTTCAGCATTCAGGTTGTTTATTAGTTCTCATACTTGCCTTCATCTCAGGCTCTCAAAGTATTTTATTTCTTTTTATAAATGAGGCAAAAAATACCTCAAAAGTAGGACTAGGTCACAAACTAGGAACAAAAAGAAAACCCCAATTCCATGTATTTTAATTCTGTAGCGCTGAACTTCAGGGTAAAATCCCAGCACTGCTACAGCCCAGGGGGTTTCCAGCAATGGACAGCAGGCCCTGATCTCCTGATCTTAATGAGGAACAACTTCTGCAATAAATCCGTACAGGAGTGCAAACCGCAGAAGGGCAGTAAAGTCAGCAAATTTATTTCCTATTGCAGTCAACAGTGACTACTAAAATAATTTTCATTTTCTAGCAGAGAGAAAGCAGGAAGAGAAATATAAACGCACTGACAGTTGTTTTTCAGTGATGCCTCCCATTCCTGTCCCTGGCACCATTAACAGCGCTAAATTGGGCCACGCTGAGAACCAGGGCCGTGCTCCTCAGTGGAACCGCAATGTGATCTGTCACTCGGCAGACCTGCTCCTCCTCTCTGCTCTCATTTTGGCTCATTTAGTCAATCAAAAAGTAAGTTTTCTACTATTTGCTCTACTCAGCAAAAAAGGCAGCTAGGAGAAGAGCATGGTCCCTTTGCATCTCTGCATCATCAGGTCCCCTTCAGAGCAGGACTCTTCTCTCCCTCCTGTGCCAGAGCAAAGTGCAACCTGCACCCAATTCAGTGTACACGGAGAACTGCAGATGGTTTTTGTTAGGCTGTTTTGACTTCTCGTTGGGTTGTTTATGCAACCTCAATGGTCTTCAGCTGACATTACACCAGATCAGGGCAACTTTATTCCAGTTAGCACAGCTGGAGAGGGTCTCACTCACACCCCTAATGGTGGCACATGAGACTTTAGGGTCCCAGCTTGGGCATGCAAGACCACTGTCTAAAAATGCCACGTGCACATGCAAGCAGATTTACTTGTACATACTTTTGCACTGTCTACAGAGGGCTTTTATTTGGAAACCAGCAATATACATGCTTATCCTTCTTCTCTTGCCTGACACTGACCTGACACAAAAACCTCTTATTATCACCTATTTTCAAAATTACTTTTTCAAAACACAGGTACCACTTTGAGGGTAGAGTTAGAGAAATAACCACTAAAAAAACCTGGAAAACTCACTTTGAAGGAGAGAAAGGAAGTCTTTTTTAAAACCAGTTCACAGAAGCATGTGCAAAGCACTATCTAAACTGGAGATGATAGCCCAGTTCTGTGTACTGCTTTCCATTCGCCTTGTAGAGTCCCTAGGAGGCCACATACCTGCTTATGGTGAATACCTGGCTGCTGACATCTGCATCCCTAGTGCATCAGTGCAGTGTGAGGCAGCTGAGTTTGCCTAGACCTAGCCCATGTTTCTCACTCTATACTGATGTCTGTGCCTGTGCTCAGCACCCAGCACTGTGCTGGATCATCTGCTTCAGGTTTTAGCATTCCTGCCCCACTGGGCAGTGTATGCCTGAACATGCCATGTCTGTTTGCAAGCTAATATATTATTTACACAAACTATTCAGGCATAGCTGCAAAGATATGAAACATTTATCAACAAAGGGACTAGTTTGTCATTTTAAAATAATTATGCTTCTTTAAAGAAAGCAACAAATTCACTTGCCCCAGCATTATTTATCAGATTGCACAGACATGAAAGGACTCTCTCTTTCAAAGAGAGGGGTCTCCACTCCAAATAAAGCTTTCATCAAAGCCGGGATACAGCCAGGCATCTACACCAGCCCTGCTGGGATGCACGTGGGGCAGGCCCAGCACTGCCTGGCCAAACTCCTTATCTTTCTATATGCTCTCTGCATCACACTGCCTCTTTACTCCTCCTCAAGCACACCAGTCACAAGGACAAATGAAAGCAGAAAGGCATCGGTGTGCAAGTGCACAAGTCAGAGGGACCTGTGCTCTGGTGTGCTTTGTGGCCTGCCAAGGACAACACGATAGTGCAGACAAAAAGGCTTATGACGGGATGCCAACAGTGATCAGATTAGTCCAAGGAATGACATCTCTTCAGCCAAGTGCTAACAGCAAGCAGATGGAAGGAAATACTTCCCCTCATGATGTTGACTGTAGCAGAGGCCACACAATGACACACAACATCTTTTTTATATAGGTGTGTTAATTCTGATATTAATTTTAAAATCTGTAATATGAGCTGATTTCCTTTTTTTTGAACCTTCCAGAGATAAGCACAGAGTAGGTACAAAGATAACCTCAAAGGAGGCTTTTACGCTGGGTAATGTCAGCTTCCTACCTCTTGTGAGCAGTACCTGTGGCACCGCACGCTGGCTGCTGAGCAGGCTGCCAATTCCCTGCTAAGTCTGGGCGCTGTGTGCTGTGTCCCCAGGGGGGACAGGCGAGCCCGCCAGCTCGCTCTGCAAACTTCCCAGCAGATGCTCTCCCCCAGCTCCCTCTCGCAGACTCCAGATGGTTTTTGATACAGGGGCCTTCCTCCAGCAGTGCTGGGCAAGTCAGTAATTTCTGCCAGCATCAGAGGCTAAAAATGTGCTGACCTGGAGCAGGAGTTTTTAGGCATCCTCCTCATGCAGTGCAGACAAACATCTTGCACATATAGTTTAAGGGACAATAAAATGTAGTAAACCAAAATACTCTGTAGTGCTTGGCATCTGAAACAAGGCATTCTACTTCAGAAAGTAGCAATTCTGAAAAGGATTACAGGGTCAGCACAGACAAGCAACTTAAGGCTGATAGACAGGAGTGAATGAAGCCTCATACACATCAACCACCAAGTACAGGGAAGACATATTCCGTGTGTAACCAGAGCTGGTGACACAACCACCAGAAAACATCCAGTGCTAATACCCTGCATCTTAAAGGATGCTGAAAAAATGCAGACAGACAACAGGGACAGAAAAATTATTTAAGGGACTGCAGTACATGCCTTGCTAAGAGAGACTTAAAGACCTATGCTTGTTCAGCTTATCAGACAGAAGAGTAAGAAGCAGCTTGATTATGGCACCAAGTGTCTCTACAGGGAGAGAGAGGAGATGAGAGTTCTTCAACCCACTGAGAAAGGGCACAACACCAGTCAGAAGGTGGAAGTTAACTGTGAAACAAACGTCAATAGAAATCTGTCCCATGTCCCAGGTCCCGGTGGCTTTTCCAGGGAGAGAGCTCCTCGGATGGGCAGGGAGTGATCTCCCGGAGGACGTGCACAGCTCAACCCCATTTGCTGCATTCAGTACCAGGAGTAAACTGGGTGACCCAGAATGGCCGTGATGTGCAGGAGATCAGACAAAGTAATCTCATGGTCCATCTGGCCTTCCGTTTTCTGTAAAAGCTTCTAATATCTTTTGCCTTCTAACTGTCCAGAGCACAAAACCGCTACTTCCAATATTTTAGCATGCAACCTTCATCAAATTAGATTACTACTGAGATGTATGGGGACATTAAAAGGGACAGCAGCAACTCCTGGATGGCATTACTTAGCTCGCTCTACTAAACATTAGCAGACTGAATTCAATAACAAAAAACCTCTAGAATCTCTGCTCCTTCAGACCAATGCATTCAAGTTACTCAAGAACAGCTTCTCTGATGAAAGTACAGTCTAAAAGGTACCTATCATTGTACAGAGAGCAGTGTTATGTGTTTGTAAGTCTCACGTTTGTGCCATTCCGGTAAAACTCTTCACAGGTCTCTTCCACGTGGATGATCATCAGGACCAGAGTACCAAATGAAAAGATTCACTCTTCAACAATCATTTTGGATAAATTTAATTGTGGCATTCATGCATTTACAGGGAAGAATGAAGAAAAAACAAACAAGAAAATCTGATGGCTAGGTGGAAATTTAAAAATGCTCTTTTTAATGGATTACTGAAACCCTCCGGAGCTCATCTGCAGATACTGGAAACAAGAATGGATAAACCTAGAAGCCCAGGGATTAGCAAAGTCATTACGACAATCACATTTTCCCTATGTGGAATATTTTGCTTTCTCCTCCCTGCATCTTTCAAAGGTTTATGATCTCTGTCGGGTAACGCAGCCAGCTTTTCCACTGAAACACATAATTTACTTGGAAATATTGGCATTTATTATCCTTTGCAGCGAGCAGTTCTGTTTAAAACTATTTTTTCCCCACACAGTAAGGCTCCAGCAGAGGAGGACTGTAGGAGAAGAGCAGAAAGGCAGATCCCCGCCTGGCTTCTGCTGCCCTGTGCTCAGAGGGGTGGAGGCCTGCAGGCCGCCATCGGGCCTCAGCACCCTTCTCTTGAGCTGTGCCCTCCTCTTGCTCTGTTGAGGAGTCCTGTCTCTGGCAGAAAGCTCACCAGGGTAGGAAGAGGGGAGCCTGCACCATGCCCAAGGCACAGTGTGGAGCCGGCTGTGGTTTACAGGGCCTCCTCGCCTCGCTCAGCCCAGCACCCCTTGCAAGCCCAGTGCACCCCCGCAGCGGCCGACACACCGCATGGGGAAGGATAGCGCAACTGCTGCCTCAGCAGATTCCCCGAGATAGTCATGGGAGAGCTTGGAAGGAATTTGGAAAAAATGAAGCCTTTGCAGTGACACATGACTTTACTGTCTGTCCCAGCACTGCCACAGATGTCAAAGCCTCAGCAAACAGTGCTTGAATGAGAGATGTGACAAAAGCTCCACAGAAGAGCTATGGCAAAGGGGTGACAACATTAACCCTTTCTTCTGTGAATTTCATTACAAGACAGTATTTTCCAATCTTATCAGCCCCCAGACTCCTGACAAATGTGCAAACTCATCCTGCACAAGGACACCAGCACACGGTCACCAGACCACCATGCACACAAATGAGTGCTATGGGGAACCATCCATGAGTCCTCTGCCTGCATTTATCACAGCTGAAGAAGCGCATTCCCCTTGCTGGAGTCTGCCCAGGGATGGGGTGGAGGCAGTCTCTGGAGGTTTTCAAGAAACACGTGGGTTGGACTAGATCATCTTAGTGGTCTTTCCCAACCTTAATGTTTCTTTGATTCTTACTGCACCTCTGCTCTACCCGCGTGCATAACGTGCTGCAGGCAGCCCAGAATGGAGGTGGCTGTGCTGCGGCACAGAGCTTTGGCATGGCAGTGCCATGCTGCTTCCCTGGCCATACAGCCAGGTCCTGCTGCAAGTTAGCACCTGCCTCATCCAATTTAACCTCCGAGTAGCGCAGAGCCCCATAATCCCCAGTGTGCAGATAAGGAGGTAACACTGAGGTCAGGACAGAGTGGGCTCAGGGGATGGCCAGACGCTGCGTGGGAGCAGGAGCCTCGAGCTGGAGGCTGCAGCTGCCCGTGAAGGCCAAGCTGGGTGTTTTGGTTGAGCAGGATTGGAAGGCCAAGAACCACACAGGGTCATCCTCTTGGGCTGGCAGGTGTCCAGCACTGGTCAGGTCCCTCTGGGTCATAAAGGATAGGACGGCAGCCTGCAGCCTGGCTCTCATCTCCACACTGCTGAGCCACACCGGGAGTTACATCAAAGTCAGTTTTTGCACCTTACCATTCATTTGCTAGAGCCTTGCTAAAAGCCACCTTCAAACCCTACAAGCATGCAGCTACTTGCAGCAGCCCTAGGACACGCGATGCTGGTCTTCAAGTGCCCAAAAGAGAGCATGTGAGCCCGGTGGGTTATTGCGATGCTCTCTGTCTGGGGAGAGAGCGCAGCAAAGAGCATCCCCTGCCACCTCACCCCACTGGCTGCACAGCTTGAAAGATCTGGCTGCTGTTTTCACACACTGGCAGCAGAGAGGCTGTTACTTTGTTCTGTCTGCTGCTTAGAAAAACACACCAAGGTCAAACAAAGAACATTACTCGGAGGCTCTTCCCAGCAGCATCAGGGTTTGGGTGCCAAACAGAGGTTACAGCAGCAGGAAAAACGCTTCTGCCTTTGACGTCTGTAGGGTGACCCCGAACAGCCAGCACAGGGCGAGTTTGTGCTTAGCCTGAGGATTGTTTGCAAAATGATCAATGACGCACGCAGATGGGCTCTTGCTTGCCTTGCTGCACACTGCAAATATTGCTTTTAACAATAAGGTTTTGCTGAGCAGTTCTGAACGCACCCAAACTGGAATGCTTGAGATAAAACTGTAAACGGGAAGTGACAAGATCCCCAGGCATCTTCCAAGAGGGACTGAGTGGTCAGCCTGCTGCCTTGGGCTGAGCCTGTGGAGCTATTTCAGTAGGGGTGAAAAACAGATGCGAGGAATGTCACCTACACTCTGCTGCTGCTCTGAAGCTCAGTACCATGTGTAAGCTGAAAATCCTTTCCCACTCAGTTTCTGGAGCAATCTTGGTTCTTACAGTTGGAATTCTCTCAATTTCCAAACAAGATCTAATCAGAGCTTCTGCAGGGGTCGAAGTTAATAACAATAAACAAGCGCCAGTTTCGCTTGCAGAATCTCTAATTACTTTTACTAATCATCAGTTGGCTGCTATAGTGTGGTTGCTCCAAGTCCCCAAACCAAGCACAACTGAATTCATGTCTCTGGCAATGAGGTGAGAAGGGCTTATAAGAGAAAGGCCAGTGGGCTGATTCCCTGCTCTGAGGTCAGGTGGACGATGGTGGCCAGATTCTGCTCTCAGTTACTCTGGTGTGAATCTCAGTAGAGTTGCTCTGGATTTACACCAATGTAGCTGAGAAAACAACCTGACCTGTCCCAGCTTTCCTTCTTTAGCGACCACTCTTCTAAATCCTGGGATCCATCTCAGATCTGCTTCTCCTCGGGAGCTCCTGCCTTTCCCGAGCAGCTGGCTTGCCAAGTGCTGGGCTCTGAGGGTTTCCACACGGCTCTGCAGACGCTTTCAGTTGTAAGCAAAGAGAAACTCAAGAGGCACTGACGCCTGTTGTGAGTGCAGCCACTCGACTAACAGGTCCTAACGGCCCTGCCTAGGTCCCAGAAAAAAGGTCAGCAGCACCACAGAAATTACAGTGTAATGTTCTGCGTTTAAAGCAGAGGGGTTTTAATCTCTGGCACGAGTGAAAGGCTGTTTTTCACAAAACTGAGTGATAAAACCCTACAAGAAACACTCATCCCCAAACTATCTGTGTGGCTTTTGCACACATCTGTTTCTCTCCTGTCCTCAAGAGATGTCTAAAATCTAATTAACCAATTAATTTGCAAATATATTCTAATTTATTCAAGGCAGATTTTCTTAGTGTTAAATTATCTGACAGTGAACCATACGCTGCACATAGGAACAGGACTTCATTAAAATACCAAAGGTTACACAAATGGAATAAAAATTATATTTGTACTACAGTTAGCACATACTTATGTCTTCTAATGAGAAAATGTGTTTGTATTTCCCAATTTCTAATTTGTTTTTGTATGTTTGGTGTAAATCTGCGGTTAATACATTAGCGATACCACGCTACCACACCTTGTACTGAAATGTGAATATTGTAGGGGGCCCCCACGTCCACTGAACTTGTAAGAGAATTTCAATACATAAATAAATCACAGTCAAAGTTGGCACAACTCATCTCATCCCAAAGAATGCCCCGGTTCCTTCCCTACAGAGAGGGCAGGGTCACCATGTGGACTCGCCTCCCGCAGCAGGAAGCTCTTTGCTGGGAAACCTCGAGTCATCACTGACAGCGTTTGTGCAGAACGCTTCTGAAGGGAAAAAAAGAAAAGCTAACACGTTGTTTTGGATTGCTGCACTGAAATGCTTTTTTTCCCCCCAGCTCCATAGTCGTGCGGGTACAAAATAGAACAGCTGGCTCCAATTCCGCCGGCTACTGGAGCGATTGTATCATTCACCGTGGCATGGCATCAGTCACAGCCACGCTCAACCTTCTTGCAAGCGCAGGGGATGCGCTGTTGTGCTTGGCAAAAAGAGCCAACAACAACAAAAACACAAAAACCCCTCCCCAGTTAATAACTATCTCAGTATTTTATTATACAGCACAGACAAAAATACTCTGTCTGAAAACACTGGGCCCAGAATTACCTCTTGAAGACATTAATACCTAACAGCTGTTTTCTTTGCTTGACGAGCAACTTAGTATCTTATTACAGTTTATTACTCTACAGTTGCACCACAGTCAATTAAGACCAAGTTACTGTTGTTCCAGGCATACATACACATAAGTAGGGGCTGGTCCAATACTGGGAGATGCATTAAATCTGTAACATGATAAAAAATGAGGGACTTCTCTCACATCACAGAACAGGTCAGTAGCTGAGCTAGGAGCAGAGTCTGGGTTCTCAAGACTGCAAGCTCTCAGCTGTCAAGATGCACCCAATGGGATATGCCCAACACAATGCAGCCAAGGGGCTCATAGAAACCCAGCATTATGTTCATAATTAGCCACTACCAGTCATTAACAGGGCACCAGACTCTGCCTATGCAGAAGCTTCTCTAGCAGCATTAAGAAGGCAAGAAAAACATGAAGGGAGTGAGATAAATGAGTAGGAAAGGACCCTGAGAGCTTAGCAGTGCGACAAGTGACAGTGCTCATGCAGCCTCAAATGCACCCAACCAGAAATTGATCTGGGTCCAAAGGCAGCTAAGGAGAGTGATCAGAGACAGTGTCACAGTAAGAAAGTGTTGAAGTTCGGCAAGGAGACCAGAGCCAGTCAGATGGGGAGTGCACAGTAACCAGCAATGCAAAAAAGGCAAAAAGTGTAACAATAAGAACAGCCAATAAAAAGAAGATGGATTTAAAATGCTAAAACTTTTTTAATTTTTCTTAAGCTGCAGCTTATAATTAAGCTGTGGAACTAATTGTCTCTAAACATAATTGAGGCCAGGAACTTCTGTGAGATCAGAAAAAGAATGAGCAGTTGATAATGAGAGTATCACAGCTCTGTTATATTCAACACACAGAGAGCCAGGGATGCACAAACTTCGTGTTTCCAGGGTGCACCCCAGCCTGGAGGAAAGGAAAAACTGGCCCTGGGGACAGCAATTATATAGTCATCCCTTGTGGATTTCAACATCAAAATACAAGTCACCGGGAAAGGGAACAGTCTCCAAGCTGTCCATACTGGATACTGCCACCTCTTATTTCCCCGGGTCTGCCCTTGGAGATAAACCCCAGGAGAAAAGCAACTCTGACGGGAATGAAAAAAGCTGTCAGGGGACTGCAGAGCAGACACAGGACCTGAAACCAGATTTAATACTTTGCCAGTCATTGTTTTTTTTTTTTTTTGGAACATGGAAGCACATGCTCAGCTCTGAGGTCAGCAGCACAGGGGCTGGCTTTGGCAGCAAGTTGAACTGTTTGAGTTTCCGATCATGGCTCGTTACATCAGCAGAACCTGTCCACATGGTCCCACACGACTAATTATTCTTCCTAAAAGCTTTTAAATTTGTTTATCTTTGCTCATATCCAAACCAAAGAATTAAGCTGTGCAGCTGTTTATTTGCTTGCTGTGCTGGTCACAGACAGAGCTGCCTCAAACCTCTCAGGACTGAAAATGAAACTCTCGTGACTTCACAAACAAACCACTGAAATCTCCTCACAAAGGATCTCAGTTATTTCTAGCCTTTGCCTTCAACCTCTGTGGTTGAAGACCTTCAAACCCTCAAATAACAAGAAATTGTTGGGCTTTTCCCCACTTAGAGGCTTTCTTGTCCAGTAAGTTGCACATATTTATACATCTGCCAATGTACCACTTTAAAACTGTGCAATTAGACAACAGTTCTCTGGAATAGTCATTAGTGCACTGCTGAAGCATTCACCATTGGCTGAAGGCGCAAAAACTGTGGACCATAAAAAAGGTTGATCAAAACTGGCTCCTGTTTTAGCGACAGCTTAAGCTATTAAAATATATTCAGCATCATCTGCCTTAATGTCAGCCACAGTAAATTACTGTCCTGATACAGATGATCCCAGAAGGAGAGCACAATTTCTTCTACATTTTTCATACAAAGCAGATGACACTTTCTACCTTGCTCGAGCAGGGTCTACCGCTGACGCTACATTTCATATGCACACAGTTTTCAGCTTGCCTCTCCAATGGCAGTATGCGCTCTCAGATCTCCCTGACAAGCTTTAGCTTATTTAATACTCGCTCAATATTTTCATTTTAGCTGCTGGGAGAGGAAAATAAGGTGGCGAAAAGTCTGAAATTGTCACAACACCAAAGGGCATTGCCTATAATCATACAGCCATGATTTAAAGCTAAGTGACAGTCTATAATTGAATTGTCTGGGACTGCCTATGGTTTATTTACTGAATTCAAACAAACTGTGGAGGGGGGGAGGGGGTCAGAAGAGTGCAGGTCTTTATTTATTCAAGCAGAGAGGGGAGCACTGATGCTCTGTGTACCTCTGGTATTGAGGAACCTTCTACATGTGTCCTGCCTCCTACATCAGCTTCAGCATTGTGGAATCAAGACATCACCTTGGCAAGATGGGGGAAAGACAGGCACACTCACATAAGACTCCTGAGCTGGAAGAGAACCAATGAAACGAGATTCACATTAGCTGTTAGGAGGAAATTCTTTACTCAGAGGGTGGCGAGGCACTGGCACAGACTGCCCTCAGAAGCTGTGGGTTCCCCATCCCTGGAGGTGTTCAAGACCAGGCTAGATGGGGTCCTGGGCAGCCTGGTCTGGTGGGTGGCAGCCCTGCTCAAGGGACGGGGTTGGAACTGTGTTGTCTTTTAAGACCCTTCTAACACAAGCCACTCCGTGATTCTATGAAATCTCCCTAAATGAGAGCTTCAGCAGAGCCATTTCCCAAGCCTTCATCTCCATGCCCACCTTCTCCTGGGGCTGCAGGTGGAGTTAGACAGCCTCCTGTAAGGCAACACAGCTTCTCCTTGAACCTGCACAAAGCTTTTGATGCTTACAGGGATCGCTGTGCTGCAAACAGCAGTGACAAAGCATCACTGAGGGTGGATCCAAGCTCTGAACTGAGAGGACAAAACCCACTTCTGCTCTTGGGATACAGGATGTAAGAGGCTGCATGGCAGCCTGGGCTTACAGGGCACCACTGTGTCTGCTGCAGCCCCAAAGCCCAGACAGATGAATGAACACACATGGAATGACGGGGACATCTGTCCATACAGAAGTATGAAGGGAAGCTGAGGCCACCAACACATTTAGCACAGAGAAGCTAACACAGTCTGTTCATCTGCACCACCACAATATCATAGAATCATAGAATTAGCTAGGTTGGAAAAGACCTACAAGATCATCCAGTCCAACCATCCACCTACCACCAATAACCCCACTAAATCATGTCTCTCAACACAACATCTAAATGTTTCTTGAACACCTCCAGGGACGGTGACTCAACCACCTCCCTGGGCAGCCCATTCCAGCGCCTGACCACTCTTTCAGAAAAGTAGCACTTCCTAATGTCCAGTCTAAATTTTCCCTGGCGCAACTTGAGGCCATTCCCCCTTGTCCTGTCACTAGTTATAAGAGAGAAGAGGCCGACCCCCAGCTCACTACAACCTCCCTTCAGTTAGTTATAGAGAGCGATGAGGTCTCCCCTGAGCCTCCTCTTCTCCAGACTGAACAATCCCAGCTCCCTCAGCTGCTCCTCATAAGGCCTGTGCTCCAGACCCCTCACCAGCTTTGTCGCCCTCCTCTGAACATGCTCCAGGGCCTCAATGTCTTTTTTGCAGTGAGGGGTCCAAAACTGGATACAGCACTCAAGGTGCGACCTCACCAGGGCTGAGTACAGAGGGACAATGACTTCCCTACTCCTACTGGCAACACTATTTCTGATACAAGCCAGGATGCCATTGGCCTTCTTGGCCACCTGAGCACACTGCTGGCTCATGCTCAGCTGAGCATGGACCAATACCCACAGGTCCGTTTCCTCTACGCAGTCTTCCAGCCACTCTGCCCCAAGCCTGTAGCATTGCCTGGGGTTGTTGCGGCCAAAGTGCAGGACCCAGCACTTGGTCTTGCTGAACCTCATCCCATTGGCTTCAGCCCAGAGATCCAGCCTGTCCAGATCTCTCTGTAGGGCCTTCCTGCCCCCAGGCAGATCAACACTTCCTGCCAGCTTGGTGTCGTCTGCAAACTTACTGAGGGTGCTCTCAATGCCCTCATCCAGGTCATCAATAGAGATATTGAAAAGGACAGGCCTCAACACTGACCCCTGGGGAACACCATTCGTGACTGGCCGCCAGCTGGATTTAACTCCGTTCACCACCACTCTCTGGGCCCAGACCTCCAGCCAGCTCCTTACCCAGCAAAGAGTGTACCTGTCCAAGCCACGGGCTGCCAGTTTCTCCGGGAGAATACTGTGGGAGACAGTGTCAAAGGCTTTGCTGAAGTCTAGGTAGACCACATCAACAGCCTTTCCCTCATCCACTAGGCAGGTCACTTGATCACAGAAGGGGATGAGGTGGTCAAGCAAGACCTGCTCTTCACAAACCCATGCTGGCTGGGCCTGATCCCCCGGTTGTCCTGCAAATGCTGCGTGATCTCCCTCAGGACAATCTGCTCCATAACCTTCCCTGGCACCGAGGCCAGGCTGACAGGCCTGTAGTTCCCCAGATCCTCCTTACGACCTTTCTTGTAGATAGGAGTCACATTGGCAAGTCTCCAGTCTTCTGGGACCTCTCCAGATGACCAGGAGTATAATATGTTAGTAACCATGCAGGCCAGCAAAGGGCTCTGCTTTTCAGACGGCGCAGAATAAAAGGAATGTTATGTTTACAACACACTTTTTCCAGCAAGCATACAGCCTGGCACTTCAGGTATTTCTATGATACTTGTATATAAAACTGCCCTGCTAAGTCCTTGTCCAACCAGGTGAAGGCTGGGACATGAATGGATTGGCTTGGGGGCCCTAGGGCTCACCCAGACCCACAGCTGGCTCTCCTGGAAAACCCCAGGGAGGGAGAAAATACCCAGTAGATGAAGCCAGAGTTTTAGGGACTAGTTCATGCTGTGGCAAAACGAGTGAGAAAAAATAATTAGGTCCCAAATCCACACAAAAAGATTTTTGCAGGATTTTGTTCTTGAAGTGGAAAACTGTTTCCAGAATGTCTATTTCTGGAGATTTTTCTTTCAAAGAGATCAGAAGAAGTCTTCATGTTGAAATTTCTCAGTGGGAAGTTTTTACAGGAACTGCACTTGGAAGGAATGGTGACAGAGCAGAGGAACCTAGGGACCACCACTGGGGCTGGAAATCCCATGGCATGGCTGAAACTACGCATGGCTCCTCCATCTCCACAGCAGAGTAACTCCATATTTGGGGATAACAAACTACCTACAGGACTGTTGGTCATTTTAATTCACATAGATCCTCAGAGTCGATGCTTTTGGCTGTCTAGAAAAGAGATGAGGAGGGTTTTTCTTGCCCTTGGGATTAAAATCAGGGTAGGAATCACTCCACCTCTTTGTGAAGCTAGGGCTGTCTCCATCAGTCCCTTGGTAGTAGATGCTTGATTTTGGGTGTGTTTTTTTTTTCCTGTATTTTTTTTTTTAACAGATTGCAGGGTCATCTTCCAGCAGAGTCTCTGTGTGCACTGGGTTCGGTTCTCAGGCCAAAGCCCGAAACTCAGAGGTTTTGGTTTTCACTGGAATGTTTTGAGAATCCCCTGAGAATCTGCCCTTACGCTCCCATCGCACGATTTCTGGAAGGAAATGATCTGTCTGTACCAGAAACAGCTTCTGAATCATCTGCCACATGCTTCCTCTTTCACAGAGGGAAAATCTTGTCCTAATGCCTTCCACCCCCTTCAGAAAAATGCGCAGAACCCTTCAGCACTCCCCATGGACAGGAATTTTAGGAGCCTCATGCTCCCAACTCTGCCGTCAGCATTCACCTGGTCACTGGCTGGAAAATGCCAAGTGACAAATGGCAATGACGCAAGAAGACTGCAAGAAAAATCACAGAATCATAAAGGCTGGAAAAGACCTCCAAGATCATCTAGTTCACCTATCAACCCATCACCACCATGCCCACTAAAACATGTCACTCAGTACCACATCTACATGGGTCTTGAACAACTCAAGGGATGGTGACTCCACCACCTCCCTCGGCAGCCTGTTCCACTGCCCGACCACTCTTTTGGAGAAGTTTTTCCTAATATTCAATCTGAAAATGTAGGAGCATGGCTCAAAGGACACATTTCTGCCCATCAACCCTTGCAAAGCTTCAACTCAGTTCCTCTTCTGCTTGCCCAAAGCAGCTGAGGCATGTTGCTGCCCAGCAGCATCCCCCGTGCTGAGGACTGGAGCTCCTGATAAAGATTTGCTTGTCAGTGTCCAGGTGATGGCACCTCATGTTGAGACTGGGAGACTGTTTGGAGACGTGTGACATGTCGCGCTGTCAGAGAAAAAACAAATGCCACAAAAAGGCTCAACACCTTGCTCAACTTGACTTTTTGCTCTGCACCAATTAAGAAGAATTAAGAAGGTTGGAGAGAAAAGATTTAGCCACAAGGAAAGGTATCACAGGCAGCTCTGCTGCTCAGCCCTATGGCATCACCTTTTTCCAAGTGCGAGAGCTTGGGGATGGCCAGTCCCTGGGATGACCTGGAAATGGTGCTGTGAAACAGCATGAAAACCTGGCTGTGGGAGGGCCCTGCTCCCAGGCAGCCTCTCCTCCAAGGAGAGCACGAATACTGACTAATATTCAGCATCTCAGTGCTCTTGCAGACCTGGCATCAAGCGTTTGCCCAGGCTCGACCTTTGGGATACCAGCTTGGTGCTACAGAAAGCACTAAAAGGGATTTGATCCCTTCTCCCAGTGAGAACTCAGCCAGGCTGAGCTGCCACAACGCGTACTTGTGGCACAGCCCCAGCCCTCCCGCCACCCCCGTTGGTCACTGCCTGAGCCCAGAGTGTGTGATTGCATGGGCTAGAGAGAAGAGTGAAAGTAAACTAGTTTGGAGAAATGAACCAAAGCAGCAATTTGTTTCACACTTAAATGGTTTGCTGCAAATAACAAGCTTTATTTGGACTTTGGGAGATAACTGGGTTGGTCAGTGGCTGAAGAATCTGGCTCATGCTCTCACCGCTAAATTCCCACTCAGCAGATGCTCCTTCCTCTCTAACCTCAGCTGTGGGGAGATGGGGATTTGTGGGTATGCGAGGAAACCCCATGTGCACAGCTCACCACTAGTATGCTACTGCTTTGTCACCAAGCAGGAAGGTCTCACATTCTGCTGCTTACCGCAGGCGTGCTGGGGACCGCCAGCTCTTGCAGCTGAAGAGAAGGAGTAACAAACAGCTGATGGACCAAAGCTATTTTTTAAGCTGTCCACGTTCTGAAAGGCTATTTGGCAGGCCTTGCCTGTGTGTTCAGAGACCTGGGCTTTACTTTGCCATGCTGATGAACTAATCTTTTAAATCTTCTGTGTTTTTCTAAGCCACTGCCCATTACCACTTATAACGCCATAGATTTTCAAACACTGCTAGAAAATAAAACTGTATTTCAGGCAAGGTGCTGGAAAACATCGAGAGCAAGGGCTAACAGGAGCCAGGCTCTTCCTCCAAGCCCTGCAACAGACCGCAGGGACATGTACCTACTGGGTGAATATCTGCTGCATGCCTGGTCCTGCTGGGAAGCAGCGAGCCCAAAGCTATCCACAGCATTGGGGCTACAAAGTCCCTGTGTGGCAGCGATGCTGGGATTTGCTTCCTGCAGTGCAGGGAGTGAGGGCTGAGCAGACTGAGGTGCAGTGAAACACCCCTGCAGGGCCTGAGCACCAACCAGTGCCCCAGGCCAGCCCGGAGCTTCCCAGCAGATGTCGGTGACCAGCTGGCCTGCTGACCTTCTGCTCGTTTTTGTGATGGCTGCACCTGAACCACTCAGCTCGGAAGAGCAAACGTGTGAAACAACGAACACAGACTTCAGATGAGCCATTTTTCTTTCAGAAATACGCTTTTCTCTCATTTTATCTCGAGCTTGAAAACAGCATCTCAGTAGGCTTCTGCTTACTCGAATAGAGGTTAATAAATTACTCCGCTTGAAAAATGTCCATATGTTTCAGACAGTGAGCTTCTGCTTGAAAGTTCTTTTAAAATCTGTTTTCACACTGATGGAATAAAACCAACTGCTTTTCAGCTTTTTTTTTCTCCTGGCAGTACCTCTTAGACACCACAGAAGCACCCAAACCCATCCACGGCAAGCGCAAGCAATGCCACAATTAGTCATAGGCCAAAGCACCCTCAGAACGTGCCCTCGCTGGCCTCCTTCCCCAGAGCCTCCATTTCACAGCATCCATGTGCTCAGGCTCCCCGAGGCTGGAAGGCTCCAGCCAGCAGCACAGCCAGGCACGTGTCCCCACGATACCCTCCACTACCGGGACAAGTCCCTGGAGCTGTCCAAGAGCTTACTGCTGCCCTCCAGCATAGCCTCCCCAGGTGCTCAGGACTTGTCTGTGGAGCCCAGCATCCTCAGGCTGATGGGGGCAAGAGTGATTGTGATCTTAAAATCAGCACATACATACATCCTGAATAGAACTCATCAAGTGAAGATGAGGCCCACGTGTCTGAAATCAGAGGTCTGGATGTGCCAACTGCATTCTTCTCACACATTCTCTAAAAACACAATCAATAGATCAAAGAAAAATTGCTTAAATTGAGAAGAATGCCTTCATTAAAGTTGATTATGAAAAAGCTTCACTGATTAATTTACTTTCAGCAGGCAACGCACTGACAATGCATTGAAATCAACATTTTAGTGAAAGTACCGGATTTAACATTTTTTGGTGCAAAGTCAAACTCTCTTCTCTTTGGTTTTAATATTTTAAGTGGTGGAAAAAGTCCGGATTTCTGTTTAAAAAGGCTTTCCTTAAAAAATGAAGTTAAAAAAAAAGAAGCAAGAGCTTAGAACCAAAATGGGGTCAATTGGCTTTCCTTTATTTCCTGTTTTCTTCAGCTTGAATTTCATTCCTGCCTCAGTGTCCTCCTATATTTCATAATCATATTTTCCCATTAAAAGCAAGTTTCTTGCTGTTGGAAGAACACTCTCAGAATCGTGGGAGAGCAACTGACCGCCAAACAGTACTGCAAAAGTGATTATCCTGACTACACAAAGCATCCTCACACGTTTTTAAGGTGAAATTCCTTTCCTTTCAAGAGGTCTGACAGAAAACTTAATGAATAGAAAAAATATCTTTTATATTTTTCTAATCTTTCAGTTATCCAGGATGTTAATTGCACCACGTTCTTCGTGAAGTATCCTGAGAGTTCAATGGCATGTGTCCTTACAAGTTGTGATTTCTGAAACCGAGGAACCAGAGTCCTGTAAGAGAATTATATGCAGAATACAGTGAGCAAAGCGTGTGACTTATGTGCAAACTGCCATGGACCAAACAGGAAAGATACTGCTGCTAATAATCTGTAAATAAAGGGAAAGTGCCTTTTTCGATTTCGCAATTAAGTAAGATAATACTTTCATCAATTATATTTTTATGTGACATATTTCCAATATGAAGATAATAAATGGTATTATGCCTGTTGGTTAACAGCTCCCAGAAAATCCATTTAATTGTTCCTGCCCTTGCAGAAAGTAACACCCTTTGTAAACCATCCCCTATATCATAAACACAAGCATACATTCCTGGAAGCGCAGCTCAGCTTGGCATGCCATCGCTCACTAATTAGCAATGTCTAAATCCCAATCTGATGACACTCCTCTGCACAGAGGATAAATTTCCCCCTGGAAAGCAAATCCAGGATTATCCTGACCCTTCTCCAAGCGCCCGGGGGCAGGCGGTGACCGACATGTGCGGCACGGGGACTGACCGAGGGGCAGCGGGATGGGGAGAGTCGCCTTTTGGGGGAGGTTGGTGGTGCTTTGGTAAAACAAGACAGAAAACCCAAGCCACTGCAGCTCAAGGGCTGTGGAGAGATCCCGGCTCTCTGTTAGGGCACTACTGCAGAAATGTATTCTTCGTATATATATATATATATATATCAGAGCAGGCTGCCTCCCAGCCACCCAACCCTTCCACTTTGTGTAAGCAACACAGCTTACAGTCTGGGTGCTCAGCAGCTATTCTTAGAGCTCCCTTTATGTCATGAAACACTTCAGCCCTAAATTTCATCCTACGTATTCCGGTTTCATTTAGGTCGCTGTTTTACATCAAAGCACACAGTGGCAGTCAGCCGCAGCCTCATCCATCTTCCCTGCCCGGGGTTTGAACACGACTGACGTGCTCATGGTTTGCCGATTACCCATTCATTTCAGTGCAGAATGACACTATTGAATATTCCAGTTAGAACCCCAAATCCCGAAGAGAAGTCTCCTAAACGTTCCAGAAGCTGGGTGCTTAAGCACCTGAGCCTGCTGAGCAACTCCTGCCTGCTCTCAGACCTTGTAGCAGCAGCTACAAACGAAGCACTCGAGACAAACCGATCCTGATAGTTTCTCCACTTCCTTGCAGGGAGATGCCCGAACACCACATATGCTGTGCTGAAGGCCCTGCTGCTTGACCATATCCACCCGTCCAAGAGCAATGCTGCTGCCCCATCTCTCCAGCCCCGTGGGTGACAGCTTTCCCCTCCTGGAACATATCGTGCCAAGCTTACGGAAAATAAGTGAATGCGTACCTGCTTCTAGGCTTTAATTTCACTCAGGTAGGTGGTGAGAGAACAGCTCAGAAACAAGAGCCACGACACAGAGCAACAGCAACTTCTGTTCCACAAAGCTTTGTGAAGAGGTGCAAAAACTGTATCTATTTTTTCCAAGGCAGGTTGCTTCCCCTAATTAGTGAGTCAGCTCTGCTAATAAAGATTACAACAGGGCATTAAAGCAATGCTGAAGATGGAAGTATTTATGCAGGTCAGTGGGGGTTTTCCTAAAACATTTTGATTACAACTTTAACTGCACTAAAACACATGCAAAAACCCTATCATTAAATTTAAACAGCCTGATGATATGCGGTACAAGACTATGAGAACTGCAAATAAATTGCTGTAATCTGCCATGCTGTCACTTACTCCTGCTCCTCAGCAGCCATAATTGACTAATAGGATAATAAGGTGGCAGCTTACAAAGCTGAAGACTGTACTCCATTGTTTTAAATGCCCTTGAGGAGAAAATACTCCAAGTCAAGAAGACGAAGTGGCCCGATTGCAATCACCTCCCTTGATTCAACATATTCAAACACTCCTCTGAACTACTGGATCACTTGGTGTAAAAGGCAGCGTCATCCCTGCCTGTTCTGCAGGGTGACAAATGTGCTGGTGTCTAACTGTTAATAGCTCTGTGTGGCCACCCTGCCCTTGCTCATGAGAACACTGGTCCTGGCTCCTGCTCCTGCAACCACAGCAGCAGGGAGAACCCAGCCCCGTAGCCCTGCAGCCTGGCCTGGCTGCGCCGGGGGGAACCCCTGGTCCCTGCGCTGCTGTGGGGCCTGGGCACGAGTGATCATCCCCTGCTAGGTAGGGAGACTGGTGGATTCACTCTTCAGTGCTGCTTGCAGAATCATGTTTGAGGGTTTCAGAGTGAACAAGGTATCCTGCAGGCAGAGCAGAGCCTAATTGAGAAATCATCATCTTGCTATTCATTGAATCACAGAATGGTTTGAGATGGAAGGGATCTTAAAGATCATTCCAATCACTCTGCCATGCCCAGAGACACACCTCCCACTAGATCAGGCTGCCCAGGATCCCATCCAACCTGGCCCTGAACACCTCCAGGGGTGGGGAATCCACAGCTCCTCTGGGCAGTCTGTTCCAGAGCTTCATGACCTTCTGAGTAAAAAACTTCTTCCTCATGTCTAATTTAATTCGCTTCACTTTAAAGACATTCCCCCTTGTACTAACACTACGTTCCCCGATAAAGAGTCCCTTCACTTCCTCCTTGTAGGCCTCCCTAGGTACTGGAAGGCCACAATGCAGTCTCCCCAGAGCATTCTCTTCTCCAGGCTGAACAAGCCCAAATCCCTCAGCCTGTCCTCGCAGGAGAGGTGCTCCAGCCCAGTGATCATCCTTCTGGCCTCCTCTGGACCCACTCCAACAGCTCCAGGTCCTCCTCGTGCTGGGGGCCTCAAGTTTGAGCACGCCCACAGACTGTACGCTGCATGCATGCCCCCATGCAGGAGATGGAGCTTGAGAAAGCTCCCAGGCAGCGCCCAGACCCACTGATGTATGACCACAGGACATGCCAACTGATGGCATACCATGCACCAGCACAGTCCTTCAGAGGGCTGCCACTGCATCTCACCCTGAACCAACACTGCTCTTACTGTGCATAGACTGGGAAAGAAATCCGCAAATGAAAACCCTCAGCAGCTTCTCAGTGAGTTGTTTTTCCTTGAGTCCAAGGCCAGGTTGGCAGTTTCGGGCATCAGCCTCAACCACTCAATCCCTCATTGCTGGGCTGTGCTCCCTCCTGCAGCAGGAGCATCGCTGCCCTGCATGGACACATGGCTCCTCCACGACGGCCCCAGAGGAGAGGATCTTCAGCATTCCCAGAGCAGAGGGGAGCCCTGCAGCTGAGGTCCCCAGTGCAGCCAGGCTGTGCAGGGTCCTGCCCCACAGCCAAGGCTATGGCACCCTGACACAGCCCTGGCACCCTCATGGGCAGCAGGGAGAGATCAAAGCCCCAGTTACAGAAAAGTCAGAAATAGGATTCCAGAATCAAAGATGGGATTGCTCTGGCAGCACCCAGGGCTAAGAGTTGGGATTAGAAACTACTAAAGGGGCTTTTTTTTTTGAAGGACTTAGTTCCCTTGGTTTAAGACTAAGGATTAACTCCTAATTTGAGCTGGCGCCTTTAACCTCATCTAACGACAAAGCTGGAAAGGACTGCTGTTTGTCCACAGTTCAGACTGTTTACAGCACAGCACAGGTTCTTAAAAATAAAATACTCCTCAACAGTTTGCTACTAGGTTCATTTGTGCATGCAGTGTCAGCAAGTGAAACAGTTTCTTTGACTCAAGGCTCTAAGAAAGTTTGAGTCTGGGTAATAACTTTTCTTTAATAATGCAAATTACCAAAAATAATGAGAACATTTGCATGCTTCCTCAACAAAGAGGGGCATTTCAAAGTCTCGGGGAACAGCCCTGGCAATAAGAAATGCTCTTGTTCTCATGTGTCAAACTGCTTTGCTTTTCCTCTTTCCTGCTGACCGAGGGGTTTCACGCTGGAAATGCTAATCGCGCTCCCGTTTGCCATAGCTCACCCTCTTGTTCTTATTGTCTATAGAAACCTGCAATTCACCCAAATCCCTGTCAACCACAGCATTCACTACAGTGCATCTATATGCCCACACATGCTTTACCCAGGAATTCCTCCACACATCCAGATGCATGAATCACCACAGAATTCACAGCAAAGGCTGAAATCTCCTAAGTGTTGAGCTAAAGAAGATGAATCCTCTCATTTTTCTCTCTTCTGCCAAGTTCTTAGCTTTACGCTCATGCAATCATCAGATTAAAGGGCTGTTTTCCACAAACTTTGAAATGGAGCTTCTTTCAGAGCCAGAAGATTAGAAGGTAAGGGTGCCTTCTACAAAGGCACTGGCACTGCCTGGACAAAATAAAGAATCATGAAGGAAGCGTCAGAGCAAAGGCAGATATTTGCCAAGGAATCAACGGGAATGTACAACAATTTGAATAATAATATGAAAGTAAGATATTTAGAGTCACTAAAGCAGTCCAAGTATACTGTTAGATGCTAGCACAAGAAAATTGAGGGAAAGCCCTTTCAGATGACATATAAGTGAAAACTGAGGTTTGTGGGAGGGCAAGTTGCAAAGCCATACTGTATGATCAAATCCAGGTTTTTAATGTTTCCTCCAACCACACCCCATGCATGACGTCCACGCACCACAAAGGGCTCATCCACTGCAGACTCACCCCGGCAATTCAAATTTGCTCAAAAAATTTCTAAGAGGCCAACTCTGAACCAGGAGGCTTTATGTCAAACCAGGAGTCATCTGCTGTCCTGTACGAAGCCGGCACGAAACCAGAAACGCAGCTTATACTCCATATCCTGTGCTCTGGCTAATTGAACAGAAATGCGACCAGCTGAAGCTGCCAGACCTGGAAGAAATTAGTCCTGCTGGGTGATCTGGTTGTTCCCGATCTGACAGGACTGCCCGGCACGGCGACGTAAATGGAGAGTGTTTAGAAGTCACCAGTTCTTCCACACTCACATCCCACATGAAGAACAATTTTAGTGTAACCTGGCACTGCACTGTGAGAAGGTGGACGAGGTGACCTCTTTGCTGTAGGACTGACGCTGACCCCATGAGAGCAATTCACATTGCTCGCCCAAATGCAGCATCTTCTGTCTTCTGATGCCCCAGGGCCTTCTGCCTGGCCTCCATCTGCTCCTCCCTAAGGGTGCAGATGTCCCCTATGTCCGAAGCTATGTATGTCAGAGCTGTGTAGATGCCCTGGATGCATCTTGACTGCTGGAGATGTCTGAAGCCCCCTCCTGAGGTCTCAGTGGTGCTGATGACGTAAGATCTCACAGGAACTATCAGCACCATGCATTCCACTCAACAAGACCACTTGCATGAGCCTACAAAACACCTTCCAGAAAGAGGGAAACCCAGCTCACCTTGTGACATGGCTTTCTGGAGGGAAACAACTCAGCTGTGCCTGACACATTATACTCATTAACACAGTGCAACGGTTTCCAGAAATCTCTGCTTTCAGTTAGATTTGTGGAAACTAGGATAACATTGGGATGCAATGTTTGAAGAAAAGATCAGTTCGGGATTGCTTTCAACCTCTAACACCTCACCATTGTCTCATGTTTAAAAGCCAGGTAGTTCAGCAACACTTAAACTACCACTATACAACACGACCGCTTGGACTTAGCAATCTGACTGTATGTTTCACTGCACCTCCTCTGATAATGGAGGACGTAAAGATTCTTGAAAACGTTATTCAAAAGCTTCAAATTTCCTTTAGCAACGTGAAGAGAAGCAACAAGTGAAAATAAAGATCCCAGCTTTTCCATTTCACCAGAGCTCTTTATTTACAACAGGAAGCTCTGAATTACGTGCTAACTCCAAGTGCATCACAGAGAGTAGAAGAAATGAATGAATAGCACTTTCTAGACCCCAGGATAATGACAGCCATCAGCTCAGAAGACACTGTGGGAAATGACTTCCAGGGGAAGCCCTGATTTGCTTTGTTACACAAGGAAAAAACCACCAAAACTTACAACTCTATTATGCTTTGCCTAATCTGCACAAAACTTTGTGACGGATAATAGGGTCTTCAAAATGATCCTAAAACATCTCTTCAACAAAAGGTCGCTTGCCAGTACACAGATCTATCTGAATACATTTATGTTGATGTAATATGCACTCTCCCACTACAGAGGCAAGGTTGCATTCAGGGAAAGCACTTATCAAGATTAAATTTACATTTTCTGAGATTGTCAAAAAGTGCTTTTTGTGAAGAACAACTGCAGAAGCTGCGTTCACATTTAGAAACACTGCAGAAAGCCTTTTTCTGAAATAGGCTTTGCTACTCCTGGAACTGACAGTGCTAGAAAATCCACAAAGGGCTTGACTTACTGTTTTTAAAGAAAAGTGTTGATGGCTGCGAGATTAAAAAAGTATCAAGATCAGTTCAGAATTTAACCTGAATGTAAGAGAGGTTCATACGCTGAACCGCACACTCAGCTCCATCTCTGACTCAGGACCTGGAGGCATGTATATGCACACCAACATGCACAAAACACCCTTTCTGCATTTATGTAGGTCTCAGCCCAGGAGAAAATATATTTCTTATATGCGGGCTTGCCCTTTTACATTAGAAATGTCTGCATGCTATTAGGGACACACATGCAAGAAATTCATGAGGTTGCAGGAAAAGGAGTTCCGAAGTTTTACATCCACTACGGCAGTTTTCTCTTAACAGAAAAGGTGGGAAAAAAAACCCAAACAAGCAAATAAAAAAAAAGAAACGCAACAAAATGAAATGATTACAGCAAGGCTCAGAAGCAATCTCTGCTGTTCCACCAATCTGCACTCCAAATGAGAACCAAACTCAGAGCAGCTCTGCTCCTTTCTCTTTCACACATAGTGAGCTGAAGGCTCACCTCCTCATTTAGGATGTTGGTATGTATACTTAGAGCATCGCCCATCAAGAAAAAATACTCTCCCAAGTTTAGCAAGTTCAGCTGGGTTGTTCAGATGATGTTAGCAAAGTCATTTGCCAAATGGGTTATTACAGCTCAAAATTCCTGACCACAGGAAGAGAGTTATTGGACAAATTAATCCTTTCTAGTCTGTGCTCTGAAACATCAACAAGTTGGCTGGGTTGCAGTCTGCACTGAACCTTTTCCGGTGTCCTGTGAGAAATGAGTCTGGTATGCTTAGTCCGGCTTCCAGAGACCGAATGTTGCTGCACCGCAAACATGACAGCCTGGGTTATTGTTACCCTATCTGGCAGCAATCAGCAGAGACCTCAAAGACTGAACATGCCTCAAACCAGCAGTCACTAACCACTGGGAAGAGCCTATTTGCAGTGACGGGGAACTCTGCTGCTCCACTGACAGACCCAAGCCTTGGCTTTGTTCAAGAGGAGGAACTACAGGCAAGTTGAAAGGAAGACTGCAAGAGTTTGCTGTGTCACCGCTACCTGTGCTGAGGCTATAACCCTTTCCTAGAAATGTTATTAATTATGCATTACCGAAAATGAAAAGCTAAGAGTCATTGCTTAAAAGCATTCTCATTTTGAATAATTTTTGCCACTTGTAGGCATTAAACATTTAGACATGAAATAAATAATTTCAGGAGATTACTATCACATTGAAGAGGCCCGGTATGCGAAGAGCAGCTTCATTTTAAATCACTTGTTTTGTTTTTGCTAGGAATGATTTCAGAAGTGTAGAAATTTGGTATGCTACATCGCCAACATCGTAGTTCACTGAGATTGCTTTTCTCCTTTCCTCTCATTTCTGAATGCACTGAGGATATTCTCCTGTGTCACTTTAAGAACTGTGTAACTTCACTGCCAAAACCAACAATAATAAACAAAAAGACAAAGCTAGGATATCTGCTTCTGTACATGTGCATGTAAATATACATCAGGCAAGAATACAGCAGCCCTCTCATCCAATAGCTCCCTTCAGCTCTAAGAAGATTATTCCCCGAACTCTCTTTCTTGGCCAAATTTGATTTACCTTGATGAATATTCCATAAAGCTCTTTCCTCCTTTCCTCACAAGGCAGAAAAAAATCAAAGTAATTAAAGAACAAGAACAGCCTCCTCCTGACTAGCAATAAAGGCTGATCACTCTCACCAACTTAGTTACTTCCGAACAGCAAGCTTTTCTTTTCAGCCTGCGTGAAACTCTGCCCTTGTCTTCAGCAAGGAACAAACGCTGGCTTCTGGTGATAGTTGATGTATTGCACCACTTGGAAGCGGCAGGAAAGTAAATGACAGCAGTGCTAAGGGACAAAATGAAATCTGCTGTGTCTGGTGGCGGTGGCCCAAGTCCGAAGGTAAGATGTGCTCGATACCACCACCAGGGCTGCTTCTCAGCCCTGAGACAGCACCCCTGCAGCATCGTCCTTTGGCCAGGCTTTGTGTGAGCTAACATGGATAGAAGGAATTTAAGATCAACCGTGTTGCTGTGCTGCTATCTGCTATTTAGCGTGCAGAAATCTTGGAGAGGAATTCTGCGTGAAGAAGGTCACATCTGCTTCTTTCCATGGTGGTCTGACATCTCAAAATGATAAATTGGACCTTTCCTCTGCCCTTTCTTCTCCCTCCTTGAAGAGACAGCATGCCAAGAAATCAAGGCTGACCAGCTCCGGGTTATTTTGCTGTTCGTCAAATAAAACCTCTATCAGCAGCCAAAGTGAAATGAAACTGAGGAAGGACAGAAGGGGTATTTTTATAAACATTGTTAATTGGGAAATACACACACACACACACACACTCACAAAGCAAAAAAGCAGCACCTGTGGCACAAATCCCTCCTCCAGAATCGTAACTACACAACATGGAAATGATTCAAAAACAGACCAAGGTGGAGTTTGGTGCCAAATCCTGGCTAGCACAGACCCATTTATCACTGGAACACTGCTGACACACATGACTTTCCAGGGTATGGTCTATACTGTACCAATACCATCTTGCTGCTGCATAAATTTAGGCTCCCAGCGTCCTGCATGAGCTTGAAAACACAGCAATCTCAGGAAGAATTATCTCCTTTAATATCCATAACTATGGAACAGGAGAGACCTAAATTCCAAACCCAACCAATTCAATTGCTGTATTGTCTGCAACGCTGCAGTGAGCTGAGCAGTCAGACCCAAAACCTCTGCCATAAATTCAAAACAAAAATTCCTTCCCTCTTATGAAAGTAACAGTCGATTTATGACCATAAAAAACAAAGTAGGCAGGTCAGGGAACTCCTCCAAGGTGGCAAAGCATTGGCTCTGGCTGAGCATCGATGGCTGGTACCTGACCTCCCACACCACAGCAGTAGCTTTTTCACGTGCTCTGGTGAGCACATGGGGCTAGGAAGGCTTCTTCTCCCATGGACTCCCAGCCATATTGTATCCCCGTCCAAAAAAACCCACCCCAAAATACAGATTTTGAACCATTTCTGATGAGAAAAAGCTCCTCCCTACAAGCTCAGTGTAACTACAAAAAAAAGTGGAAAGAAAAAAAGTCCTCCTCAAAACCTGTATTAAATATTGATGTTGGTACACTTAATCCTGGGATGATTTGGGGCATATATGGGAGTACGCATGTGTACTTTCCAAAAAAAACTCCCAAAACCTCTTGGCAAAGGGTGTTTCACTTGTACCAGTTGAGAGGAAAGAGACAGAAAATGACTACTGCCTCCCTCCAAACAAGCGCTGCTCAGAGGGCTGGAAACACAGAGCGACAAGAGGTTAATTTTTTATTAATTAGAGCACAAAGAACCCTGGCTTGTCCCTCGTTAGGATGTCTTTGGAAGGTTTGGCTTGTCTAGCCAGCTGCTGATGGAGGACTGGGATGCTGCAGCAGGGCTGGGAAGCTTCTCGAGGCAAGTCTGAGCAGCAGGGGTTTCACAGATGGGATGAAGGCGATGTCTGGGGTTGTCTCACACTGCTCCAGCAATCCCAGCCTGCCACAAAACCCTTCCACTTCAGCCTGGCTGGCTTTAACATGGCTGGCAGGGTGCAAGGGCAGGCAGACTGGAGAGAACCAAGCAGAGGGAGAAGAAAAGAAAATGGGAGTGGATGTTACAGATTAAGATATTTAAATATAGCCCTACTATCCCCGATATGTCAGAGCACAGAGTTTCAATTTAAAGATTAAAAATAGCTGAGACTGCAAAAGCAAACCTTATAGGACGGGCAAATCTTGAAATATGTAGTGCTAGGAGTCACTGAACTTTTTTTTGTACCGCAAAACAAAGTTTCAACTCTAAAAACTGAACCATTCTGATCATCCAGAAATCCTGGGAAGTCACCCGAAAATCTCCAGACCTGACTGAGAAAAATCAAACAACTTCTTCACAAAAATTGTTCATAAACTACGCACGCATTTCTGATTAAGCACCCAGATGAGGGGGCTGCTTGGCAGCGGGGAAGGCACCGGTCGGTGCAAGGCCAGCCATAGCAGCACGCTCACACTCCTGTGCTGAGGTTCCTGAATTCTCATTTTTCATTTCTTGTCCTCCTGGGAAGACAGCTCAGACAGGGTCTGGCCTTACCCTGAGATAAACCTCCTTGTTCTTGTCAAAAGCAGTGCTGTGTGAATGACAGCAGAGGGAGAGCAGTATTTTAACTCTTGCTCTTAAAAACAGATTAAAGTATCGGCAGCACAGCGTTAGCACTAGCACAGGTTGCACAAACCTAACCAATATCTGCATCGTTCCAGACCACCAATATTTAAGCATCAGCTGATATATTCTTATATGCAATTCTAACAGAATCCCATCAAATTAAGAAAAGTTTAAAAATAAAATGAACTGCTGACTGTGAACCGAATCCGAAAGCACAGCACTGCTGCCTACCATGGTTCCACCAGGCACAGCCTTACCCGACTGCTCAGCCGTCCTTGTGAAGAATCTGTCTGGGATTCGGCTGCACTGTGTCTGCCTGAAGATCAAAACATGCTTCTCAAAAAATTACAAAACTCCAAATTAAGTAAATAAATGCGTAAGTTGAGGGTGGAAGGGAAGTACACCCAAGAGTGAAGTTAACGAGCAGCAGAATTAGAAATAAAACTGATCTCTAGATTCACATTTCTTTTAAATTAGAGGTATTCTTAAAGTCGTGAAGAAGCTGAGCCACTGAGATGCAAAAACAAGTATCTATTTCTTTAAATTACTTTAAAAGGTAACTTTATACATCACAGCCCATGCCTGTTCAAGTATTTCTCAGAAAATTTGCTGAAAACTCATTAGTATGCCTTTTATATGGCATACTGTAGCCTGATACAGAGGCAATAGCCATAGGTACCACATTTGCATTTTTATGCAGACATTTACATGAATAAATGAAGTGTTTTGTATGTCTGGATTCCCATTTAGACACAAATCCCCGTTTCCGAGAACACATTTTCAGGAGCATGCTGAAAGCACAGCCTTTAAACAACGCCTAGCTGCAGCAGCCTTCGCGCAGCGTGGCAGTGAGCTGGCAATTTTAAACTCATTTTTCCTCCCTATCTCCAGGGCTGTTCAAGACCCTCTGAGTATTTTAACCCCCTACAAGCACGCCTCTTTACCCACGGCAGCACTACATCTTCTAACTAATTCATTCCTATCCAAATGATTCTCTCCACACTCTTTTTGCATTTGCTTCATCATTTCCAGAGCAGCTCCAGTGAGGCCTGCAAAAGAATCTTGGCCATGCGTCCCAACCATTAAAAAAGGCAGACTGTGGGGGGGAGACAGGCAATTAAACAAACTGTTCCCACTGCCCTTCTGGAGTAAAGCTTCCTTCAGCTCCCACGTCTCCCACACTGGGGCTAGGCTTTGCTGAGGACCTCAGGCCTGCTTGGGGCAGGCTGCTCTGAGCACACAGGCTGCTCTGAGCACACAGGCTGCCCAGAGAAGCTGTGGGCGCACCATCCCTGGAGGTGCCCAAGGCCAGGCTGGATGGGGACCTGGGCACCTAAGCTGGTGAGTGGCACGGCCCATGGCAGGGGATTGGAGCGCGATGATCTTTATGGTCCCTTCCAACTTAAACCGTTCTATGATTCTATGATTCACAGAATTCTCACAAACTCTGCAGCTTGGGCACAATGCTGTTATTTCAGGCCCTGGCAAAGTTGTATTTTCTGAAGGACAACACCAGTGCTCCCTGCTGTCCCAAGGGCCCGGTGACTCCACAGCAGCTGGGCCCACGAAGGGCTTTTCATGGCTTGAAACTACCCCTCAGCACACGTGGTTTTCTCTTCAAGCCCCATCCCTGCTCACTAAAAAAGCCTACAAAGTACCTACATTATTCAAGTTTTTTTAAAAAGGTTCAGACATTAAACCACTTGGTGAATAACTGTTTTCAGGTGAATAACTGTTTTCAGGTGTGAGAACAGCAGATGAATCATTATTTCTACTAGGTTTCGCATCTAAGGCAGAAATCCCGTATCCGAAAGTAAGAAAGAAGAGAGCCTGGTTTTGCTGATATGGCAGCACAAGGTGAGAATCATGCTCTGCTATGACGAGACACCATGAAATCCTGGCACTCCCAGCCCACATGCTAGGAGTTCAGGACTTAAAATTACCTGGCCACCTGCAGCCACCCACCACACAGCACGCTCATGCCCCGCCAGACAGTTCTGCTCTACCACTTTGCTTTAGGGCCTGCTTCTTGCCCCCACAAAGTAAGCCCAGGGTGAAGAAATGGTCTCCAGTCCTGACAGAAAGTTTAGAGTGGACATTAGGAAGAGTTTCTTCATGGAGAGTGTGGTCAGGCACTCAAACAAGCTCCCCAAGGCAGCGGTCACGGCATGGAGCTGCCACAGTTCAAGATGTATTTGGACAATGTTCTGAGATACATGCTTCAGCTCTTAGGTTACCCTGTGTGGACACAGGAGTCAGACTCAGTGATCCTCACAGGTCCATTCCAACTCAGGATATTCTGTGATTTTAATTAAAAAAACAGCCCAAATACTGTTTGCACAGTAGACATTATCATCAAAGTGTCACTGCTCCTCAGCCAGGGATGGCAGCCCATACTGTTGGCTCAGTCCTACTGGCATGGTGAGGGACACACTGCCTGGAGTTCTCCAGGGGCTCCAGCACTATCACGGCAGCCACAGGCGGGAGCGTGTCTCGACAGCAACAAAGGGAGTGTTTTCCATCTTGTTAGTTCAACCCTATTAGTTTAACGAAAATGAAAAAAGCTCCTTTGTCCATCAAGACAAAGCCTTCAGACTGGCCTAGGCTGCTGGCTCAGCTGTTTTAGCACTGTCCCGGTTAGAGTGCGCACAAAGAAGGCCTGGGCTCCTTTCTTTCTGCTCTCAGTGTCCACATGCTCACAGTGCTTGAACCAAACTCACCACCTTCTCCTGTTCCTGTGACCCAACGGTCACCACCTCCAAGCTTTTATTTCCCAGCAAAACGCTTGCAAAGTGAATGAGAAATTTGTTGTTAAAAAAGACCACAGAGGAAGAGAGAAATCCCCAGGAAACGGCAGAGCTGCTGGTTTCTGTACGGGCACCCACAAAAGGTAAGGGTTTCCTGGCAGGAGCCCATGCAAGCAGCTGACAGTTTACTCTAAAAACCAGACAGCTGCACAAGGTGCACTGAGTGGCAGAAAGCTTGGATAGGTGAGAGGCTGCATACTGCTAACAAGAAACAGTAGCTGCTAAGGGTGCTAATTGTGTCCTGGTGTGCTGGGAAGCAACAAGGGCCAGGGAAACACTCCAGTCATGAAAAAGCACAGGGTTTGTAGCTGCAGCAACATCAAGCCTGTTAAAATCCTTCCTAAAAAAAACAGCCCTCTCACAAATTGAAAAAAAAAAAGCGCCTTCAGATATTTGGCATTAGCCACCAGGAGGCAGGCAAATCTACCCAAGTTCCCGTGGACCCCAAATGCAACCTGACAGCCATGCCCCTGCTCAGCAGGAGGACAATGTGACCAAAGGGAAGCAGCGGAATGGCTCCCACTCTTCGGGCCAAGTTTGATTGTAAGCAAAAATCCTTTCCAATGGAAGTTATTGGGAACCTATGGGAAATGATGGCACAGCCTGTAATCACGGGAGACTACAGCATGCAAAGAACTGGGCCCAGCTCAACCAGAACTGGAAAGCAGACCCTGGCCTGTGCCTGCTCCTTTCAGCTGCTTTCTACCATGTGTAGCACCTGACAGTGGAGAAACTGTGTGTGACCATTTATTTTTTGGCCAGAAAAAGCAGCAGAGAATTATCTGCCTCGTATCTGGTGAACTCACCAAGCAAAGCCCCAGCAAAGGGGGAACAATGGCTCTGTGAGGTGAGTGTGACTGGAAAAACCCAGGAGAAAGGAATGAAGGCACCCATCGCCCTCCTGGAGCTCACACACAACAGGGTCACCTGCAAGGTCTGCCCATGCAAACACAAAAATGCACACAAAACCTATTAAAAAATTAATATATAACTATGAAAATGTTGTGAGCATATGGATAACTACGGTGCACACGTTGTAAGTATCTTCTGTGCTGAGAGAAGGCACTTCAAGGTAGCCAAGCTATCTTGACACAAAGAAGGTATTTATACATAAATTACAGTAACGTCGCCCCTGCTAACGAGGCTGTCATCCCCGCCCCGTGATTTACTGTGATCTCGTAATGGAAAAGCTTCATTTCCTTGACACCTGCGCGGTAATGGGGGCGATAATTCCTCGCAGCCTGCCATAGGTGCCGGGCAGGCTGGGTGCACCAGCCGGTCACTGCTGCTGCCCTGGGAGCAGCCAGCGGCTGCCTGCCCTCGCCTGGCAATGGGCTTTGAGGAAACACCATCAGTGTGGGAGTAATTAAACCACGGGAGGCTCGGCTACAGGCTGCAAGCTGCAAGTGGAAATTAAAAGGATGCTGAAGTGAGATCTTTCTTAACATATGCATCAAGCACCAGCCTCGTTAGCACTGCTCTGCATTTCCTTTAAAAAACAAAGCGCTTTTTTATATGTACTTTAGATCTGTTGTGATCCCTACAGTCTCTCCCGCTGCAGGAACCACTGAGACCTCCAACAGGAACAACATCCACGCATAGCGGAAGGAAGCACCAAGGGGCAAGAGAAGCAATCACCCAGAATGGCTGAGGTTAGCAGGGACATCTGGGTCCGTCTGCTCAAGCAGGGACACCCACAGCAGGAGGCCCAGGGCCATGTCCAGGTGGCTTTTGGAGATCTCCACAGCCTCTGGGCAACCTGTGCTAGTGCTCTGTCACCTGCACAGAACAGATGTGCTTCGCAGTGGTTCAGGGGGAACTTCCCAAAGGTCCTCACAGGCAGCACTGAACAAAGCAGCAGCAGCCTGGGGACTTGGAGGGTCTGTGGCATGCTGCTCCAGCAGACACCATTCCTGGCATTCCTGCAGAAAGGCTTCAGCTTTTCTTTCCATATTGGATTCCAACCCAAATGTGAGATTTTAAGAATGCAACCTTGGCCCTTCAAATTTTTTTTCTTTCTGTTTATGAGGTAGTAAAAAGATATTTATCTCAATTTCAAAGCAACAGGCATTTTCTGCGAGCCTAAGATTTCCAACATACGTTGGAAAAAACGTTTCGCAGCGTACTGACCCCCTGGTGAAGGTTATAAACTCGGCCAAAGTTATGGGAGTTGGTGTAAAGTCTGTATTTATGCTAAGCTGGAATTCAAACTTCCTTAATTAAAATACCTGATGGGTAAGCACTGGGACCAAGCACCAGCAGTAAGTCGAAGTACTGAGTCTTCCCCAGCTGGACTTCAGCACAGAGAATAACTTGGCTGAAGAACAGCAGCAACACAGTTGTACGTTTGAAGTCAAAAGACCAGCCTGATGCACCCAGCCTGGGCTTGCCGATGCTCTGCATCTCCACCATGTTCTTAGACAGAGTCAGGTAAAACAAAAAATATTTTGTTGCTGCCCTGACAATAAATAAGGTCCCTTAAATCCACTTAAGAAATGAGAATGTTCCCTCACTCTCAGCAGGGCTGTCCTGCTGAAGAAGATACTGTGGTTATAAATGACTGCAACTGCATTTGCAAACAGAAATCTGCTGGAGACTTCGTCGCCACTCACTGAACTCCCAAGTTTCAGCAGCAACGCCACTATCCTCCTCGTTGCAAGACTCAGGAGTCTTGCCTTAAAGCAAAGAAAAAGGACAGGGAAACTGCAAAGTTAAAAGAAAAAACCCTCTGTTGGAAGAAAACTATGAATTTCGATTTTGCGTGAATGAGTGTAAAAGAAATCTGGCAAGTAACTTTACACCTTTTTATTTCTTTGAGCTTTAACTGTGTGGTGGTGTAAATGCTAAGGCCAGCTACCTCCAAAGCAAGCATATCAGGAAAAAAAGAGTAATTTTCCACAGCCAGGCTGGCAGTACTCAGAAAGCCACACCTGACCAGGAGTTCACCTGGGCATTTCCTGGCTTGCAAGCTGCTGCAAAGCAAACTGGAATCATGCTAAATGAGTGGGAATCCCTTTGGTTGCATTGCTGACAAGAAGCTAAGAGAAAATTATCTATTTACACATCCACGTAACATCCTCTCCAATTGTCTAAACACAAAGGTAATCAGCATTTGCCAGTGATCGCTATGTTGCATGGCTCATGGCAACCTCACGTTGGCCTCCTGGGTTATATCATATGCTTCAGAGAAAAAATAATTATCACTGCAAGCCTAAACAAGTAGAATAAACAGGAGAGCTGACCAAGCGGCTGCAGCACTGTCCAGCAATTTTATGGAAACAGAGTAATTGGTACCGCCATACCTTTAATGCAGATAAAAAGAGGACAAAAATGCACAAAGGTAATTTGACACAGGACATTGTGTATGCAAAGCAGATGGATGATTAGCTATTCAAGAATCAAGTGCCCCTAACCAGTAGCCTAGTTGCAAACAACACATCTTCCTATTTTGCTTACTCACACCCTCCCATGGCCATCGTGACAGTGACTTCTTGAAAGCCCTGTCTCTCCAAAGTGAAAAGTGTAACTGACTGATGGAAGCCTTTGAGAATAGCGGGACTTCATGCTTATCCTTCAGATGCACATATGGTTGCAGACATGAGAACTGCCATTCCAAAGCACTGAAAGGCTTGAGACAAGAATTAATGGGGAAATTGCACCAAGAAGTGGGTCAGATAAGAGACACACACGTCACAGAGGCAGTGTGGGCATGGGGCAGGGCAGGAGCTGCAGGCTGCTCCGGTCCTTTCTAGCTCTGCCTCTCTGGCCAGCTGCGCGGTGCTACACCAGCCACCTTCCTCACAGGCTAGCTTCCACATCCACAACGTGGAAACAGTGGTACCAATCTCCTTTGTAAACCTCTGAGATTTACCACCAAAAAGCATTCTTTAAGATTTTTACTAAGACATGCATATGTGACAAAAGCACAGTTTATAGAAGATTTTCTGAAGAGAGCTGTCCCTGTTGTTACTGCACTCAATGAGGGGTGGAGAGCCACTAATTAGAGTACATCTTTTCAGAAAAGGACTTGGTGACTGCAGTGAATCATATGCTGAGCATAAGCCAAAACATACCCTACTGTTGGGGAAACAAATAAACAAAAAAAAGAGAGAGAAAACCCCCAAATTCCCCATCAGACTGGAAGGCACACACAGGAGCACAGCCTGCAAGACACGTTAAGTCATCTTTCCACTGGTGTCAACAGCTCATATGGCCCCAGCTGATGGAGGACTGCATGACACTGCGCAGGAAAAGCGCAGGGCAACTGAGCTCCCAGCAGAAGCCTAGGAGAGGCCACACTGTATGCAGGGGGAGCTAGAAACATCCTTGAATGAGAGAACTGTGAGGAAGGCAGTGGTTTGCGATGCTGAAGAGGCAAAGAGGACAAGGTGGAGATTAGCTGGTCCAATGGGGACTATGTTTGGCTGCCCTGCAGTGAGGAGCCAGGGCAGCACATGAAGGTCCACCAAAGACAGCCTCAGTGCTCTGGAAGAGAAGCAGAGTGCTCCTGCTCAGGCAGTACAACAGGTTCCACCTCAGTCAGGTTAATGGAATGGTCTTCGCCGTTCTTCAGGATGAACATTCTGGGTCAAAACATTTTCCTCCAATTGTAGGAAACCTGTTGGCTGAAGCACTGACAAGAAAATATGTCTTCCCCTGCTCCCTCCTGCCCTCCCTCTGCAGCTCGGCCTGGGCTGCAGCCTCCTCCCTCCCCTGCTCCCTCAGGTATTTCCTCAGCATCAGCTGCAGCAGTTGTAAATAGAAGCGGGTCAGGACGCGCCAGCTATTCAATATTTGCACCGAAAGAGGTCAGGTGCCCAGGGAACCAAAAAGCCTATTTCCTCCTGGACAAGAAGCATTAGCACTTTCTTAACAAGACTGCGACCAGTTAAATTTAGCGACTCGGCACACACGCGCACAAGGCCGCGCTGGCTTTTCAGAAGCCCATCTAGCCTCAAGATCGCCGCACCTCATTTCTCTTTCATATAGTTGCGATAAACCAATTTGTCATTCATGCTTGAACATCTATCCTGTGAGTCATGTCTAGGCATAAGGATTTTTTAAGAGCAGAGTCTGGGGACATGAACAAAAAGGCCATTAATGGCAGCAGAGGCCAGGGACAGTCATGGCTTTAACTCACCCAGTTTATGAAGGTAATTTGTTATCAGGTTATTGGCGATGATGGTGGATATCACACTCACATTGCAAATATGAAAAATGAAAAAAATCAGACATTCAAGAACCAGGCTAAAAACAAAACGGCAAATGAATAACTGTGGAAAATGTTACTGAAAAATATTATATATCCTCTTTCCTAGAACGGATAAACCCATGAAAAAGAGGCCAGGGCTGGAGACTAGTTCTCCTGCAGTCTCTTTTTTTCTCATTTCCCCATTGTTTCTTAATACTTCATATTCACCAAGTGCAATATTAGATTATGACTGGCATTTCTCTTATGTGGCTTGTATTAGAGAAGGGCCCAAGCAAGAGCCAGCTGGAAGGAAGATGGGAAAACATTTCCCAAAATTTTTCATTAAAAAAGTATCTGGTATAAAATCCACATCTGGATTTTGCTGCTGAGACTTATCTCTACCTCACTTATTTCAAGCTTTTTATTATTTTTGCATATCTATTATTGAGTTTTCCTTATGCATATGTCATTACGCATACTCATGTTCCCAGACACTCTTGCAGCCAATAAAAGCCTTTTCCATATAAAATTGAATTCCTGTCTCCAGTTACCTCCAGCCCTGCTCTAAGTGCAATGCCTACTCACTCTTAAGTCACCAGTTAAGTGGGACACTACATTACTCAAATTTCATCTTAGAAGGTGCTGTCATTTTAGTAACAAGAGAAACAAAAAATGCATACAAAAATACTGTATGAGAGTTTAACTACATTTTAAGTTCTTTTATGTTAGGGAACATAACCTAACACCTTAGAATGGAAATCACTGCGTGAACGTTTAGTCACACAGATGACAATAATATGTGTATGTATACCCTTACATACAAACACATTATGTATGTGGGCATACGTGTCTCAAATGAAATGAATATGTGTCAGTGTTATAGTTAAAAAAATATTACCAGTTACTTTTGGATTTTTTTTCCTGATTTTCCATAAGACTCAGTGATTGAAAACAACTGCCCCGCCAAGGTCTCCTTGTTAATGGATGTGTCAAAATCCCAGGGGTAAAAGAAGTGACTGCAGCTAAGCACATTACACCGCATTTCTCATCCATTTCACAGCACAGAGCTGAAGCTATTTTTTAAGCCATATGGTTTTGCTATACGTGCAACCTACAGCTAACACTATACTTTTAAGTGCATGAGTAGGCATTTACATACACAGAATACAAAACTCAATCTCCTGGCACTCATTTACATATATATCTTTGTACACACATGCGAGATTTATGCATAATGGATGCACTTAAGAAGCCCCTTCTGATCCTTGAGATATTGCCACCTCCAGTAATATGCTCCATGTTGGAGCGCAGGCAGGTATCTCTCTGCGTCCTACTCCTTCCACATACGACTGGAAGACATAAACCGGTCTATATAGGCATTACGCATTTATAATATATAGTGCATTCATACCCAGAGAAGTGCTCCCCATGCATCCATTTTGAGCTGCCTGTGCACAGATTGCTGCATACATCACCAGTATGCATCATAAATCAGTCACCCCTAAATTGAATCTCTGCTGCCACAAGCATATCTTGTATGAAGATGTTATAACTCAGCAACAGCACAATAACCACCTCTCATGACCTACTAAAAATTGCGTGCCCCTATTTGCGACCTTGCTACCTTGAAAGTTGATGGCGTTCCAAGTTGTCGCGTTCAGCTGTATGCTTGTGGTTGGAGTCAGACCGTAAGGTCTGAGAAGCCAGTGCCTGTTAGCTGACCAAAATTACCACGGGTTCGGAGGACAACAACCACACCAGCACCTTCCAAGGTCACCTCCCAACCTCCTGCCTTGCCCAGGGCACCCAGCTCAGGGTGTGCCGTCTCCATGCTCTCTCTAGCTGTCCTCCCCCAGACACGGCTGCTGCCTCCATCCCCATGCTCAGTACAGAGCAGAGCAGGACAAGCTCTTCCCTTGACTAGCCAGCATTGCTGGGCCTGATGCACTGAGAAGTAAGAGAGGCTCTGAAGACACCAGGGAGATCATCAGGACAGCCAAGCCTGGCTTCGTATCAGACATCACCCAGCACGCTTCTGTTTGTTCCATAAAAGACAAGGACAAACGCACAAGTAAATAAATAATGAGTGCTGGCAAGATGCTACCTTTTGTTCTGGTTGTTCATTCATGAGGACAAAGCACCTCCACGTGTGGGCTTGGCTCTCCTGAGCTAAAGCAATACAGCCAACAAGAAAAACAAGGAGGGGACCCTTCCCAAGACTAACTGCTACACAGCAGGGCATGGACAGCAGGTTGGATTTTGACTGGGCGTTTGTCTTCAGCAAGCTGGGGAGCAGGGTCACGGCACGCCAACGTAACACCATGAATATATGCTGGGGAGAATTACAAGGCTGTAAAACACATAGTGGGGCCCAGCTGGCAGCACATAAACCAGAAGGGTGCTCAGAGGGTTTGCGATGTCAAAGGAAGGCTGTGAAGTGTTTACAACTGGGTTCAATGTCACTGTCTTATTTCTCTTTTGCACAGCCCTGTTACTCAGATGCTGCAGCTCAGGCCATTTTTACATTTTGGGGCTTTTGTGAAAGGGTCACTGCTAGCTCACCACCTTTTCCCTGAACTACATCACCATAATTTCAGCATTAATTCCCACCCATTACCTGATCTCACAGACGGCTGTGCACATAAATATTTGTGCGTGCCAATCATGCTGATTCAAGGCAATTATTCAAGTATGTAAAGACAGGAACAAAGGTATCAGCAAACAGGATAAGAGCAAATAGCAAATGATGTATCCCGTTCAATACTCTTTAAAAAATAAACACATGATAAAAGATACAGTGGCAGAAACATTGTTGAGACTATTAACTAAGCATGATGCTACGTGATCTTTTATTTCTTATTGTTATTACCTGACTCGGTTAAGGGAGAAAGTTAATTAAATATACGATGAGAATGAAAAACAGAGGGAGAAGTGGAGGGAAGGGGGCTGTGACCGCCCAGGGCACCACTGGAGCAGTCACCGCGGCCAGGTCCCGTCGCTGCCATGTCCAGCAAGACGCAGCTGGTGACCTGTGCTGCAACTGCCCGCATTGCCAGACACATGTGTCAGCATCTCAAATTATTACGCCCCAGCATCTACGGCTAAGAAAGCATATTTACTGTGTTTTGAAAGCATACTTATGCACTGGTGCAAGGAGACCTTGCAAAGAGAGATGGGGGAAAGGCTTTCCTTTTTCCATGCGTTGCTTCAAAAGTAACGGGGAAGAAAGAGCTGAGGAACTGAAGGGTAAGGGGGAGGAAAGAAGCATCCTTGGTGGCGACTGTTGCTGGTCACAGCCCCTGGCCACAGGGGCGCAACCGGTGGGAGGGTGGGGGGGTAAATGCCACTTAGGGAACAAGCCTTTTTTCATTCGTAGCACAGTTCTCAGAAATAAGACCATTCTTTTCCTTTTTTTTTTTTTCTTTTTCTTTTTGGAAAGGAGTAACTCTAGCTGACTCCATAGGAGTGATTCCTATTAGAAATGAAAGGCTGTGGAAGGAGGGAAAAGGCTTAACATGTATATTAAATTTAAATACAGACATTTGGCATTTGGAAAAAATTAATCTGCAGTATTTAACTGCAGAGCTGTACAAATTGGTGCTTTCTGTTTACACAGAAGGCTTACGCAGTCAGTTCTCATCGTTCAGTGGATATTGTAGTTTAGCGTTTAACTCTATTATGCTTATTTTTCTGCTATAGAGCAGAGGGGTCCAGGGAGCACGGCGTAGATTACGCTTGGAGCAGACTCCTCCGAACACACTGGGAACGGTTTAAGGAACTCCGGCTGACAGCCAGGATGTGAGAGCTCTAGAGGAGAAGGGGCTGGAAGGAGAACAAGGACCACAAAGGCTGTGCTGTGAGCACTCCTGCACCTTCCAGCTGCTGCGCTGAGTTGCAGGCCCTCTGCTCGTCCCACAGCGGGCGCTGCTTCAGATTTAGAAATAAATGAAAAAAGTGGTATCTCAACAAACAAACCAACCCCAATGTCATCTTCCTTGCTCTGTAACTGAAAGCAGATTATCTGCACGCTGGCGGAAACAGCAAGGCAGCATCTCCCCAACAACAGCGCGGGGTGTCATTTATCGCCCATCCTGCAGGACAATCAATCAGGCCCTGTTTTGGCTGCTCATAAATTTACTGCTGCAGATAACGCGCTGTATGAGAGAGAGGGGAAGAGAGAAACGGAGAGGGAGAGAAGGCAAGACAACAATGTCACTTATCCCCAAGGCAATCTCAACAGCTTTTGGCAATCTGATACAAATTGGATTTTAAAACCTCAACGAGCACCTAATGAAATTCGAGATGTCAACACAGAAAGGTATTAATGTATCAAAGAATCACATCCCTTCTCCTTTTCTTTAAGTAAATAAAAGTTAGAAAGCTACCATCTAAAAAACCCAATCTGCCCTACGAGCCCAGCACCTCCAGGAGGTGCTCAGCTCAGGGCAATCCGCACCACCCCGCACACAGCAGGCCTCGCGCAGCAGGGATGTCAAGCTGTCAGATGCACAAATCTCCACCATCAGTCAGGGTGATTAATATTTGAATAAAACCCCTATCTGTACATACACAGGGAAATATGTGCAAATGAGATATAGCAATGTAAGGGAGATTACAGATCCTGTACAACATGAGATTACAGATATTGCTTCTGCCTGGGGTCCAAGGTCAACATCACTTGTTCTGCCTGATTTCACTACATGCAGGTCAAAGCGTGTCCTTCGACAGCGTGCTAAGGGCCCTTCAGGGCTTTTTGGTCTCCTTCAGCACGAGGAGATAACACAAGCCCCTGGCATCGATGGTGGTGGGGTTGGGTTTCTTTTGGCTGGGATCCAACACAAGCCAAACGTCAGATGGAGATGAGATGCTCAAGTGCCCCTCTGCTGGGAAACGCAGGGCCCGGAAGAACCCCTGGCACGCCGGGCCCTGCATCTAGATGTCTGCATGGGAGTCTGCAGTGGTGCCCAACAGGCAGAGGGACACGGTCCTCAGCCTTGGCACCTCCACAACATGGCTTCAAGGTCTCAGTGTAGATGGGGCTCTCAACTTAAAAGCACATGTAGTGCTTGCTCAGGGCTGCCTGTGAACATTGAGAGGTTGCCAGCACACGTGCCAGCCCCGTGCAGAGCGAGACATCCAAAAATGGTCCAGAGCCATCCAGTAGCCAATAGCTGGCAACAGCTTTAGGTCACTGTCAAGCCCCACATCTGCCAAGGCAGTGCTTCCATTGACTCTTCCAATCCTGGTGCATTTTATACACATTGGGGCGGATGCAATGTGTATAAAAAACACAGAGCTGAAGTCAGTCCTGGGAATCGCCATTCCCCAAAGGCCTCATCCTGCTGCTACGGCTCATTGTCTGAACAAGAGATTCCCTCAGTCAACCGGATCTGTTCTGAGTGCCTCCCTCGGAAAGAAGGGCAAGGCTGGGGATTCAGGGGAGATGAGGCCAAATTCACCACCCTTCATGCCAAAACCCTCCAGCTCCCAGCACTGGGCTGCCAGCCTTCTACAGGACAAGTGCCGAGGTTCATCAGCCCACATCAGAGGATGTGAGTGCCCAGAAACCTGCAGCAGCATGCTGGTGGCACAGAGCACCTGAAGCAGCACACGAACCCATTTTGAAGCTCATCCACGGGCAGCCGGCCCCAGCTCCGTGTTAGCCCCTTGCTGTGGGAGTCCAGCAGTGTTGTTTCCGTTTCCCTCGCCGCAATTTCAGGCAATGTCTGTTTGCAACAGAAAGGGTCTTAAAACAACAAAAAAAACCCAACCCGCAGACAGCTCTGTTTTTCAGCAGCTTTGTTAGTGGCCTGCTAGCCTCCAGTCAATACAATAAGATCGACAGGAGGATGCAAAGGTCACGTTAGGGGAGCACAACTCCCTCAACTTCAAAGAGAAAGGCAAAAGCCCAGGAAGGTTTGGGCAAAGGATTGCCTGGAGGTTTCCCTGCTACAGGCACTGCTCCTTTCCCAGGGCCCCAGCACCCTGTCAGCATTTCAGCATTGCATGGCCGCACTGCAGCTCACCAGTTCCATTCTTCCAGTGCTCCATGAAAAAATACATACTTTTTAAATTATTCTCATTGCATTTACTGGCATATGCTGGACATATGATGTGCAAGAACCTTTCTAGACCACTGGATATCTGACGTGCATGAACCTTTCTAGACCACAAACCATCACGTCTGCTTCCTGACATGAGCAAGCTCATTGAAAACAAAATATGCACTTGAGGCAGGGCATCCTGTGCTGAAAGGCTGAGGCATAGCAATCGCTTCCTCTGTGAAAAAAAGCAGCGAAGATGAAAACCACTCTGACACGGAGCTGCCTGACAAGGATGCTGTTTGTTCAGGCATACCAACAATCAGACACACGTGTGCCCGCACTTACCGCAGCTGCAAACCCTGCTACAGCCACACTTGGCAAATAAAGAGCAATCAGAACCAGCTCATTATCGGCATGGCTAATGGCCCCGTATAGCTAATCATACAGAAAAAGTCAATTTTCAATTATTTTGCATGGAAATTATCTATCATACTTCACTCCAGTGCCTTTTCTTCCACACAACTCTGAAGGGCAACGGATGGGAAGCAAAAATTCGGAAGCACTTCAGTGTCTGAGATGCCACCTCAATTCCATTGACTTTCTAAGACCTAAGTATTTAAGATCCTTCTGCACATTCTATCCCATTTAAATATACCAAAAATCAAGTCCTAACTATAATATCATATGAATACAATAGGCCAAAAAGAAGCTCAACATGGAAGCAGGTCCCACACTCTGGGCACAGGCTGTCTGTCAGTCCCGGACTGCCCCTGATGGAACCCTGCAGAAAGGCTTCACCAATTCCTTTCTCTTCTCTGCCTGTAATTTTTGCCTGTATGCGGAGGATAATAACAGGGTTTTATCAAGTATAAAGGGGTTCTGTTGGGATTAGCGTTTAAGAAGCACAGAGCGAGCTCAGTGTTACGTTTGATTAAGAGCCAGGCTCAAACTCCAGCACGTAGGATACGTAGGAAAACAGGGATGTGTAAAAATCACCATATGAAAAGCTGGCCTGCAACAGAGGAGCTGCTCCATGTGGCCCTGCATGACCATCCCAGTGGAAAACCTTCCCGCTACAATTTGGCTTTTCTACGTAAGATTTTCTCCTCCTCTCTATCTCTCTTTTTTTCGTGTGATTAACAGCTTTATTAATTTAACAGCTTCTCACTTAAGAGGATTCGACCAGCTTACTGGTAGGATCCTGCCCGGGAAGCACAGTCTGTGCTGCACACAGGAAGGCAATGTAAGCTCCTTGTAACCTAACAGCTTCATGCAGTACTCCCATTAATCGAAGACACACAATAAAAGTATTCTTCCTAAACTCATCAAGCCATTAAACCGTCAGCTCGACCCCGACATGTGATGTATGGTGCTCAGCTGGCAGGGACCGATGCACCAGCAGCCCCTGATTGAAGGCGCCCAACCCTCACTCCCCCCTTGTCCCCTCCTCGGCTTCCAGCCCTGTCTGCCCACTGCGGTGGGGGCAACTCACGCCGTCTCCCTGCTGTAGAGTGTCTGTGACAACAGAAAAAAGGACTGCACCTTGCGATGCAGTGCTCTTTGGTGTGCACTACAGTGTTTGCTCAGAGCCAAGCGCCCAACCAAGCAACATGTAAATAGAAAAAAGAAAGCATAAAAATGGAAAACCCCCTCAAATCAGGCAGGACTGGGTGTGCAGCACACCCGGCAGGTCGTGTGCAGGCGGATGGCTCAGCATGCAGGAAACCGCTGCCGTGCTCTGACTCACAGCTCTGAAGGCACTCAAGGACAGCAGAGGCCTCAGCCAGAGCTCACTGCGATTACTCCTAAAGAGCTAATGCCAAAACTATGAGCAGCTCATTTGCAAGTTTGTGGGAACTGGGTGGCTTTTTTTTGGTTGAGGAACATTAAATGCAACTCAGATGGTGACCTCCTGCCCTGCTCTGGAGGACGCCCATCTCCTGCAGCCAGCTCCATGGGTACCGCGGCTGCAGTGCTCAGTGCTGGGCACCTGCATCCACGGAGTGCTCACATTCTGTGCTTTTGCTGGAGCAAGAAGGATTTCAGAAAACCTTTACAGCTTTCTAAAGATATCAGTGGTGTGGGGAAGGAGCACACTCCTCCGGGTCTGCAGATGGGGCAGAGCAGCTCCACGCCAGCTCAGCTGATGCCAGGAGGCTCCCAGGGGTTGTGCTCCTCTGCTTCATCCTAATGGGGTCAGCTCTACCAGGCAGCCCCTTCCCCATCCATCATTCCTTGTGCTTTGGGGCTCTGAGACAACCAGCACCGCTGCCCTCCCTGCCCTCAGGTTCACATCCTCCCCCCAAACCCTGAGCCCCCCAGACTGGCCAGCTGGCCAGACATCTGGGACTGGATCATCACCACTCCGCAGAAACTTTTTGTTTTCCCTGTCTCAGAGCATTTCCATGGCAACACTCTGCAAGTAGAGTGTCCAGCCTCGGTGAGTGTGACCCTTGGAGCAGCCGCTGACCACACGCCTTTCTGCAGTAAGCCTCGAATAGGCTCTTGCATACAGCAGTTGGTGCTCCAGATTTCACTGCCTCCCTCTTGGGACAGCACTGGACTCCATGGGGTTTCCTGTGCCCCTCCTACTTTCCTGGCATTACTCACGCACCCAAGGACACCTACAAGCCCCACCACACAAGCATCCTGCAGCACTTGTTAACAGTTTCCTCCAATCAGTTTTAATCACAATGATTTCTTACTCACAAGGAAGTGTGAATTTATAAAGAAAGCCCCCAAATGTTGCTCTAGGGTATAATTTTGCTTATTAATTAGTTTAGGCTTAGAAACAGTACCAGTGAAGATCAGCTGTAACATTCCTCCCTGCTCTGTCCCATAATGGGAAATCTTCCCCTGATGCGGGGCTGGAGCTGTTGCTGTGAGCCAGATAAGATGATATCAGCTTCTTCTCTTGCTGGGAGCTGCTGTGCCCATGCATGCAGAGGAGCCTCTTCCTGTGTGCAGCAGCACAGCCACGCTACACACTCTGAGGATGCTCAGTAAAGGTACCCAGGACCAAGCTGCTGACGTACCCACAAGCCAAGGGCATGCAGGAGATAGATGCCCTGTGCCCCAGGACATGCCCTGTGCCCCCGGGACAGCCGTCCTTCCCCTCCCCTTTCCCCAGATGCAATGACATGCAGAGTGCAAGCTGCCAGATGAGGAAACACAAGGGAAACACACAGTGCAGACAGGATAGCACACAAGACAAACAAGATAAAGAAAACACACTTTTTCCATGGCATGGTGTGATCTTGGCCAAACAAGCATGGCAGGATTTGCACAGGTTCATAACCTGTTTTAATAAACAACAGACTTTGCTCCAGAAGAGAAAATGTCCCTAATAATTAACTTTCAAGTTGCTCGGTGGGGTATTCTGATGATCCCTTGCTGCCATTTGGCATCTCTGCATGGGACTTTCTGGGCCTGACTCACAGCTCATTATGCAGCTTCCTTACGCTGCCACAATTTAATCCACTCCAATAAACTTACTCATGATTTACATCACCTCCAGCAAGAAAAGCGTCGAGTCCTCCATCAGTTCCTCATTCTTAAGCAAAGCTTATTTTTTAATTTGGCTAACTTGTGCTCAGCACAGTTTCCTCATTAGAAACTGAGATGAAGGAGGCTAATATGAATATTTTTTTTATTATGAAGAAAAAGGCTGACTGAAGACATTTATGGGATGCTCTCTGCAGTAAGAACACTGCCCAACCCACAGCCAGCTCTGTGCAAGGGATGGACATCCCCATGAAGGACATGCACACCTGCCCAGTGCTGAGGCACCAGCAGACCAGCTACAAGCTCCCCAGTTTTCTCCCACGGCTGCTTATGCATTTTCTTCCTCCTATCTCCAAACAGAGCAACCAGCTTCAACTGCACTTCCACGGGCATTTTGAATAGGAATAACACCTTAAACAGCTGCCAGTCATTTAGTTCTTTGAGGATTATGAGGCTCGCTTCAGTGATCTCTGCTTTAACCTCCCCATATAAAACAGCTGAGTGTTGGCCCTCCCCATGTACGGACACTGGCACTGCACGGTTAGCGTCTGGATCTCACACCAGGTTGTATAAACAGCACGAGGCAGGCTGCAGTGGGAGTGCTTTCATGCACACAAGACCAGGCTTTTTTTTTTTTTTTTTTTTTTTTTTTTAACAGTCCTCCATTATTTGGTCCTTACTTGCCTTTCAAATAAGCACACGAAGTGCTTTAAAAAGGAGATCTGCACAGGAAACAGTTAGGAGGGGTAATCTAAAAGGCACAAAGGACTTCCATGCACCCAGGACCCCTAGTATGAGGACAGAAGAACAGTGTCAGGTGCATGAAAGCCAAGCGGTGGGGGGCAGGCAGCTACAAGCCATACAAGGCCACTCCCAGGCTCTGCCAGGTCTCTGCAAAGCCCAGGAGAGGAGGGCATCCTCTGCTGCTCCGCTCCAACAGCAGAACCAGCTGGAACGTGCATCCACAGGATGCAGCCTCATCTGGCACTCCTCGGGATTAAAAGAAAACAACAGTGAAATAGAACATGCCTAAAATGTTTCTGCTTCTGTCTAGACTTAGGCATCCAGAGGGATTAATCAGCTCCTCCTGCCCAAGCAATGCACTGCAGCAAAGCATTCCTGGTGGGGAAGGGATGCACTGCACCTTGACAGGGGCACAAGCCCCATAGACAGCTCCCTGGCAGGGGCCCGGGAGCCTTCCCCTGTGCTTGGACCTGTTTACTGGGGATGGAATCACAGAAGTGATTCCTGAGCACCGGGAAAGACAATCCCAGCACTCAGAGCAGAAAGCAGGCAGTCCCTGTGTGCGGCTCAGTGCCTCACAGAGTCACCAGAAACACAGAATGGCAGAGGCAGGGAGGGACCTCTAGGTCCATCAGGACCAGACCCTGCTCCAGCAGGACACCCAGAGCAGGGGAACCAGGGCCATATCCAGGCAGCTTTTGGAGATCTCCAAGGAGGAAAATCCACAACCTCTGGGCAACTCGTGCCAGTGCTCAGCCATCCGCACAACACAGAAGTGCTACCTGATGTTCAGGGGGAACCTCCTGTGTCCAAGTTTGTGCCCACTGCCTCTTGTCCTGGCACTGGGCACCCCTCTGCCATCGCCCTTCAAGTATTTATGCACAGCGATGGGATCCCCCTGAGCCTTCTCTTCTCCAGGCAGAGCAGTCCCAGCTCTTTCAGCGTCTCTTCACAGCAGAGGTGCTCCAGGCCCTCCACCATCTTGGTGGCCCTCTGCTGGACTCCAGTATGTCTAGGTTTCCTTTGTACTGGGAGGCCCAGAGCTGAACACAGCACACCAGGTACGGCCTCACCGGTGCTGAGCAGAGCCCCGAAGCACCTAATTTACATGAGGCCAAAATGGCCCCAGCAATCTCCAGAGGCACCAGCTCTCCCCGGTGAAAGGGCGGTTCAGGGCAGGGGGACACCAGCACCAAACCAGAAGGGCCAGGACGGGCCTGCAGCCGCCACCAGGATTCCCACCGAGGGCCGGCGTGGTTTAACGCGCTTAACCGCGTCTCCACTGGAACATGTTTCGTTCTAATTGCAAACTGATCTCAGTAAGATAAGGCTATTGGGATTAGGTACTGAAGTGATCTCATCCAGTTAACCAGCTATTAGCATGAGCTGTGTGAAATGTGTGGCCAGAAAGCAGCCCAGTACCAGCCCCGCCAGCCCAGAGCCACTCTCCTGCAGATGCCTGTCCCTGCTCAGCACGGGAGGCTGAGCAGCGAGAACGTGTCAGGGAAAAAAGAGGAAAAGCACACACATTAAAAATACAGAAAAAAAAAAAAAAAAAGAAAAACAAAACAAAAACCAGCTCTTGCTATAAAAACTCACCAGGAACTTTTTCAATAGGTATCAAGAGCTCTCGAGCTCTTTTAAGATGTAGGAAGTGGTAAGTGAGGAGGAGGGCAGGGGGAACTCGGCAGCACATTACAAAGCATTTGCATTAAAGCCTTTTGGAGGGGTGGCTGGAGAGTGTTTGTGAATTTACAAGAATCCCTTGTAAACACAGAAACTCAAAATGACTCAGAGAAGCCTGACTTATGAAATCGTGTTAACTTCTGCATAAAATGGAAAACTCTGTGCAAGAAAAACATCTGTGTCTATTTAGGTACCAGTGAAACAGAATGTGTTCTGCAAGTAGCAGCACTCCAGTAACAAAAACCACAAAAAAGGGGCAAAAAAGCTCCCATCACCTTGTACTGGATTTGGATCTCAGCTGCACAGACACAAACACAGAGGAAACACTACTGACTTCAAAGGGAGCGGAGCTCCAGGCTGACACTGGCCTCACTGACCTCCAGCTGAATATGTGAAAGACACACAGAGAACAGAAACTGCAAAGACCCAGGGCTACGGAATGCACACAGGTCAAGGAGAACCCTATTGGTTTGTAAGAACAGCCCGCTCCAAGTGACTCAGACCCATGACTGTGCATGGATGCCGTACCACGAAGAGCCGCATACTCCTGCTTCCCTCCACCCTTCTGCCTGAGGTCTGCTCTCTGCTGCATCTGAATCAGTCATTTCCATCTCTGATAAATTTTAAGCGCAGGGAATATTTCAAATCCAGCCCAACCCTCCTCCCAGCTAGTAGATGTCCAACATGAAACTACACCGCTCGATTAATTAAATGACCTCAAGGAAGTTTCTGAGGGACTGTCATACATACTCAGTGAGAGCAGTGGAGAAACTTTAAAGGCCAATATTCCTGATATCTGGTTATCTGGTTAACGTTCCTGAACTTACTGCTCATTAGAAATCAGCTATTCTCAACAAAAATACCTTGTGTAGGTAAGTAAAATTTAAGCATCATCAGTGCCAGACAGTAAAGAGTATATTAGAATGTTTCAGGAGCATCATGTATTTAATACTCAAAGCCAATTTTTAATACCACATATACCCAAATGATAATATAGATTTCTCACACCGCTACCTGAGCTCTACTGGGGACCCAAACACGCCAGCCCCATACTGCCAGGTGGGTGCTCCTACTGTACTCAGCACAGCGACCTGAAAGTCCACATGCCGAGCAGCAAATCTCAGCATGTTGAAAAGTGTGACTTGATCTGGAACAAAATAATGTAATTAAAATGGTCTCTCTCAGCTGACAGCTGTAGATGGCCATCTTCCCGATGTGACAACCTCTGTGACAGCAGCAGTCCAGAAGTAAAGAGTAAGATAGAAGAGTGTGGTGTAGGAGAGCGACAGGGATTATTCAGTGCTCCCTGTGTAAAAAAGCTTTCTGTGATCAGTAATTAATGCTGGGAGAGGGAAGGGCTGCAACACCCCAGTGCTAACAAAGGAGAAGGATGACCCTGGCAGCAAGGTGGTAAGCCCAAGCAGACAGTGGAGCTGGGAGTGAGCTCCATCCTTTGCCCTCTTCCCCTTCTCATAGAGTCACAGAACCACAGAATGATTTGGGTTGAAAGGGACCTTAAAAACCATCTAGTTCCAACCCACTGCCCTGCAGTGGTTGCCACCCAGCAGATGAGGCTGCCCAGGGCCCCGTGCAACCTGGCTTTGAATGCCTCCAGGCATAGAATCATAGGATCACAGACTGGTTTGGGTTCAAAGTGACCTTTAAGATCACCTAGTTCCAACCCTGGGCTACAGGCGGGGACACCTCCCACTAGGCCAGGTTGCTCAAAGCCCCATCCAGCCAGGATGGAACATGCACAGCTTCTGAGGGCAGCCTGTACTAGTGCTCCTCCACCTTCTTCTCCTCAGTTGGTGGTTCCCAAGACGTTCTACATGTTCTCAACACACAAGCTATCATACAGAGCTTTTTGGGGGCACTGCAGTTTACAACAGCAGCCAAAGTGACTTTGGCCTATTTGTATTCTAACTTATAATTAAAAATGGAAAAATATTCCCAACAGGGCAGTTTTAAATCCTGGCATTTTTTTTCCTTGTAAATTCAACGAGTAAACACTACAAATCCTCATTTCTTTCCATGCCTCAGCAGTGCCTTGCCATATGGATCAGGGGTGCCTGGATCCAGTTGGCTTTTTGGCTACGTTGCCCTGAAAGAAGCCCAGGGTTGATACACAGAGAGTGTGGCTGCTCCATCCTGCCCCAGCAGTCCAGCTGGGAGCCTCCCCGAGCATGGTGCTCCACTTCAGAGCCAGCCATTGGGTGGCAGCAAGTGAACCTCACCCAACCAGGGGCCAAGCATGAGGCGTCCATGTCTGCACACGCTGCTATCTCACAAGGGTGCTTTAACATCCCTGGCTTAACTGCTCCCTTCTTGTTTTTGCTTCAGAACCTCTGTAAAGACAGACACTAATTAGCTTTGACTAATTCATGAAGAAAAAAGCTAATTAGCAACCCTCCAAACTTTGGATGACCTCTCCTCCTGATGCTTGCTGTAGCAGCCCATGAGCATTCATAAATTCTTGCCTCCGTGTGAAGGACGAAGGGGAACAAAAGGGTAAACAGCAATGCTAGCTCAGGGTCACAATGCCAGCAGCTCTGTTTGGAAGCTCCTCTCCAGCAGTGGGAATGGGGGTGGGCTGGCTGAGGACAGCGGGACTGAGGGACACGCACCCAACCGCTGATCCCTCCACACTGGGGTCACCCCACATCAGGTGGGTAAGGAAAATGGAGCCGAGAAGAGAGAAGGAAAATCTCAAACTCAAGAAGGTTCCTGCCCTCCCCACCCCAGTCACTGGGTGCTGGTCTGCCAAGCCCTGTCCTTTCCGGGGGTGATTTCCCACAATGCAGCACTCATGTCCTACTCCCAGACAAGGGCTGCATTTTGAGAGGAGAGCGCAGTGCTTTGCGAGCAGCACTCAGACATATGAGGAAGCAAAAACACCCCCGTTACAAATCTTGGCTCAAAGTGAAACATTCACCTTGGCATGAAAGCCGCAAGCTATTCTTTCCTAAAATTTTCCCAGTAAAATTTATTTGCTTCACGAGACATTTGAAGAGCTTACATTGGCCGATCACAGCGATGCTGCGGTATCAGACAGCGCTTGCTGAGGCTGCCGTCCACTCGGGTTGGAATTTCAGAATGTTTGGACTGGAATCAGCTCATCCCATCCCAATGTTTCTCTCTGATAACACCGTAGAAGCCATCCACATTAACTCTCCATTTCCTGGTTGAATTTCAAACCGAAATTACTGAGAAATGTGTGTGTTTAGAAGGCTTCAGTTTCATGATTCCCAGTTAAAATGAATTTCAAGACATGATTAACATTGAATGCATTGATCTATCTATTTATCCAGGAAGATGATGTTTTAATATACCCAGGCCAAACGGTAATTCATGTGCAAACATATTTGAATTGAAAAATGAAAGTCAACTGTGAATTATTCTACTATCCATCACATTTACAAAAGCAGCTCTGGCCATTTCTTGCTGGCTAAATCACACCATCATCCCTTGAAATACGAAGTGATGTATCTAACAGCGCCTTCCAGCTTTTCCTGGCTCATTTTTGACTTTTTTTTAATGTGCTCACTCAATTTACACTTGATTTCTTAAAAAATTGCATGTTTGATATCTGCTTCCCCTGCAATTCTTAAGAATGAAAATAAAATTACCACAGCTGAAAAAGGACAAATAATTGTCTCTTTTTCTCAGCCTGTTTATTTTGTGTATACTCTGCTTCCCCATTTCTTCTGAATATCTGGCGGTTTCTTTGTTTTCTGTGTGTTGTCTTTCACATAGCAACAGAAGAAAGAAGGGATAAAGAGGGAAAAAAAACTTCACACGGGAAAATATGAGCTACTCTTGAATCCAAAGAACTTGGTACACTCAGAAGAGCTAATTAACAAACTAAATAACATACTCTGGAAGCAAACGCTGACACAGAAACACAAAACAAGGAATGAGAATCTGGGGATCATGGCAGATCACAGCATAAACATGAGTCAACAAAGAAATGCCGTTTTAAGAAACAAAACCTTGATTTTTAGGAAAAGGGGTGGCATGCTTAAAAACTGGGAGATAATTGCCCAGCCACATTCCTGTGTTCGGGCTCAGACAAGGCATTTGCAGACACATACAACAGCAGGCAGATCTAAAATAGACCAGCCCCTGAGCAGAAGAATAGAAGACACAATAGATTCAATAAATTTGCCCAATGATCAAAGGATAACAGAATTAGATGTACATTGTCTAAAATAAGAGAGGACTGCAAAATGGAGAAGAAAGCTGAACAGAAATTGAATTTAAACTTATAAGTTGAAGATTCCTATATCCAGTGGGGGACAGACTAAACCATCTCCAATTGCAACAAAACACATTTTATTTGGGATCCAAGGGAACAAATAACTCAATATTAAGGGTAGAGAAACACTGGAACAAGGCTTCCTGAACCTGCTGCAATATTAACTACATGGAAGTTTTCAACAGCAGCTTAGACAAATGAGATCAAGGCAAGACTTATTCTTGTCCCAGGGCCAGAAACCAGATCATTTCTTGCACATGTGTGTTGTTGCTCTGGGATTCTTATGGAAATGAAGTCCTGCTCCACCAGAGAGGCCAAGGAGAGAGTGGCGATACAGGTAGCAACATCCCAGGGCAGAACAAACAAAGAAACAAACAAAGCCGCATCACCCTGCACAGCAGCTCCTTGGATCCCGGGAAGGGTAATGGTTTGTGTCTGACGAGACTTCTATTGCGTGGCAATTGCTGACATTATCCCACGCCAAGATCCTTGATGTTTGTCTTCACACTGCAGAAATGCATTCCTATATTTAGCTAAACATCCCAGTCTGACAAATAAATGTTTCATCAGCGATCTTGATTAGCCAGGATGGCAGAGTGCAGATCTCCAGTGCAGAAATGTATCTGTTCCTGACAGAACTCCCCAGCCAAACTGCAGGGAAGTGCTACTGTGGGTCCCTGCCTGCTTTGTGGACCATAAGTGACTGCAGAAGTCCCAGGTTCCCACCTCCCGGCTGCCCGGTGCCCATGGGCACCGGGCCACAGCTGTCCCCAGTCTCACTCCCTGCCACACCTGATTCCCCCTTGGGGCCCAAATCAAATACCCAGCTCATTATGTCCACTCCGTTCCCAGAGGTGACTGAAATAAAAAGCTGCTCTGGCAGAAAAGCTTAGGAAATGAAACGCAGGGGAGATGGGGAAAGAGAAAAACAGAAATCAAGAATAAAGAAAAGCACTCAACCAGGTGGATGGAATGAGTCCAGAATTACTTACAGCTTCAGAACGGAGAGAAAAAAGAAAATGAACACCTGGGCATATTGTGAGATTAAAAGTGTATTTAGTATGTGTGTCCTAAAAAGGACAAGTCTTAGATATGAACCATGGACTGAGAAAAGAAACTCTCTTTCCCACAAAGTTGGAATCTCAGTTTGTAAGTTCGGGAGAGAGCATTTATTCATGAAGATAGCTTCTTCCTTCCCTGCCAGAAGTAATGAAGATCACACTCAAAATCTACCACCTGCACATGATTACCAGCTATTTAACCACAATCAAAATATACTAAAAAATGTAAATTAACTACACTGATGGACAGAAATGCCAGTTGTGGCCAAACTTCCCTGTGAAATTGCTTTTGTGAAGCTGGGATTGCCACAGGCTAGAATATATAAAAAAATGTCAAAGTTTGAGGTCCCAAGTTACTTTCCCACAGAAAATCCAGAGAGATCCAAGATTTGTGTGTTCTGTGGCAACCATTTCTGCAGGCAGCAGATTTAAGAAGGTAGAACTTGGGAAGAGCACAAGGCAGGCTGGCTCCCCAGCACTTGCTGGTATTTGAGCACCCCTCCTTCACTCTGCTGTTTCTTTATTTCATGCAGGAGGAGTTAACAGGAGTATTGACTGCGCTTGATTAGCAGTGAAAGAGCAAACTGTATCTCAGCTGAGTGTACTGGAGTTGAAGAAAGCCTTTCTTTCCCTATCTACAGGCAGATGGACTGGTCCGACTGATGGTGACCTACTCTAATTTGCCCTCCAGCTTTCAAAGTAGAAAAAAATCTGCCCAAACACTCGGTGACCAGCAAAGCCAAAAGAGCAGGGCGCTGACCTCCCAAATCCCAAAGCTGTTCCCCACGGCAGAGCTGTAGCTCTGCAGCACAAGGCGGGTGAGCAGCTCCTGCGGTGAGCAGCAGCTTGTGTGAAACCCAGCCCCACGAGGAGCACAACGGGTGCTCTGCTCAGTGACTGCTCACCGAGGGGGGACACGGTGCCAGTTTGGCGTGGTTTTGTTATAAAAGGAGTCGGAGTGAGTTGGTTGAGACAGCGAGGTGTGGGTGGTGCAAACGGACTGCTCCCCCACCCAATCCAGGAACTGAAAACACCTCTTAAAAAGAGTATAATCTGTTATTAATAAATCTTCAAAGGCCTGCTGACATGCCCAAACACACACAGAAAATGAGATTTTGCAATTGCACAGCGTTCAAGGCTAGCGCCTGCTAACAGCCATCCAGCATAGAGAGCAGCAAAGGACAGCCCTACAGAAATAGACATGGGCCGCCCTGAAACCTGCCCCAACCCCTGTGCCTTAGCTACCTTGCCAAGCTTTTCGCTGTTTTGACATCACATTTTCCTACTTTTAAGAACCTGCTTCCTGTAGCTATAGGAAAGATCCATGCAAACAACAAGGGGAAGCTGACGACACCGAGGAAAGAGTGAAGCTGGCTGACAAGCGTGAAAGACATCAGCTGAAAAACAGCTATCTCGTTCCTCTAAACTCATGCAATTACAATAAATTCCTGTAAAATAGGATCCAACCAGTTCATGTGTAACATCATCTGCTGTGGGGCTGGCAGAACTCTGCCACTGCTGCATCCCTTTCTTTACCCACACCTTAACCCCAGCCTCCAGAAAGGGCGCAGGCCAAGTTAAAACACGTTTAACTCAAAACCCAAACTAACTTCTGTTTCTGGCTTGCAAATTTTACATCACTGAGATTGGCTACACTAACTAGCAGAGGCCAGGATTTAAGATTCTTTAATCCCAGAGGCTACTTGGAAGTAAGCCTGGGTGATGATCCTCAGGAGACAACCCCTCACAGCAGCTCAATCCAAGCCCCCTGGCACATCCTTTATGCCAAAGGTTGTAAGGCAAATATGTACCAGAGAGCAGGACCAGTACCAACCAGTGAGGGTCATACTGGGAACAGACAGCTGAGACATAAGCACTTCGGTGGTGGGACTGCTCTTTGAGAGAGGCTGTCCTCTACCAGGACAAGCGACATTGCTGTAGGGTAAACCAAGCAAATGGCCATTCCACAGGATTCAGCCAGTTTGCTGGGCCCACGGCTGCAAAGCCTGTTTCTGTCATAAAAATTATGGAAAATTGGGTTGCTGCCACTCACCAGGGAAGGTCCAAGGTAGGACCAGGGTTATGGGCACGGGAATCAGTAGGTGCAACTCCATTGCCCATACACACCTTCAGTCACAATGATGCTGTCCAACACACATTTCCTTTTCTTCCCTAGCTCTCTCACAGCAGGGTTCTTGGAAAGATTACTTATAAAGCCCTCTCTGGTGCACTTTGATTTAATCAGGTGTAGTCTGAATATTCCAAGATGTATTAATTACCATTGCTGCACAAGTGCAACTGAAGAAGCAAAATGTTTTTCATTCGCACAGGCTGAGTATTTGTTTAAAACATTCTTGGTATCATTAGGAACTAATCAAAACATAGCGTATGATAGTTATGCAGGAAATACAAAAAAAACCTACCTGCTGCTTAAGTATCCAGTTTTCTAATAATATTGCAGTAACATCTTGACAGATAATTGGCTTCTCAGTAATAATGAAATTCCTTATCTAAGTTAGTAAAATTACCTATTGGTCTTTTAAAAAGACAAGGGGAGGCTGGGAAGGAAATGATAATTCTCCCCAGCATGGAGAGATTTAATCAGGAAGATAACAAAAGACATATCACCTGACTCCTTTTGAAAAAAAAAAGCGACTGAAGTAAGTTTTACAAAGGCTCCAACACATTTGGAAAATTATGCAAGTGCCATTTTAAATTAAAATTTACAATAAAGAGACTCATAATTGCTGGGTTGTTTCTAATGACCTGTTTGAAGGTCTCTGCAGGAATAATACCTGATTTAGGTTTTGCAACTAGAGGTAGGAAAAGTACATGTGGCGCACATCCTACATTTTCTCCTTTCCCGTTCTACACTTTCACTTTCTTCATTGGTTTTTATTTATTTATTTTTGGTTGTCCCAAATCCAGGACCCTGTGACACAGTGACACGGTTTCCCAAATCCTGTCCACCCAACCTTTGAGAAGCAAAGCCTTTTAGAATGTTCCAGAGCAGCCTTCAAGACTCATCATGTTGCTTTTGAATCGAAGCTATATGTCTGTAGGGACCATCGAATGTTCCTACGCCGTGAACAACGCAAAAACCTGGAAGGGCACAAGCAGCCCATGCAAACCTGCGTTTCCAATCTTTGTGGCTTCAGTCCTTCTACAGCCGTTGGCTTCTGTTGGTCAGTTCACATGCAGAAATGCATGATCGAAGTCAAAAGCTGTACTGCAAGCTATTTTCAAGAAGATCTTAGTCTCCGAGGTGCCCTGATGCTGAGGAATACAGATAGAAGATACTGCACCCAACCGAAGTGTGCACCTGAGCTAGATGGAAAACTTCTCAAGGCTTTTAAAAGAACCCTTTTTAAAACTTTGGATTTTGTAATAAATCAAGACAACATTTTGTATTTATTTTTGGCAAAACCTTTCTTTCAATATTAGTTTTTTTAATGCGATGGTATTAATTCTTTAATATAAAGCTAAGCCAGGGCTTTAACACCTCTAATTAGAAGTGCATCCAACTTTGCCTGCCTTTTTCTAAGAAGAGTGCAGGCTTTCCTCTCTAATCTTTTCTTGAACGTTTGGCATTTTACCTCACCTGGGACACAACAGGAGGAATCCCTGGGTGAAGTCTTCAGTTTTCCTGACAGTAAAGCAGGAGGAAGCACAAAGCAGACACTTCAATGTAACCACAGGAGGGGCTAGAGCTGTGGGGTGGGGAGAAGACAAACCTAATTCGTTAGCACTTCTAGGTAATTCTCTCTCTGCAATGAGAAACTGAACAGTCAGCTAAAACCACCAGCTACTAGCAGAGTACAGATGGTATCAGTAGAAACTACATAATTTACTAGTTGTGAGAGTTGTGCCCTTTCATGGAAACAAAACTAAACCAGACACACAGAGCTGGTAATTTCTAAGTAGTGGAGTTTGTTTGATGCTCGTTATCGTGCTTTGATAGGAACGAGTTCTAGCCACAGAATCTCACATCAGACCCGGGCTCTGGTGTGAGGCTCCAAGCGATGCATCCTTGCTGTGCAGCTGACAACCACAAGCCCTTTAGAGAGCTCCGGCCGCATGGAGAAACCAGCCGCTCTCCCTCCTGTGAGCACTGAGACAGTCTGAATCCAAACACTTCGTCCAGGTCTGTCCTCCTCACCAGGAGGATAAACGAAATAAGTCTAAACAGCGTAAGTATTTGCAAGTGGCTTAGTAAAAAAGGAATGTGTAGCCATTGAGTGCTGTACAAACATATATGACTCAGAACCTGTTCTTCTGGAGGACTTCTTGCCTGGTAATTTCTATGTACTTTATTAACATTCAAGATTCAGAACACGTATGAGCATTATCTTTATTTCACAGGTAGGAAACAGAGATATTTATTGAGATAAGGCACAGAGAGGTGAAGCGACTTGCCTGGGGTCACATCAAGGTTTCTGGCAGAGGCACGATCTTTCCAGATCTTCTGAACTCTGGGCCTCTGCTTTAAATTACCAGCCCTCGTCAGGTTTACAGCGCCTCACCCTCCCCTCCTGCAGCCTCTTTGCTCTGAGCGAAACGCATTCATTGATGAACTCTAACTTGTTCCTAAACATTACTTACGGACTGCAACTTCAAATGAAAATCTCCGCACTGCAGTCATATTTTACCTACCCAGTTATTCTAATTGAGTATTGAGCAAAGTGGCTAATTAGGAGTCTTCAAGGGACTGTTTGTTTAATTTTGTTTTGGAATGTGTGCTTGCATAAATGCCATACAAGAAAAAGTCTGGAGGCCACAATCATCTGCAATGTAAAAATATTTCGGTTTCTGTGAAGTTTTCCCTCCCCTGAGGGTTCTAATTCATCTCCCCTAGTTGATAAATCAAGTTCGGAGCACCCTCCCCCCGCACCGGTGCCTAGCAGAAATATGACCCTCTTCTTGTCCAGGCATGCAGACAAGTGATGAATCAGACTTTCCCCAAGAAAATGCTGCAGCTCTTTTCCTAAGGCACGCTGCTGCCTGAATAACTCAGCTTTTCCTACGGCGGGCTGCCTCTAGCAGCGTGTCTGTGTTTCCTTGGAGAGAATACAAGGGGTATGATCTGGAGCTGATCTGAAGGTTACCGAGTGTTATCCAGCCGATACCTACAGAAAAACACAGACTGCAAAAGCACCCAGCCCTGTGCAGCTGCTGACAAGTGCCAGAAGTTTCCCAGTGCCGCTTCTCACGCAGTGTGTTCCAGCACCCTGGGCATGCTGGAAGCACCGTGGGTCAGCCAGGCACAGCCTGCTGCTGTCTGCACCACCCAGCAGCCTCCCGACTTGATGCACTGGAGAACCTTTTAACTAGAAGCATTAGCATTCATTATGATCTAAATCACAAGTATTTCAAGATAGTTTCAACTCATTAGATCCCTAAGGCAAGTGGATTTCCCCCAAAAACTTTTTCTTCCCCTTCAAAGTGGAACAGAGCCAATTTCTCTTCTTCCCTAGGGAAGACAGAATTTGATCCAAAGAACAGATTTAGGCTGTTGAGAAGCGTGAAAGAGATGCATAGTTAGCAGTTGTGTTTTATATATATATAATTAAGACTGAACTAAAAACTGGCCCATGTGCAGTGCAGTGTCCTTCCTGCACTACTGAGCAGTGTAAAAAGGACACAGAGCACAGAGGGACTGATGCTGTCCACAAGCCGGGTGCTTGGAGCTTCCCCTGTAACTTCTGCTTTGCTACTGCGCATGCTTTGTAGCATGCTGAAATCAGGAGGGGAGTAAGATGGTAAGAGTAGAGAAGGGAAATAAGCTTGTATATGTTCAAACTTCCTACACAGTGCTTCCCATTCTTCTCAGTTCTCTACTGTATGTGTTTTTGAGCTTTTTTTGAAACTGCCCTAAAAAACTGATCTTTAGGAAGGGAGAGCAAAAGCTACATGCATTGGGAACAGAAGCTCAGTGCATCCCCTGGCTTCACTGGCGTTAAATGCTCATGGATTGTACACAGGAACCAGTATCTAAGAAAATTTGTACCAAATTTGGCAGGCCACTGTAACATGAAACAGGCTCCCAATCTTGAAAAATTCTTCCACAGCCCTGCTCCCATTTCTTCCTTCTGAGCAGATACTAAGCAGACTCTCTTCATCTCCCCAGAGCTGTGTAATAGAAACAGAGTGCTGCAGGATGTATGCATCTACAACTGTTTATTTGGATCCCTGTAATCCAAGCTGATTTACACAAGAAGAAGGGTCCCTATTTAAGTGAGCTCGCTTCAGTCCATCCCTACCTCACACTCGCTCCAGGACAGGACTCCCTGTGCCTCGTGAGCTAACGCAGATGTCTGAGGGATGAATTGGGAAGGGAGCCTTAACACAAAGTCTGCAGGCACTGAGCACAGGGTAGCCCAGCTGTAATGCACAGCTCCCCATGCCGAGGGCTGCTGCAGCTTCCTCTCTAAAAGAGCTGCAAGCATTGGATTGACAGGGGGAAGGAAGGTTGGGCTCCCATATCAACATCCTCTGGTTTCATGGTGCTTGGTGCTGAGCGGTGTGAGATCACCGGTGCAGCAGCTGCCGTCCCGTACCTGTCTGAGCAGCGCTCTGCATGTGGCTGAGATAGGATTTCTGCTCCTCAAAAGGTGAACTCGGCCTCAGTGGTGCCAGCACAAGGAACGGGAAACTTTTAGTGAAGCAGAAACCAACCCTGGTGAGCTACATGCAGTGACTGCAGATGTACCAAAGGCTGGGACCCGAGTCTCGCATCGAAGTGGCTGAGTCAATGGCACGGCACCAAGCCCACTGCTCTCCTTGCATGACCTGGCCCAGGAGGTCCAGAGGGGATCTTCAGCTTCCTGTCCACTTAATGCCAACTAACTTGAAAAATTAATCAAAGAAATTCACATTAATACAACTGACAGGGAAATGTAATTACGGTGTGCCTAACATTTAATTCAATATGGTTACCGAGTCTAAAAAGCATGCTACTTTCTTTATGAGATTGCTTTGCTATTTATTAGAGAAAAGGTCTCTCTATAAAATTATTTTTATCCAGCTGCTGGAAGGAAAGAGTGAGCTGGGGCTGCTCCCACGGCATGGGAATTGCTTCACCCTTCACTCAGATGAGATGCACACGACAAACCACAGGCAGAATTGTGCCACTGGTCTTCCACTTCTTTAGAGGAATTGCTGGGGACCACTGTGGAAGCCTATCCTGTACTGCAATCCCTCTGCTCTTCTGCTCCATCCACAGTTCCCATACACACTCCAATTTGTCATGCCTACAGTTTCAACAAGGTGATTTTTTCCCTTTTTTTGCTTGCCCAGTAAATGTCCTGTTAAATTCTAGGTCTCAAAGCTGTATCAGATGGCAGCATTTTATCAGTTTGGCTTTCTTGCTTCTCAGGAACGGAATGAGTAGCAGTGGTGACAGAAGAGTCATCTACTTGTAGACCTCAGCAGAACTCACTAATGCTTTTTAAATTAATTTGAAAGGCTGTCTTGGCACTGAAAGGCCAGACCTTCCTCTTTTTAATTAAAACTTTTTTTTTTTTTTTTAAAGAAGAAAAGCAGAGTGAATTTATGCCTTAATCTTAATCTCCCTTTTTGGTCAAACAGCGCAGCTTTACTCACCGCTAGCAAGTGGACTTCTTTTTCCAAGCCCTGCCCTTCGCTCATAAACAAAACTAGGCAGAGCTCCGTCTCATTACAGCCTGCACAGACACATGGTCCTGCTGAGAGGGCAGCCCCATGCCGGGCGCCGCACAGCAGCAGCAGGAGCAGTTGTCTGCGAGTTTCCTATTCCGACAGAGCCGCCACTCAGACATGGCTGGGGCTGTTTGGAAATTCCATTTTTAAGTCCCAGTGCAAGGGTTTGTAAACCTGGACGCAAAACTTGGCTATGGGGCGCAGCAGCGTGTGGCAGGCACACAGCACGCAGAGCTGCACCGACTGCAGCTCAGACAGAGTGGTGGATGTGAGCATTTTGCCATTTGTTCCTCAGTTTTGGATTTGGGCAAAACACGAGAAATTTGGCAAGTGCTTTGCAAGTGGTCTGTAAATAAATAAGATCAGTACATAAATTAACTCATTCCTGTGCTAAGTAGTGCTGGTCTTAGAATTTTACGACTGTCTTCACAAAGTTTACGGCTGTTTCAGTGCAATTAGAGAGGAAACAGCTTTGAACTCTGCAGTAGCATTCACAAAATTAATCTGGATCTGACAGATGTGCCAGACCATGCATCGACACAAACATCATTTCCCTGTCCACAGATCAAACGTTACAGCAGGTCTGCCAGCCACTGACAAGGGCAACAGTCCTGAGGTTTTTACGGCAATGAAGACATGGATAATTGGGATAACAGCAGAGATTGCTGTTACTTACAAATAGAGAGGCTCAGACTGCAACGGCAGATTTTGCTGATGTCCCTGTGCTCATGTGGCCCCATGCAGGATGGGGCGGGTTATTCCCTTATGTACACAGCTCCTGAGTGCCTCCTACATGGCAGTCCCATTGGAAGGGGCCATTTGTCTAAAAACCACACCAGCACGCCAGCCATGGACATCTGAACAGCAAAACTCTGCATTGCCCAGTCTTACCCACTGGCTGCTCTTCCCACTGGAGCGATGGGAGAACATTTGCGCAAAGCTGGGCACGTTGATGCCTCTCCACAAACCTCCTCTTCATTTACTATTAACAACAAGCTGCAAAAAAGCCAAGAGCCAGGCCAGAGAGGCCACTCAGTTCGCACTCCTCTGCTTCCCCCTTTTTCTTCAGCAACGCAATGAATTTAGGGCTAGCGGGATGCTGGCTGAATCAGCCGCATTGTCTGCAGCCTGGGCTGCTTGGCTTCTGGCTGTGGCACAACCTCCTCACTATTGGGAGGCATCTGTTTTGCATTCATTTCAAAACGGCTCCATTGTAGTCCCGGGCTTTTCTTTAAACCGCTTTTATCGCTGGTCTTATCAGCTTTTGTGAGGCCGCGCAACCCCAGGAGTAATGGATGCAGGAGGAGGCAGGGGCTGCACCAGCCCCGGTCTGAAAAGCTCCTCCTGGATGTTTTGGGATTTGGGGTGAGAAAGGCGTAAGCGATGCAATGCCTGTCCTGTTGCTTGGATACTTCCGAACTAGTGAAAGGAGCTGAATGCTGCATTGCTGGCAGGCGCTGCTCACAGCTTTGTATAGATAGATGTACGGATATTTGGGAGCCCACAAACATAACCAGCAGTGTTTGTATTTCAAAAATGTGAAGTGACCCAAATGAAAAAAATCTCTAAAACTCTACTTTAAATAGAAGTCTTTCAGCTCCAGGCCATTTCTCAGCTAGCTGCCACTTTTTACTTCAAAGGTTAGTCCTTAAAGCTAAATAAAATATTTATGTTATCCAGTATGAAGCATGAAATTTTTGTTTTGCTCATTTCTGCACGCAGATTTGAAATCTGCCTGTAATTTCCTTTCTGTTATTTGCAGGTTTAGCTGTGAATATTAAGTGCTCATGATTACCAAAATTGAAAAACCAGCAACCAATCCTAAGGCCAGACCCAGATATTAAGTGCTGGGTCATTTCCTGCCTCGCGAACAACTCTTCCCCCAAACGCAAGCTATCACATAAGCTCTGTTTGGGTTCTTTTCTTTCTCTATCAGAGGGCATCGACGTTTATGCCACCTGTACATGAGATGTACTTCAGATCTACAGAGAATATGGGCAGGCTTTAGGCTGACAGACCCCTACATACATGCGTGTGGTTGACATGAACACCAGTATGCAACTTACCAAACAGATTTGTTTTTCTCTGTTTATACCAATATATCAAACATATCCAATTTTGTTTTCTTGGTTTCAACCAACTCAGTTAACAGCTCACTGCATCTACTGCCTAAATAAATCTCACAACATTGCCTTTCCATTTGTTTAAAACCCCAACTTCAGAGCCAGCAGCTTCCAAACCAGAAATGGAAATATAGGTTTACTCATCCCTGACCAAATTTAATTCTGTTAAATTCAGTGTTATTTTGCTACTAATTCCATTCAGAGAAAGACCAAGGCTTTTTATGTCCTGACTTAAATATTGAAACTACAGCTTTCATCAAATACTGGAAATGAAAAGCACCATAAAATGCTGTTGTTATCCATCTATTCCCTGTGCATTTGCTAGCAAAAACTAACCTTTGTAAAGGCTACATTTTCCTGTTGTTTTTTTTTTTTTATGAGTGAATTTAATGCTGTTCTACTGACCTCACTCCCAAATTCCATACTTGAGAGGTGACCTTAACTCTGACAGCTATGAGTTGTGTGGACAAGTGCAGCACATCCTCACCAGAATAGCTGCTGGAATCCATCATGTAACAGGTTTTAGTAGAGCATTATAATTGAAATAAAAAGAAATAAAGACGATGAAAGACTCTTACTACCTTCAGTGTAAAGGGCCACAACCCACCTTTACACTGTATCAGATGAGAGAGAAATCCCTCCCTGTATATGGCAGCTGCCATCCCTGCCAAAGTAGGCCTGGAACTAGGAGATGCTTAACGAACCAAAAGCTTCCATCCATGTTGAGGTAGTATAACCAAATATACTTCATGTACAACACAACAGAAACCTATCTGGGCACCATCCTCTGCTGGCATATGCTGGCACGTTAAATAAAACCCACTTGGTGTGACGATACATGTGTGGGGCCAGTATCGCCTCATGTTTGCCCAGCACACAGAAGGTCAGCCCCATCTAAAGATAACTTTGAGAGAGGGCTTGCCTTCACAAACTGCAAAATGAAATTGTCCTCATCCTGACAGCATAACAAGCACAAATGAAGAACTGTCCAGTAAGTAAACTGTTACCACTTGGGGGATTCAAGTGTTAGAAAGGAGCTACTTGAAGCCAATAGGGGGAATCAAATATTAAATAGTAAGGTATTAAAAGTAATAAATCATAGATGAAACATGCTTCACTATCTCAGTCAGAAGAAGTTCAATCTGAACTTCAATCTGAAACTTAAAGTCACCGCCCTTAATCTGAAAAAAATGCAACTTAACTAACAACAACCAAGATGGCATTAATCTCTGGATTCAGTGCCGTGACTGGGAAAAATAAAAAGGGCCAGGTTTAATCCCACATGAGGTTTTGTCTGGCACCATCTCGGCCTGGTGCACTACTCAGAGATGTGTGCGTTCTCCCAGCATGTACCAGGGAATCTGTGGTGACATGGGGCCGGAGCGGCCTGGTGGGCTCGGGCCTGAAGGGCAGCGGCACGGCCCGGCCTGCACCAGCTGCACCTCCACATTAGGAGATAAGCATGCCTGCAATCTGTTCCACTTCATGCTAATTACTGACAAATCCTGTTTAGTCTACTCATGAAAGTAAATTGATTTGCATGGGATTATTTCCAGGGGTAAAAGGGATCTAGGCTGGTCCTGAGGATTTGGGGCTTTGGGGTGAGATAGCGATGAAGTCCCCATTGGGTGAATTTTGAGGGGTTTTGATACTGTGTTAATACAGGTCATCAAATGCGATAGAGATACCCTTCCTCCAACAACCCTACATAATACAAGTTGGTTTTTTTTTAATTTTTTGTTTTTAAATAAGAGGGTTAGTTTTACTGTTATAAAACTTAAGCTTTGGTTTGAATAGCAAAGAGATCTGGTTATGGCAGATAACTGCAGACATTTTTCTTTTTTTAAGGTGTTCCCTAAGGGGCTGCCTTCTTTCGACCAGTTAACACTTTTGAAGGAGACAGATACAGCAATACCACAACTTGGCCCAAGCCCTCCCTGTGCCCCACTTATTCCACTCCTCAGGGACCCATGCATCTCTTTTAAACAAGGCACAGCTTATGTGCCTCATACATTATTAGTGCAGCATTTTCTCCCCAGGCTTTCCAAGCTCTCTGTTCCCTGCAGAGCCACTGTTGACACTTCACACGCACCTACTTTGTAGCCCCTTTGTCTTATGACAAGATAATAAGTGCGAGGCAGATAATGCCCCCTGCATGATGGCTCAGGCATAGGGTTGTTGGCCTTCTGCAGTGCCGCTACCATGTGGTGCCCAGCGACACAAGGAGGGACAGCTGTAGATCTCCAGTCTCTGAACTGCAACTTTCTGGTATCCCCTCATTTCACAAGACAGTGTCAGCACTGTCAGAGAGAAAAGGGAGGATTTGGTGTCTCTCCTGTCATGCTACAAAGCTGAAAATTTCACATCTACAGCACCTCCATCTTTTATCAACTGCTATATTGGGGTGGCAGAATCAATCCCTCTTCACTTCATGGGTACAAGTCCAATCTAGGGTTGCGCTCAGTTCAGCAATACAGCTGTTTTTTCTGCACACAATGTTAGCTGAAGAAGAGAAGTTGCATAATTCCTGTATGCACCTTTCTCCCTCAGCAAGGGAGAGCAGCAAACACAGAGTATTTGGACAACTGAGCTTCAGTTGAGGTGTTAACTAAGGTTCATGCTTGGATGAAGTCTCTTAACACAGAAACCTCTCTGGAGCCTTGCTGTTCTCTTATATATGGCCAAATCTTTATCTTTGGTCAGGTCTCCCAGCGCACAGCGTTTCACAGGTCCAGCCCTGTGGGCTCCTCCATCTCAAAACAGGTGTCTGAACAGCACGGTTAACACAGTCTGCTCAAAGATCATTGTATTTCTGCACTGATGTTAGCGGATTCATGGACATTACCTTGGATGATTCTCATTTGGATGTCTAAATGCAGTGAGACTGGCCCAATCCCGCTGTCACCCAGGACAGGGTACTTTCAAAACCATTTCCAGGCTGTCAGCATTTTGTAATGTTTTAACTGCAGCACCAGCTCAAAGCAAAAGTCCCTTTGCTCCAGCTCTCGGAGCTGGGTGGCTCCAGCAAGTAGGGCTGGAGGCAAATCACCCTCCCCTTTAACACTCAGTAAATGTCAGGTATTTACAATGGCATCACTGCTCTCAAGTTTCTAAGGTTTCTCTGATACAGACACTCAACCACAACCAGAGCTTGTACACAATAAATCTGTGTTGTTGTTGTTGTTCTTGCCTGCCCCTTAGAGCACTCAAAACTTTTTAAAACAGAAAATTCCCAGTCAGCTCCAAAAGGAGGGGCAGAATTGCCTTAACCCAGCTCCTCTTCTCTCCCTGTGATCCTTGCTTGCTGTTCCCATCAGTGGCTTTGGCAATTTTCCCTGTTTGCTTCTTGTATTTGCTGCAGCCGCTCCTCTGCCAGCTGAGATAGGCACCGCCTCCTGGATGAGCACTTGGATGGACATAGAAAAGTGAACCCCAGCTCCCTGTGGGATCCCAGAAAGAACAGGTACCCTAGTGCACAGGGCAGCAGCTACAGGACAACATACCATGGTCCAGAGAGGCACCTACTCTGGGAATAAGTAAGCAAACAGACATAGGACCTGGAAACATAGCCTGGTAGGCACCCCCAGCTTAGGACAGGATGCAACTGGGAACCGATCTCCTCCCTGCCTACCGATGCCCGTGGGCAGTTTGTCTGCAAACCAAGGAGCCTCTGGGCAAGGAGCCAAAGTAACAGGATGCGATCTTGACTCTGCAAGACCTCAGTTCACAGCAGCTCGGGATTTGGCTCCCTCAGCCATTTCAGCCAGCACCACCCCCCCAGCATCTCCCCCTTCCAGAGAGGCTTATCTTCACTGGTTCAGCCTGGCTGAGAAATGCCTTAAGGCATTTGGCTTTGCTTGATGGTGGGTGTATCTGGAACCCATATCACAGACAGTAGTGACAAGTGAAGCCCACAATTCCCAAACTTAACTAATTAGAAGAATAAGAATTCAAGCCGGATCAGGAGAGCTCCTCTGCTAACTCACTTTATTGCCTGTATTGACCAGCACAATCTGGCCAAATCCCCAGTGCAAACAAGCAGTTTTAGCCAATACGGTCACAGAGCCAACAAGTCTTAATTTGCTACAGGAAATGCTCATTTCACTGTATCTTGTGCATCTGGCAACAGCCAAAATGCATCTAACTTAGTCAACAGTCAGATGTGATGAAACACAGCCAGCATTTTTCCACTGGCATAACGCAGAGCTCAGCAGACGGGCTGAATCCAAAATCTGAACACCACTGAATATCAGATGTTTCTACATTCATTTTCAATTAAATGTTTTTGTGCAGGGCTCAGAGAGACAAAGAGGCTGTCTAGAGATACGCTACATGACAGAAGATACATAAAGGAAAAAATAAATAAAAGCACCTACACAAAGCACAAGACTGCCAGTAGCACTGCAGAGGAGATCTCTTCTCCTTGCAAATCAGATTTTCCCCCCATGCACTCAGATATTCAGAAAGCCGGTTTATTTCTTAAAAATTCATGCTTTTTTTTTTTGCCAGCTGCCCAGTACAAATAATTAAGTTCGACATTAATTAAGTTCTTCCCATCTGAAACATATTAAAGCCATCTGACCCACATTAGATCAAATCCCCAATATTTGTTTTGCATTTGGATAACATTTTCCTTCCAGCCCCTGGTCAGAAAGGAGCATCGTCCTCACAGGTGCCAAAGTCACTGACAGCAGAACCTTGGCGTGGCAGGTCCTCCCAGACCCTTCCCCACCTCCTCCCTCCACTCACACAGATTTCAAGTGTTCCAGGATGGAAAGAAAGGCACATGGAGACTGGGATAGTTCTCCTCCACTGCTGGAAAACATGACTAACAGGCATCTGAGATGGCTTCAAAACAGACTTGTTCTCCCAACAGAACGGAGCTGATTGCTGATGTGGAAAGCCCAAACTCCCAGCAATCATGTGTAATGTCTGACTCATCCCTCTTGGCATCATTTGTTTTTCCCTCTCCCCTTTGCTTCTCTCTTCCCCTGACCCCCAAAATACATAACCTTGGGAAAAAGTAAATGCAGTCGCAGTTACATTGTATTTTAAGTTCTCTTTAAAATGTTCTCCATTATCCTTCTTGGTCAAAGGAAAAGAGGAAGCAATGACCTTTATACCTAAAAAACAACACTTCCAGGATCATTTACTGAATACATCAATTCAGAAATACACAGTCTTTCATACCAATTGGCTAGCTGGACTCAGTTTATATGAAGAAATAATTACCTTCTCTTCTGTTTTCTAGAATAGCATACAGAATGACATAAGAGCCCCTTTATTTCTTTGTTAGTTGTCTTTTTCCGTGACAATAAAATCTGTGTTTAATACCAAAGCATTTAAGTTCATATTAAGAAAAATATTAGAAAAAGAAAAAATTAACTTCCTTGATCAAGGGCACAGATATTCACGGTCAAAGCAGGGGCAAGAAACTGGGTCTCCAGTGGCAGCTGACATCCATTTCCCTCCCTCATGTTACCCCTCGCTTTGGCAGCCCTTCTTTTGGTTTGACATGTTTATCAGGGTTGGGACCAGCTCTAGGATCCACCAGTTTTCTTGTGGGAGGGATCTGTTCGGTTCAAGAGCGAGTGGGAGAGGAAGTGTCTGATTTTGCAAACACAACCTGCACACAAAGATATTTTTATTCCCTCGCTTTCCTATCAAAAGCTCTAAACTCAAAAGCACTGAGCATAAGGTGGGTTAAAATACCCAGATTAAACTGAAGGCTGCAGGTGGGAGGACCTTCAGTCTTCTCTGGGGTTAATCCTGCCACCCGGACCGCTCTGCTGCAGGCGAGTGGATGAGACAGTTGCCTTGGACATGGTAATTGTTTCCCCACCACACCACTGTACGGATCCGAGCAGTTTTGTCCCATTTTATGGTCACTTTTACCTGGTGTCAGAAGGTTGAGCCACAGAGTGCCAGCTCACCGGAGCTGACAGAAGGAGAGTCAATATGTAGTGTTCAGCCCCATCGCAGTCGTCCTTTACCAAATAATACTTCCAGATTGCATTTTTCCCCCCAGAAGTAAGAGCTCGATGCTGGAAGCCCCCTGACCTCTGTCCCTTGCCCTGGTGGGACAAAGGGAGCACTGTGACTCCTGTGCTGGGCCATTAGAAACACGCAGCCCCTTCCCAAAGCCTGCAAGAGACAAAGAAAGCAAACCAGTGGCACCTTTATCCTGGAGCTCAACAAAAGGCGCCTGCCTGTCAGCCTGCTCTAACAAGATGTGTTATGCAGGCTTTTAGCATTCAATCAGAAACACTCCTCACCACACATTTTGGCACCGTGTCACCCTCTCCAGCCCTGCTAAGATCTTATCCCCTCACAGGCTCACCTTGCCCTGTTTGCTGGCACAGTACCAGTACCCCAAAGCCACAGCTCAGATGCACCCCTGCTGTTCTGGCTCCCCCCCACACAGGTCCACCTTCACCTGGTCCCCGGGTGTGCCTTGCAGGAGAGCAGGGCTATTCACTACCAGCTTAGTTATGCAAATGAGTGAAAAGCCCCCCAGAATCAATGCTGAGGGAAAAGTAGGAAGGGGATTAATTTCCAAAACTGCAGAGTATTTGAGCAGTATCCAAGTCAGCAGCAGCATCTACAAGTACTCAGCACATTTGAAAAATCCATCAATACTTTGATGGATTATTTTTTCTGCGTGGAAATGTTACTTTATTGTAATTTCCCATGTGAATTTAAAATGACAGGATACATATCTTTCTTCTCATCCAAAGCAAAGTTTTTTCACTTCTCAAAGCCAGCTAAAAATACCTATAACATATGAATGCAACCCCCTAAAAAACAGAAATATAACCTCCCTGCATAGCTACGCAGCTTTTCCATGCGACTCATCAGGACTGACAGAGGGCTCCGGCATTTTCAGTTGTGACAAAAATGGTGATGATTCTTTGGCAAATACAGGAGGATCCAAAAAATTAATCCTTAATCTTCCTTCAGCTTCTCATGCTCAGTGCATGGGTCTCTGCCTTACAGGCAGTCTTGGAGCAGGCTGTGGAGGAGAATCTGCTCTGTGGTGCAATAAAAGTTTAAGCAATTTAAGTAATACCCCCCCCCCCCTTGTCAGGAAAATGGAAGATGGAGGAGAACGGGGCAGATTCATATCCGGAGGGAAGAAAGCCAAAAGCATTCCGCCTTAAACTCGTTAAATACTGCCTGTGTAAAATGGTTGTACGCTGCAAGGAAGCAGCAAGATAAACTTCATTTCCAGGGAAAAGAAGTACCTGGTTGGAAAAAGCAGTTTGAATGAAGCTGGCGTAGATCATGCGCATGTAATCCTTAAAGCTATTTCCAGCTAGGCAACAGTAATGAGAAAAAATTCTTCAACTAAAGAAGTGGGTTACTTTCAAGCTGCATTCCTTCCCATCTAGGTTTACCAGCTTCTTCCCTTCCTCAAAACACACCATACCTAGGGAGAAAACTGTAGGGTTGTTGTGGGGTTTTTTTGTTCTGAGTTTGGTATCTGTTTAGGAGCAACTGTTTCATAACCAACACATAACCAGTGTTTGCGAACACTGTTTTCTTTTCAGACAGATGTTGGACTGTAATTCTGTCCAAATGAGATTTTTTTTTTTTTGATTAGTGAACAAAGCTGATAGGAGCAAAACAACTGGGGCCACGCAAAATCTGTGGGGGTTCTGATGAACTGATGTACAAGATTGCCCGAAAGCAGCGAGACTGCCCAGCTGCAACTTGCAGGACAGACCTAGCAGTATCTCCCCTCCCTATCACAAATCTCTGACACCAGCCTCAGGCAGACCTTCTCTTCTCATACATCAAAGGGCTCTAACGAACTCCTGGAGACTGAGGTGAGAAAGGAGAGCGGCTACAGGGGCAGGACACTGGGGACCCACCCGTGCATACACAGGAGATCACCGCAATTCTGCAAGAACCTGTCGAGGTGGCAGAATGATGCAAAAAAGAGCTAAAAGCATGCTGTGAAATGAGGTTTGTTAAAGAGGAGATGAGGGAAAAAAACACCCCCGCATGCCAGAGAAAAATGATGGACCCAGAAGGTCGCCTTCCTGCACAAAGGGGAAAAATGCTGGCTCTTACGCAGTTTGAGATAAATTAATCGAAGCGGGAGAACCAGCAGCTGCTCTGCAGATGGCACTTTCCACATCTTTACTGCCAAACTGGCCAACTCAGGACTCCTTATTTCCGTTAATCATCTTGGGCATGGATGGGCCTCAGCAAGCTATTTGTGCAGTCCTGTCCTCGCATCCTGGGACTCCGAGAGCCTGCAGAGAACAACAGCTCTGGGGTTAACTGAGCAACGGATCTATGAAAAGCAGATGCCATGTGATTATTTTGGGGGGCTTCCACTAATTAAAACCCATGGAAGTGTACTTTATGGTACACCGAAGATCAGAACTAACAAGAGCCCAAGGCTACTATTGCACAGTTTCTCTCATGCCATTAAAATTGTATGAGTGGGAAGACCATTGGGCCATTTCAACAAGAAGAGTTCTCATTTCTGTCACTGCAGTAAGCCTTGCTCACAAAGAGCAGTACACTGTTAGTTCAGGGTCCTCTTCCACATAACTGAGAGACTTCCTCTTACCAAGAAAAAAGATTAAATCAGAAATTATGATTAAATGTGTGTTAATCCTGAAGCTCCTCCCCTAGCCTCCACCCTCTCGAGTACAGCATCGTTCCTGCCTGAACTATAACACAGACTTTGGCAACTGATGGTTTCTTTAAGCTCTGTTTCACATTTTCTGTAGGAGCCCCTGAGTTACGTAACAGGATCTTGGTCAAAAACAAAGAATTTTAAACATCTTTTTCCCCATGTCTGCATGGTGATTTCAAAGGAATCTAAACCACGAGGCTCTGTTAAGCTATGAGTTCCCATTATGCTATGTTTGGAAGAAAATGCTTTCTATGAAGAGTGATGTAGGAGGCAGTGGCAGATATCCAGACAAATTCACTTCTTTGGTACATATGTGGTCATTTCTCTGTAAAAGAAATCTGAGTGACCTCAATTTTTGTGTCTAAAGTTCAGTTTTCACAGTATTTTAAACACATTACCAACCCAAATGCTCTTCAGATCTATTACATGCAAGAATCCCAGGAAATTCCTTTTGGTTTACCCTTTACTTACAGAGAAAGCTTCGCAGATGAAATTCATTTCTCTTACATTCTTTAAACAATATGCAAGCAGCCCAGGCTTCGAACACAGTGCTAATTATGGGTAGCAGGCCTTTTTCTATTTACATGGTCAGGTTAGAATTTACCATGTGGTTTATGAACTAGGAAAATTCCTGATTTAGTAGATAATGCTTGTGGCCCTTCGCTGTGAGAGGGCACCACGATGGGGTTAAAATACATGTCAAAGCATAGGATCATAGAATCATAGAACAGCTTAGGTTGGAAGGGACCTCAAAGAACACTGAGTTCCAAGCCCCTGCCATGGGCAGGGCTGCCCCTCACCAGCTCAGGCTGCCCAGGGCCCCATCCAGCCTGGCCTGAGCACCTCCAGGGATCAAGAGAGACCTTTCAAGTAAGGTGCAGTAAAGGTTACAAAGTTAAGAAACGCCAGGGGCACAGTCCTCCCACTGTTTTTATTTTCACACTGAGGGTTTCCCACATGAAAGCTCTACCTGGGTATCACGAGGGAGAAAGTGCAGAAGCAAGAGCTGCGTAGCAAGGTAACTTGCTGTCCTTTGTGGGAAGCCAAGCCAGCCTGGCTCCTCAGGTATCAACTCATGGCAGAAACTCTCAGCTTCCCATGTTAGCAGTGGTTTACACATCACTTGCAGTACTTAGCACATCTTTCAAGTCAAGAAAAAAGCCAGGAGAACTCCTGTGCAAGCGCCTTACCTCAAAGCCCTTTTCCTTCGAGGTCAGGCAAGGAATGACACTGTTTCAGATTCACAACTGTCACCGTACTATTTCTACACCTTTCCACCTCTAACTCTGCCCAACACATTGCTTTTCTGCTATTCAGCAAAGACCTCAGTCCTGTGTTTCCTTATGCTCCAGCATCACTCCCTGGCAGATGGAGATGGCAAAAGCCTACAGAGCTGGATGGTTCACCCCACTGCCCCCAAACCTCAGGTTTGCCACAAACATGCAAGGAGCCCAGAGATGGTCCTGTGCACCTGAAATCCCCCAGGAAAGACAAAACCCAATGTGCCAGGTAGCACAGAGAGTCCTTTTGCACCACAGCTCCCTCACTTAACACAAGAGGCATGGCAGGGCTGCTCAGCAGCAGAAAGCTAGTGTGTACGGTTCCAGCACTTCTCCCCTTTCCCAAGCGAGCCCTGACCAGATGCTGGGAGCCATTCCAGCTCCATCTGTTTGAGAGTTTTGAGTTGTGCAACGTAAATTTTATTTGAATGTGTGGTAATAATGACCTCCAAAACCCCATCTTTCCTCTCTCAGATGTGCTAGCTGAAAGCCAGTGCTCATATATGTTAACACGTTAAGTGTCGTGAGGTGCACGTTAATGCTGTTGATGAAGACTAATCCATACAAATTCCCAGTAGTACTAACGGTTATTTCATGACCTAATCGCTGAGAAATACAGAAAAATGAGAGAAGCCCAAGGCTCACTCCCTATCCCTGCCGCGCTGCTCACTCCCACTCTCACCCATCCCACGTGCACCCACCCTCATTAGGTCTCAAGCTCTGCAAGTTCAAGGTAGGTCAAGCATCCAGACTGAAGGCTTCTTAAAAAGTTACAAACTGCTACAGGAAATCTCTCCGGTGCTTCACTGAAGTGAATTTTCTGTCCTGAGGTAATATCAAATCAGTGCTAGGGTTTGTCAGAAAGTTTGAAAACCTTCAACTTTGCTGAGAGTTACTTTTTTGGCACTACTGCGTGTACATCTGCATGGCCTGTTTTAACAAACCAAAAACAAATGTTGGCTGGGCTCAGTTTCTGTATTTCTGCTTTTCCACGGCCAACCTATCCCATTTCACCTACTTTTTCAATGGCAAAATGGAGACACAAAAGCTGATGAACCAAGTGTTTTCAAATGTAAATCTCAATTCTCCAGTGAAAAGGCAGAAAGCAGTGTATTTTCCTCCCACAGGATGCTTCCCCCAATCTTTGTTGCTTCATTTTAATTCATGTCCTAGCAGACACAGAGAAGCACTGAAGTGCTCCTTTCTGAGTGATGTATTATTATCATAGTACACGTTATTTGTGTTCACGAGCACATACTTACAGAGAAAGACTTCTCCAGGTGGCACATGCTATTCATCGCATTTTCTTCTGCAAGTAAATATCCAGCTACGGCATGAACTGGCACGAGGGTTATTTCTTTTTGTTCTGCAAAGACCTTTGCAGAGGTCAAGGTCGTGAAGCAGGAGCTGTGCAAGCAGCAAATTGTATCAGAAAGCAAGGAGGGGGCCGAGCCGGGCCTGAGGCATGCTCACATGCCAACAGCCGTTTGCTGGGATTCCCAAAGGAGCAGGCTTCCTCTTCACGCTCTCTGGCCTCCCTAACCCAAGATCAATATTACAATCAGACAGCTCCTTTCTCTTCCCGCTGCTGCCCCCCTTCTCTGAGTACCCCTAAACCTGATGAGTGGATCTCCTGCACCCGCTCTGCACCGCCGCAGGCTCCATCGCGATGGGTGCGGCACTCTCCTCTGGGGACTGAGACAACAGCGTGTCTCATGCCATCCATCTCAGGCTACAAACTAAGGTCAAGGCAGCAAGCGACACGCCAGACAATGGAGCAACACAATGATAGGCGTCATTTACCAAAATTATTCAGCCCTTAAGACAGAAGTAGTGTCTGTGCATCCAGTTACCCACAGAAAAATGCTATCCTCAGGCAGACAGAATGAAGCCACATACTTAGCCTTTGAGGTAAAGGAATTTTTCTTGTGAAGTGTCACCGGTAATAGATGAACAACAAAGCACTCCCTCTGCTCTTTGATGAAGATGCTATTTAACGCACTGGAAGTACTGCACCAAATATTGCCTTTTTGCTTGCTGTAGCAGTGAAGACTGACAGATAGATTGGCCTGAACACATTCTCCTCCAGAAAGGCACTAAGGAAACTGATGTCAAAAAAAAAAAAGAGGTCATAATTGCATGCAATACAATTCCGTGCATATCAAAACCTAACTTAATTTATCCAGGAACTTGCCTTACTTTCAGCACAAACCTTTGTCCTCTGAGCGGCCACAGCTCTGGAAGCTCAGCAGAGAGCGGTGGGAGACACAAAGCCCTAAGTCTGCAGTGGGCCCAAAGGACTACCACACCTCTGAGCTGAGATTCTCCGCATTGATTGCTCCTGGCATCTCACACTAACCACAAAGTGGGAAAAAAATCAAAGGGGAAAAAAAAAAAAGATTATTTCTTAAGTAACTTAAAAAGTTAGAAATTTAAGAGGAACCAAGTGACTATGGAAACTGAATGAAGTCTGCCAGAGCAGCTGATAACATGCACTGAAAAAAGCTCTTTGCCACGTTTTCAAAGCTCGAGTTGGATGTAATGAAAGAGCAGAACTGACCCAGGACAGATCTGAATCCCTGTGATGAATAAAGAACAAGAGAGATAAGGCCAAAGCATGATGAAATCATAATTTATTTTGTTGAGGGCGGGAGCCCAGACTTTTCCCACTGGCCTGTTTCTAAAATAAATAGGAAAAATTAACTAACAGTCACAAGCTATAGAAAGTTTGACGAGCAAACAGATTTAGCTAGGGGTTCCAGACTCCAAATTCTAGCAGCTGGCACTGGCATCCTTCATCCTCTTCTGGCTTGCCTTTTCCCAATTTTTCAATAGCCCTAAACATTCAAAGAGAATCATATTTTAGGCTTAAGAGTTTTGGAGCTGAGGAGAATCCAGAGCTCCTCTTCTTTCCCACACAATGTAACAGATAGACTTAATCTAGTTTCCTCAGCAGGGCTCCCTGCCAAAATATTTAGTCACTTTTAGTCTGTTTGCTTTTGATACAATTATGTTTCTGTTTTGTCATAGCCTTATCTGATTCATTTTGCTATTTGTTCAACATGAGCGTTACCGAATGGGGTTCGCCACTCACGTGCCCGCTCCCAAACCCCTCCAGCCATCACCTCCAGAATGTACCCCCCCAAGCCTCCCCCATACTCACACGCACAAACGAGGACAGATTTAGATAATTACCACATGGAAACGCAAACATGACCAAGATACCCTGTGAAAGAAGACAATGAGATGCTAAACTCTGGAGCAGTACATAAGTAGTAGTTTCAAGGCTTTTATTTGAGGAAAAGATCAGATCATCTAGCATTCTGTTTTGGCGAATTTGTGTCAAAATGACATTCCAATTTCAGCAGCATACATAAAACTGCACAATTATTTAGCACTGTGCAGATTTTACATAACTCTTGAAGTTACTGACTCGATTCATTTTCCTTCCCGCTATAAGACAGATTAATCTGAAATGAATTAAGACAGGCAACCAGAAGTAATGTTACTATAGCCAGTAAACATTCTTTAAACTGCTCCATCACTAAGCTGCTTAAAATCCTCACTATCATCGTATGCTGCATCTACTCAATAATTACTGCCTCTCAAACCAAGGATTAAGGATCCACACTGTGTACAGCCACACAATACACGAAGTGGAACAGGTAGCCGGCAATCCCAAATGCCGAATTTCCATTTAGTGAAGTACTTAATTCTTAACACACGGTGTGTTAGCCGCACAGGCAGCCATGCCCTCGTGCACGCAGATGCTCTGAAGCCTTGGAATCAGAATTCCCATCCCATTTTATGTGCTCACTCTAGGCTATGGAAGTTTCCCATTGGAAACCAACAGCAGGTTCCCTGGCACCAACAAAGGCTGTGCTTTGTTATAGGAGGCAGAAATATTTCACTCAAGAAAGAAAAAACTACATTACCAAGGATAGGAGAGTGTACCATAATTACAGTTTACCAAGGTTGATGGTACATAGAGTGGGGTGGGGAAGGAAGGAATGGTTCCTCTCACTTAAAAAGAAAAAAAAAAGAAGAAAAAGAAAAAAGGCTTTAAATTTTGACACTAAGATAAGAAGCTCTTTGGGAAAATGTCTGCTAATTCCTGTTGGACTGTGGTGCTGTCGTGGTTTAGTCCTCTACACCTAAAGGAAATGAAAGTGTTTAACAACAACCTCACAACTCCAGACAAGTCTAGAATAAAAAGACAACCTCCATCCACAAGCACTTTAAGTTTAGAAAAGGTTTCCAGCTGCACTGAAAATGTGGCAACTGTGCACTGAAGACAGTTTGGACCAGTAGAAAGGAAATCACTGCCACGCAGTGAAACACTGGGTAGCTGAGGCCAGATTACGGCCATATGCAAAACTGCACTGCAACAACTGCACAAACTAAAAAAAAAATAAATTCCCCAAACAAAAATCATAGTGTTCAAAAGATGGGCATAGAGCACAGCATGGAATAAGAAGAAAGAGAAATTTGTTTAATAGGAATGTTTTCAGTTCTAAGTTTAAAATTAATTTCTCTAAACTTGCCAGAGAAATATTTATCTCCAGGATCTTAATTCAGTGATGTCTCAGTCTATATAGTAAGAGACAGCAAAGAATCAAAGGAAGAATTAATTGGCAGTGCAGCAGTTCCCAGTCTTGATTTGGTTCGTCTCCTCCAACAGTATCTTGCACATACATGTTCTAATACCTGACATGGGAGGCATGTGAATTTTGCTTTCAGTCTCCAAGAAGAATGCAAGAACACAAGAAAACAGCTGTCTTCCACCTGGGCACTTGTTTATACTCTGCTTATCAGATCGTTTGCCTTTAAAAGTTAAAAAAAAAAAAATCAGTCACACAGAAATTTTAGTTACTGAAGCGAACTCAAAGACTACTGGGAATTTTTCAGTGTCTTGACAGAATTGATTAGAATCATAGAATCATTAAGGTTGGGAAAGACCTCTAAGATCATCTAGTCCAACCATCCACCTACCACAAATATTGCCCACTAAGCAAAATGTATCCAAATATCCAAAGATGCATACCTTCAGAGGGAAACACAGCTGTACTGTTAACTCCTTGCTCTCAGGATGTTCTGTAGCACATGGACCCTCTCCTCACAAAAAGGCTTTTGAATGCAAATGTCACCAAATTAAAATTTCAGGTAGAACCAGAAATGCATTTCAACTATAATTCTGGAAGAGACTCAAAAGAATCACGGAGAATGCAGCCCTACAAGCTACTTTTTTCAAAGGCAACTTGTACAGTTTAATATCAAGTAAAATTATGAATGGCTGGCACAGCTTTCCTGAATGGGTGTGCTTGACAGGACTTCAAATGTGCTATTTAACAAATCAAAAGCAATGGACCATGCAAATACTTCAAGAAAATAGGATCAATGAATGATATAAAGTTACTTAGCCAGTGCTCAAAGTAAAAGAAAATTAGAGTCTGCAATGAGAATATTTAAGAAGACGATAATTCTTTATGAAATAAGCCCTCTCTTACTGTTGCCCCTTCTCTCACATCAATAATTAATTTGGGATAAAGGACAAAACTCTGTAAGGACTCCCACGTGGAATACCATTTTGTCATTACCCACTATAAAGAGTATCTATTACACAAAAGCCCGAAACACAGTTCAGCCCCAGGCTTTTGATGAAGTCCTCTGGCATGTTTACACCCTCACTTCTGTTCCGTGGCTTAAACCATTTCAGCAAGGACTGGCACACAAATGGCAGGCCCACAGCACAGAGGAATCAAGGAGATATTACCCAGCTACTGCTCCCAGGCTGCCTCTGGCACAGCTCACCCAGTCTGAAGGGAAGCAGCCATGTCTGCAGGGCCCCACTCTGCAGCACGTGCAGACACAGCCCAGCAGGCCCAGAACTCATTTGGTGGCCCTGCAGTCACGCTGCGGCCAGCACAGGCCCTGTGGCAGCCAGCTGGCCCCACGTGCCGTGTCGCTCTCCGTTCTGAAAACTGAGCTTTGCAGCGGGCAGACAGCTAACCCAGTGATCCGCTGGACGCGCCTAAGTCTGCTTTGTACGGGCACTCCTGGTGACTTGCCATGCACGGTGCAGCAGCTGCACGACTGGTGCTGGCGTGCTACCCCAAAGCGTCTGGTGACGGCTCTGCTCCTGACAGATCAGTTCTAGGGTGGAAGGAGGGAGAAGTTTCTCCTTAACTGTGTTTCATTTATGCTTCCAAAAATCCAGTAAGAAAATTTCACTGCATTATATGAGCAAGCAGAAAACATTAATCTTTCTTTTTTCCTCCAAATATACAACTGCAAAACTTTAGACAAAAGACAAGTAACTAATCCTTGTCTAAAATAGCTTGCTTAGCCTAAAATACAGCACATACCCCCTGGCATTAACTACTTCAGATCTTGGGGGCTGGAGGTTACTTCAGGATTCAGTAACAAATGGAATAATTATATTACTGGAGGTTTAAGTAACAACATCTACATAGTTCAAATATCTTCCTGTAACTGCTTGGTGATAAACTACATTACACATCCTCCAGAAGGCAATATATTCTGAATGCTCAGACAATATTTATGAGTTTGTTTCAAAGGTTTCTGATTTTATTTAGGGTGTTCAAAGTGTGTAGGCATAGTCAAAGCAATACATTTAAAACCCCGTCATAAATCATTCACTGTGCAAAAGCAAACTTTCATTAAAAAGAAAGCCCTTAATTGGTGAGAACTTCCTGAATGTAAACTGTCACTCTGGATACCACCTCTCGAGCCTTTCTTGTAGCAGATGGCCATAAACCTGCGGCAGGGCGGGCACCCGGCTGCCCCAACCATCCGGCTCTGCCCAGCCAGCTCCGGCCTTCTGCAGCTCTCCCACAGGACCCATGTGGGGGATCCCAAATTCAGCATCTCTGTACCTGACCAAGAGAATCCAAGCTGACTCACTATATAACGACTGGCAGCGAGACCCAAGACTTCTTTTGCCATTGTTCAGATTTTTCCCTAATGCATGTTCTTCAGCTCATACATTTAACCCGGTGATGTAAATAGGTATTTATTAAGCTTATGGGTAAAACAAAAGTTAAGAGAGATTTCTAAAAGGCACAAACTGACAGCGTTCCAAAATGTGAAAACCAATTCCCACCACTTCTTTCCTTGCCAGTACTTCTAAAGGCCACTTCACACCTGGATGAAGCCATTCACATTTTAATTTACGTACTTTGAGTTCAGGGACAGAGGTTGATTTGCCTTCAGGTTCCCGGCTGCTCCATCTGAGGGGTCCTAAAGCACTCCAACGCTGCCCAGCAAGGTGCCCAGCAAGGAGCCTTTCACATGCGTGGATCCCCAGGCCAGCTCCAGGTGAGCTATCCAGTTTGCCTGGAGGAATTTTGCAAGTGAGGGCCAAGAAAGAGGTGCTGAAAACCACAGAGAACAGCAGAATTCAAAACTTCTTCTGAAGGCAGAGAAAAGACATCAGAAGAAAGACAACTTTAAAATAACTGTAATTATCAAGAAAGCCCTAGTATTATTTACAGGTATTCCCAGCAGAAGGTGCCTCCTTCCTCCAGGCTCAGCTCCCAGCAAAGAACATAACAGTCTCACCTAAAGGAGCACAGCACTGACCAACCTTTCTGCACATCCCACCTCTTACATCCTCTACCTGGAGACCTCCATGCTGTAACCCACGTCCCAGCTGCTTTAAGCATCAGGAAAATCGAGTGATTCTCCTAGCAATGCTGATTAATATCTGTTAAGAAGCAAACTCTGTAAGCATTAGAAAAATCAATTTAATTTCATATACAAAAATCTAATTCATTTCTCTCGTAAGTACTAACTGGTTTGCTTATCCAGATTTTCCAGCAGCGAGCATCGCTCTTAAAAGCCGGTCACTGACTTTCTTGTGATCCCCATTTCTCTTACGCTGGCCAGAAATTTCACTTAGCTTTTGCCTCACTTTCTATTATGTATTTGGGAAAACGTATTCTGTATCCAACACTTCCCAATGCTATCTATCATTGTCACAAAATGTTGCACAGAGGCTTATCATCTGCCAGAGTGGCCGTGATGGGCAAAACACATTTCAGGGCCAATGTCAGTACTATGAACACGGAAGGAAACTTCCAACTTCCCAAATGACCACAGCCCATAACATTGTGTTTGCCAGTCTACAGTACTTGGAAATTTTAATCTATATTGCAATTTATGTAAAGCAAGATTGAATGAATATGGAACGTGAGAAGAACAGGGAAGCCCAAGTGGATGAACAGCTGTAGACTGAACACTGTCACAGTGCTGAGCGGAGAGAGGCCAACAGCTGAAGGCAGCGGTGCCGGTCTCAGCTCAGTCCCCAGGGAGCTGCGGTTCAGGTCACCGAACAGGTTCCAGTGTAAGAGCTACTTCACAGACAAATTTGGTAATGTCTGCTCAAGAGAGAAACCTAGGCTTGAGCAGGGAAGGATCTCAGATGTGTCACTGCTGCGCAGGAAAACCCAGTCAGGTGAAAAGATTTAGGTCACCTGCAGAGCAGGGCTAGGGAAATTCACACTGGCTGCCTGCCCTGCAGGTGACCTGCCAGAAAAAGGCCTCAAATTTACTCTCCAGCCAGCAATTTACAAAAGAAACTGCAGATTATGACCCCACTGGAAATTACAGCTTTGGAGGTTAATGTGTGCATACATGTATGTGCGCGCACAGGCACCAGCGCATTAGAAGGGCGCTGCTGGATGCACTGCAGTAGGTGGGAATGCACCAAGCAAGCAGGCCTCCTAGGCACGGCTCAATGCAGCCCTAAAGCCCTCAGCTCCCCAGCGCAGCGCGTACCAGCAATCCAGCTGCCAGCTCGGCGGTGGCAACTCGCTGTTGGATGGCCGCGGGTCACCCGCTGCCCCAGCCCGCGGAACCTAGCGGCCTGCACACACAGGCACGGCCGCCTGCCTCCGCCGGGGCGGAGAGGAAGGGCACGAGGAAAGCTGACACCACGTGTCATCCAGGAATTCGCTTGATAGCAGCCCTGTGATCAATCGCCCAGGGGAGTGGGCTTTTTGGGAATTATCAAGGAATGCAAAGGCAACCAGAAAGCTCCCTCTGAAGTCTCAGGGCAGTGAGTGACCTGCCTAAATGCCAAGGTGACAGATGCCTGTGTCCGGGCGCCCGGCCGCTCCTCGTGGCCCAGGGGACAACAGGCAGGCTTTGATGCACTGCACGGGATACATTTCAGTGGGTGCATACCAGTACTGCAGAGCTGTCAGACGGCTCTGTTAGTGCAGCCAAGCCTTTAAATAGAAAAATGAGAACTTCTCTTTAACATTTGCTTTATTTTTATCTTACGTTCTTGTAAAACCAATTTTGATGATGAAATCACCTACAGGGACTTTGTTTCCTTCCTTTGCTGAAGTGACAGCTTTCAAAATAACATCTGCAGTCAGGTGCATCAAAAGCAGACTTCGTTTACTGGGTTTTAGAAAGCCCTTATTTGTTCATCGGTGTTTGTTCTACACGCTTTAAAATACTTTCCATCCCTCTCACTTTTACACTATGTGTCCTGCAATGCGGTAACCACCACTGGGTTGAGTTTTCAGAAGGAGCCAGCTCTGCCATAAACTCATCCCTGCTTAAACCAACGCGAATACTTCCAAGCCTTTGATCAGCAGCCATCTAGGAATTAGCAACTATGAGGAATTTTTACCATGAATATTCTTTTGCAATTTGTATTGTGAATATTCAAAGTCTTAAAAACATTTTGGTGCCTCTTCTCCACACAGCAAGCAACCACACTGCCTGACTCCTGGGCTAATTTCCACAGGTGCCAGTCTCTCAGTGAAAACATACAGTGTTCTTTTGCTGAATATGCAGAGAAGCTAAACCTTGCAGAAAGGGAGTAGCAGTGGAGGTAGTGGAGAGACCGGCAGAAGTATTTTCACTCATTCGCTGCATGTTTTGATGGGTCTCACCATCGCAGCCTTCCTGCAAACCCACGGTGTATTTACACACAGACCTTTGGATGGCCACAGGGGAAAGCCTGGAGCACCACAGAGCCCCTGATATACCGAGATGCGATGCTCTGAAGAGACAAGAAAATGAGTTTTCTAGTTATTTATGTAAGCAATTCAGAAAGCACATTACTGGTTTCTCATCTCAGAGAGCTTTTATTTTTTTTGTGGAGACTTTCCAAGGACAAAGGTTTCAATTCCAAAACTATACCCAGGAAAAGAAAAGCAAAAAATATGAAAATCCTATAAACCTATTTCAGCAACAAGAAGCACTGCACCAGTTGCTCACAGTTAACTTTCAGGCATCCCTGGCACATACAAGGTCAACCATGTTACAATGGCTGTATTTACTGTTTTCTTCACATCTGCAGAGCTCCTGATGGATGCTGCACTGCCCATGCCACATGGCATCCTCCCCCCAGCACTGCAGCCACTGCCTCCAGAAGATAAAATGCTCCTGCTGCTACAGAGAGGCAGTAATGAGACAAAGGAAGAGTGGGCTCACTTTTAATTTGCCTGAAGGAAATGTAAGTCTCAAGTTCACAGAAAGGTTTGAAATGGAGGGGGCACCAGGCAGCGTTTCCCTCAGGAGCAGCAACCCCAGCTGGGCCCTGCCCTCCCAGCTGTGCCTTGGACCCAGTTTTCTGCAGAGCCCCAGCTTTTTGCCTTCCATGTGGGGAGGAGAACTCTCTTCCTCCTCTTTTTTTCCAAAAATCATTTAGCATTTTGGGCACTTGATTTACAGGAATTTGGTCCCATGCCTTTAATTCAAAACCTTTACTGTCTCCTTGCAGCAGCCTTCCCCATCTCCCTGCTATTACTTCCCCAGCCCCCAGGCAAACATGGCTGCACTTCCAGGCCCCCATAAACCAAAACAAGGAGTGTTAATTGTTTGTGCTGCTCACTGCTCCCTCAGCCAGCACTGCCCTCAGACGCGCCTTCCACCCCGCACCGGCACGTGAGCCCCTCTCTGTCTCCTCTGAGAGCAGGGCTGGGAAGCTTCTTTGCATTTTCCCTTCGTTTTCCATTTCCTGCACTATAATTAACACTATAATCTGCCAGCTATGGCAGACAGATAAGTGACAGGGGGGAGAAAGTGTCAGCGAGGAGTCGGCCTTGCGCTCATAATGGTCCTTCTCAGAGTGCGCAGTGCGGGGCAGAGGTTGGCCATTATGGGCCATGCAAGCCACGAAACCCAAAATTGCTGAATTGGAAATGTGAAGATTTATGAAAGACACCACAAACAACAACACCTCTGCGGTGACAGCAAGGACGTACTCCATCGGTCTCCTCAGCGCTGGCACTGGGCAGCACGGCAGCGAGGTGCACGCTGACATAAAATGGAGGCCGAGGGTGTATGAAAACATCAGGTGTAGGCATTTCTCTAAAAAATCCAAGTTATAAAGCAATAGATACAAAACCTCAGTGTTGCATTTTTAGTAGCAGTATCTTACTACCAAAACAGTCCCATTAAACACAACTGGAGTATTCCAGCACCCAGGTATTACTGCGCCTGAGTAAAGAATAGCACAATTGTTCCCTGAAAAACAGACGAAGCATGTATGTGAGGGAGCATTAAGTAAAGCAAAGGGAGGAGCCTGCAAAGATTACTAGACAGGGTAGATGTACCAGGTATAGAAAAGACAATTTGGGAAGAAAAAAAAAGAGTGCCTGTACAGAAAAAAATGGGAGGCAGAACTGACTTCGCCCTTCTCAATATTTCTAAGGAATACCATTGCAAAGTTTTGACAATTATGAAGCACGTTAGCTAATCACGGAAATTCATCAAGTATGTCATAAGTGACAAGGAAAGAGTACTTGACTGCTAAAATTGGATGAGCCACAAAACCTCCTGACAATCACTTACATAAATCACAGGAACATATCCATCATTTGACACACAAGGTGTTTCCAGGGAGTAATATTTTCATGCCAAGAACAAGAAAGTTTGTATACCTCATTTGGAATCACAGCATATTTTGATCATTACCATATCAAAGCATTTCAATGCAAAAATTGGTTATGCTTTTGTGGTTTAAAACTAAAATATTTGCAAATGAAGCAGAGGAATTTCATGTCCACACCAAGGCAGCGTGAGCAGGTCAGAGCTGCATGCCAACAACTCCAGGCTGTCACTTGTATACAGGTAGTGAGGAATGACAGTAAACACGCGTGCACATTTTAGGCAGCGGCACTTCAATCCAGTAAACAGCACCAGATTACAAATGTTAATCCTAAATGGTTTATTACGTCAATAGAACAAAAGAAATGTGGCAGAAGGTTTATTGCATTTTGTTTCAAGGACTGTACGTGCGATACTACAACATATAAGAAGTTAAGCACACTTCAGTGAAAGCAGATGTGATTCTTTGCTTTCAAGTGTTAGCTTCTGGTTTTGCATCGTAACTGGAAATGTTCTAATTTATTTTGATGGCCATTTTTTAATTTGCATCTCCCCCAGCTTTCCCGAGTATTATTCCAGATACAAATTTATTACCTCATTACTATGAAATTTCACCTCTTCCTAACACAAATAAGAAAAAAAAAACACCCACACAACAAGGAAACAGCTTGCAACTTTTCTTCTAAAAAAGGAAGCCCTGGCTCACCTCCTGTACATCCTTCGGTGCTGACCGCAGCCAGAACACAAACTGCTCTTCAGACATCGGGTTGCACCTAGCCCAGAAGGGACACCCTATGTATTGCTCCGATTAGAGCAACCGACTGCCTTCCTATTCCATAAATCTCCAAGTGTGGAGAAAGAAGCAGCATGTGGACTAACACGGGTTAGCAGCTGACCAGCTTCAGAAACTGATACTCACAGAAGGCATGGGTTTCCCTTCAGGAAGGGGTGGCACAGGAGACACAGAAGGTTGTTCTAAGTATAAGGTAACAGGAAGATGCAAGGAGCAGCAATAATGCACATACCTCTTGACACATTATCCCAAGAAGGAATAACCTGCCATCCACAGCTTCTTTCCTTGCTTCTGCAAATAATTTTTTCCTTATTCAGTGTCTGATAGCAGCTCTCAATATCATACCCTGGAATTTTACGTAAGATTATGCTTTGTCAACATCCCATGGACTTTGAAGATGTCAACGATAGCTTTAAAAATAGCACACTTATTCTGTTCTCTATCACTCTTGAAATGCTGTCAAGAGATATATTGATAATTAAATCTCTCAGTACATGAAAAGACATCCCTCAGCCAGGTACAATGCATGTACTCCAGCAGTACAATTAGTCTGAGATGGCACCCTAGATTTTCTAGCTCACAAGGCCAAAAGAGAAAAGATGGGAAATAACACCTATTCAGCTGCAACTGTCGCTGGTATACATCTGTGAATACGTTTGTAGTGTTTCTTTATTTAAGTCTTGAATTTGCGTTACTGGTAGAAGGGGATATAGATTAGATTTTCTAAATTCATAAATAAAACATAGAATGTTTAAAAACAGATTAATAGAACTGTATTTCACACGCTCAGCAAGACTAGTAATTGTACAGCACTTCTTAACATCTTCATGTAAAAAATCCTGCACGGTTGCCACCTACTTGACAATGAAATAAAAAGTAGGTTGTCCCAGTCAAAGTAAGGCATCTGCATGTAATATCACGCGCAAGTTACCTTGGTTACCAGAATCACAGGCAGGTGGATAGTTTAAAAACAACTTATCTTCAATGATCTTAAAACAGTATTTGCCAGAAAAAGCGCTCAGCTCAATTACCGGCTGCATACCTGTGTGTAAGCTTGCAGCAGCACTGTAAGCAGCTGCAGGTCTCCAACAACAGCAGCACCGGTTACGGCCACACAAAGGAAACAAAGAAGTCACTGATATTTATTCTTGACTCAGTTTATGTGACATCATTGTACAAAAGCGGATAAATCTGAAATCCCAGTTCTTTGGATGACCTGCAGAGAACGCAATGTAACACAGCTCAGTAATTTTGCCGTTTACCTCTCCACGGAGAGAGAATTACATTTCCCTGAGCATGCTGTGATTTATAGCGTTCTGTTTTGTTTGCGCTCCTAGATTCCTATTAAGGCCATTAAATCATATAGCCACTGATGGACCTCAATTAGCACTGAAAACACACAGGAAAAGCTTTGTTAAAAATAAAGTTAGCTGACAAAAGACATCCTTGAATCCAAGTTTTCTCATACAACAAAACAAATAACCTGATGAAACAAAATACAATGGGAAACTAGTTCCAACCTTAACTACGGAGAAACACCCCAGCAGTTCATAATGAGCACTGGACTGTCATTTATCCTGGAGCTCAGAACAAGGCATTGTCCATCCGCTCCATCAGTTCTTTGTTACCAATTCCATGATTGTTTGCAAGCGTATTCAATCCAATTAACAGTTTTTAGGAACAAGTATCAGGCCTTTCCTAGGAAACGTAACGAATTCTTTGGAGAGAACACGGAACCTCTTACTGAATTCCCTTTCATTGCACAAGCATTCCAGGCTCCTTCTTCCCACTCCCAGCCCCAGAGGACAGATTTTGTCACGTTCACTTTACTCAGGGCTGAACCCTCTGGACGCCAGAAGAGGCTCAAACGGGCAGCCTAGAAGAAACCTGTGCTCCAGAAACTCATTTGAAACAAGGGTATAAGGCACAGTTTGAGTACAAATCCAGATTAATCAAGGTCTAAGGGGTGACAAGCTTTAAACTTCCATTACTTTCAGCATTCGGTGGCACTGTCATCAAAAGAAACAACCAAGAAAACAACTACAGAGAAAAAAAAATCACTATGTGTTTCTATTCAGTAGTAAATCAGAAATCTACTGTTATTACTGCAAAAAATGGAGGTTTTTTAATGTATCGATATGTTACATTTAAATCCATCTTAAAACTTTTAACAGAAGAATTAGGGTTAAATTAGTGATAATGAAAACAAGTTAAGAGGTACATTACCTACTGCAGCCCCAACCAACCTTCACTGGTGAATAATAACAATAATTGACAAATCTTTTACAACCAGACAAAACCAGATTTTTGTTCTTTAAAAAGAAACAAACAAAATGTAGTCAAATTTATCAATGTGGGAGGGAGAGCACAAAAAAAATGAATAGCTGCTTTTTACCCATTTTGTTTCTCACAAACAGCTGAAAATAATTTTGGTTTAAAAAACCTTGCATCGGTTGGCTTAGTCTAAAGCCATGTAATATGTTTTTAATTAGTGTAAAAGAAATTCTCCATGTATCTATAAGAATGGATGGATTCAAAGAGTAAAATAAATTTGTGTAGTAAATGCACAAAAGGAACTTATAAAACGTTACACTGACAGCGAAGTACCAATCCTAAAAACCCCAGCCACAGGGCACAGCATTTTCCCTCTTGTGCAGCCCTGGAGGGAATGGCAACTTAATGTTCTAAGCAAGGCATCCCAAATCAGACAATACTGGTTCTTTGCAGAGATTATGGGAAATTAGTAGCACAGCCAAGGACCATATAATATGAACGTCCTAAATGCTGAGCTGCTTTCTAAAGAGGCAGCGGTGGGAGGAAGGAGCCTCATGGAGTGCCAGGGAATTAAATTTGCCTGTCATAAGAATGCCGTAGTTTTTGTTTAAGATGGAAGGATACAAAAAGGAGTGAGGGAATGTAGCCAGACTATGCCCCCCCCCCCGGTCCTCGGCTTAGAAAGAGGCCGAGCTAATGACTGTCATTTTTCTTTTTGCATCAAGACTGATGAAACCACAGGCTGCTTAGACCTTAAGGGGAAAAAAAAACAACATTCTGGAACAACACAGGTACATTCTTAATGCAAGCAGTGGCAGACATTGGTGATCCAGCAATAATTAGCAGCAAGGAGTTACAAAGAAGAAAAAATATAGACAAATTTCTGCTCAACTCGCCACAGGGAACTCTTCCCTTTTCCCATGTATTCCGACACAAAAGGAAAAGCAAAACAATCAGTGTTTAAATTGCAATAATCTCTTATCAAGTCTCTCTCTGACTGAAAGCAATTGTCCACATTCCAATCATAAATGGCTGCAAAATTGTGTTTTAATTTCAGTCTTCTACACCTGACTTCTGGTATTTACCAGAATTTATCATTATCATGCATCATTTCGCCTTGTGAAAATACCATCAGGAAAGAGCAATACTTGACTCAGAAGTGCCATCTTCTTGCAGGGAAACGGCCACACCTTCTTTTGTAAGCATGCAAATCTCTGTCCAGTTGAAATAAACCAACTGACCTAATTAGCAGACCACAAACCACAGGACGTATGAGGCAAAAGACTCCCTGGTGTGTTTGCCTCTCCACTGGTGACTAGGACCATCCTAGGATTATTACTTTAAAAATGTTCTATAGGTGTCATAGTCTGACTCAATACCTAGAAATCTAAGTCTTCCCTTTCTGGGTATTTTAATAATATTACACAAATAGTAAGAAAAACAGTACTGAAATTAACTTCTTGAAGAACCAAGAAGTTAACTTCTTCAGCAAAACACCACCATTGGCAGGCACGCTCTCATGACTTCCTCCTCCATCTTTCCACTAATTTAGTGCATCCATGTTAGCAGATAGAAAGAAGATAAAGATTTATTTGCTCATAAACACCTCACAAGTCAGCAGCAGACAGCTGCCCTCAGTCTCAGGGAAGAAGACTGTATTCTGACTGGCATACGGAATGTTTTTGTCAATATAGATTGGACATATTGATGTCTGCTGTTTCACATCCCCCAGCAGTACCTTTTCCCCACTGCCATGGGGCATGACATGAAATCTGACTTCTCCTCAGGAGAAAATGAAGTTCACACACACTCACATACGTATACGTGTCTTTGATCCATATCAACTCAGGACACAATGAACAATTTCCCATCCATTATTCTTACCGTAACATTTGACAACTACAGAAGAGAACACGACCATTAAAGTGAGATGACTATTGAATAAACAACACCCCAGTCAGGCATGTGCCCAGACTCTTCTCCTTTCGGAAAGGAAGAGAAAGAGATCTGGATTTAAATTTTGCAATTTGGAGCTCACTCCAGGCCACCTCTTCCATCTTCTCCCACCAGCTGTAGCTTTCAATTGAGGCAGGCTACAGCTAACCAAGTCATACAGTTTAGCAGATCCAATAAAATCATCCAGATGGGAAAGATCCTTCCTCAAATGCCTTGTTATCTTAATTAGATAATAGTTTTTAAAGTTCATTAGTTCAGGCTGCTAGGAGGCAGACACATACATATGACTCATTGGAATGACTCTGGGCAAAGTTCAACTATCTCCTTGCACCTGCATCTGATTTAGCATGATTGTCTCTTGTTCTTTCGCTGCTTGCCACACCAGCTCCTTAAGGTTATACAGTTTCCTAAAGTGGGGCAAAACTCTACCTTCCATTTCTCTCAATTACATTTAGCTTTGGAAAAAGTCTCCTTTGCCTTCTCTGGAACAAGTTCTTTCTTTCAGCCACCTTGCTATTCATTCCAAATAAAAGGCTACACATGTAAAGCAAGCCAAGAAAGGAAAAGAAAAAAAGTTCCAGATGATTTAGGAAAGAGTTTTACATGATTACAAAAAGTTTCCAAAAACTAGTAACATTCATAGACTAAGCTGTGTCCTACATTAGCAGAATGATTTGTTTTCCATGATCTCCTTTGGTCTTTTGAAACCTCTTAAAAGCAGCACATTTCACATGGCAATTTGCTGTAGGTCTGTTAATTTTTGCTGCATTCTTCACAGAAAATACTTCTCTTTTCCTTCACAACAGACATTTTAGGAATGTACTTCTGTTCATTTTCTGTTCCACACATTGTAGATGTTCCTCTCTAAGAAAAGCTCCGCTGAACATAACAAGCACATGGAGATGCAATGGGGCTGGGCAAGAGAAATGTACTTAAAGTTTTCTCAGAATAACGCATTGTAAAGGCAAGACGCAATTACAGTCACAATATCCACAGTTTATACATACAAATAATCTGATGAGAGACAAAGTTGCTAAATAAAATTTTGCAACTTCATTAGAGACTGTTGCTGGGGTGAAACATTGCCCATGAAACTCCTGACACTGAATTTCAGCCATCTGAAAGCCAGGCACCAGCTGAAAGCCAGCTATAAAGGCAGTTTTTCCCCCAAAGCCAGTTCATTCCGTCTATCCATGGCCACAGTGACCTGTGTGTAAACCATATGGACATCAGCCTGAGGAGAGCAGAACTGCCTCTGCAGCTTCTCCCTCTTCTCACTGCCTAAAACAGGAGTTTCATTGCCCATCCTGATGTTCACACTTCACAAGACTAACTCTGAGCAAGTCAAACTCCTCTTTAAGAGCAGGCACTTCCAACATTTCATACAGAGATGTTATACATGTTCATGTACATATCTCGGCACATCTTGTATACTGATACTGAAATAAATCATCAGTGGAAATAATACTCACTGGGGCACCCTACTTTCATGACATGCCAGAGGCACCCAACCGCCACTTACCTGGGTCTGTTACCCAGATGAAACAGGCTGATATCTACTCTTTACACCAGAACAGGCACAGATGAAGTTGTCCTATAATATTCTCAGCAGCTCACCAATGCCAGGTTTAGCACATCTGAAAAGAGACTACAGAAGCAAAACAGGAGCTGATCTAGTGATGGAAGCACAGCAGCAGGAAACAGAACTACTCAAACTCACTTCTTTATGTGCAAGAAGATGCTTCCCGAAGGAAATAACTCACTCTCTTCTGTACCGAGGAAAAATGATATAGCAGTCATTGATGAGTGAAAGGGAGAGGAAATAACACAAAAAGAATTGAACACAGCCTAAAGCCTATTGTGTAGACTGTCAATTTCAACCTGAGAATGCTGTCTAGGAGAACTACTGCCACTGGGCTAAGTAAGCCACACCAACTTGCTGTTACGAGGCCACATGGTAACACCTTGCCATAAAATGGCTCTAAAGTTATTATGAAACAAGACTAGCTGCACATACCATATGCAAAATTCAGCCTGCAACATCAAGTCTGTCCTTTCACAAAAGAACAGTAGTAGGACCAAGATAAATTTACTCAGTACATAATCACTCATTTTATGTAGCGGTCCAGGGCATGCAAATCCAAGGCACCACGTTACTGCCTGCAACAACAATTTATAACCCACAATGATATTTTAATACATGCTCAAACGCTAGATATCCTCCCAGGCAGAACGGAAATACATAAGGCTCATATGCAAACACTGGAGCAGTGTTATCTAGAGATCCTAGTTCAGCTACTGCTGGCATTCAAAGAAACTGCCCCAGCATAAAACAGATCCAAAACTAAGGGTTAGTAAAATAAACAATATCTGGATATAACCCAGTGGGGAAAACACAAAAGGTTATTTCAAAGTTAAGGCTGCCTGGATCTAGCCAGCAGCGGGTCCATTCTATGCTCCAAGAGCCTGTCATCAGTATTGCAGCCTTTGAATTTTTGTTGTACCTACAAACAAGGATCAGGCTCAAGCATATCCTCCAGCCAGTGACCTGAACACTTTCTGTTCTTGTTGCCTTCTGTACCCCTGCTGGAGATCAGATTTGTACCAGTCACATTGCTTACAAGGAGCTCAGCCCACGTAGGCTCTCACACAGGCTGCAGCGTGCTCAGCCTCACTTCTGCCTGATCCCATGAAGATTTACAAGGCACCAGAACCTCTCCTAGAAGCTTCAGGGCCACGCCAAACTCTGAACCTGAACACATTCACACTCCCAGCAGAAGCAAAGGGACACTGTGCTTTAGCCTCTCCAACTTACTGTCTGGATTTGGGGGCAAACCTATTTCTACTAGCAGGTTAAATATTTAGGACGATAACCCAGAAGCACACAAGGAGTTCACCAGCTGCTCTATGAGTCAGTCTTCCAGCAGAGCTATAAACAGTTGATAGCAATTGTAACTTAACAGACTGCAGCAAAGAGGTACCAAATCTCAGCAGTTCATGAAAGCCCAAAGAGGGGGGAAAAGATAACTGCCAGGGGATCTTCAGCCAAATGGGACCGCTGGTAAGCCAAGAGAGAACCCAGCTTTTGCAGAAATGAACCTGCCAGCACTGTGCTAAAGTGCTGTCTGGACACGGCCCCAGGCACCCTGCTCTGGGTGCCACAACAAGGGTTGGACCCAGAGGTCCTTTCCGACCTCAGACAGACTGGCATTCTTTCTCTGAACACGGATACGAACAGCTGGGAACTGAAATTTAGCTCAGCGGCCTGAATTCTGAAGGTCTGCAGGCAGAGAGAGCAGAACCTCTTACTGCTGCCCGCTGTTACCTCACTGCTGGAATCAGTGCTGTTACAAGAACCATTTTTAAATCTTCTCTTTACAGGGGATGGGAAGGAAAGTAAGAGCCGCAGTTTTGGTTTGGACAATAAAAGAAGCTGTGTACTAGAAAAAGGACAGTAGGATACAGGGGTGCTGGTTTCACGAAGCTCAAGGCTGGTGGTTACCCTGAGCACCCACACTACAAAGGGCAGCACACGGGGAAGGGCTGGAGAAGGGATGATACCAGCTGAGGCCGTCACCTCTGTTGCCGCCCTTCTGAAAGTGGTCACTAGGGTTACGGCTGCTGTTCAGAAGTGTGTGTGACAGCGCAGTTATTGTCAACGAAAGATCAGGGTGAGGAGGAAAATCTCTCTCACCCTCTGCCAGGTGGTTTTGACAGCTTTCGTACTTGAATTTCCACAGCTTAAAGGCTTCCCTTCACATCACCAGGGAGGAAGAGCTTTGGGTTGCAAACACCTAAACCAGAACTCAACCACAAACCATGACGAGAGCGCAACCAGACCCCAGCGTCGCATGGCTGCCACCCTATCTCCTTACCTTGGAGCCAGCCCCAGCTGCAGTGTGTCTTTGGAGGTGCGATCGGTGTTCCACGCTATGCCTGCGCTCCCCTGAATGGCTTCTTGGCCTCGTATCCCAGGCAGGTGCTGTTGCGTGCCCTGAAGAAGGGGGACATCTGCTCTGGGGCATCCCCAGGCAAAAAGGACGTGTGACTACCTGCCGTCCTATCAGAGAGGTTGGTGGCAAGGGAGGAAGCCTTATGGGGAATTTAGTAAGAAAACAAACACACAGGCAGAGTGAACTGCATCTGATATAATTGTTTTTGCCTTTCAGATGTTAACCTTAAAAATAAAACAACACAACAATATACTGAAGATTTCAACAGAATCGGAGGAAAGGGCAAAACAAACTCATAAACAGAGCAATTTTGGAAAGGGAATTAGCTCTCATAAAATGTTAAGCATGCTAAACTCTAACATGTTGATTTTCTAATACAAATGTAAATTTTACTTAAAACTTAATTTATTTTCTTTGCATTTCTTCCAGCATACATATTACAAGCAAGTTGTTGCTAGTGGGCTTACTCAGCTATGAACACTACACTAACACTATCAGTAAGATCAATCATGCACTAAATTGCTACTGAAAATATACTGTCTCTTCTGGCTTTATTTCTCCACATGGTTGACCTGATATTTTCCACCGTACATTTTTTATGTAGGGAGTAACTGCATTTTGAAGTCGCCTCCAACTTAACCAGCGGTTTCTGCACAAGGGTCAACATGAAATATTTTTTCCCATGCTTCGATGATACCAAAAGCTGTGGCTAATACAAGCAGCGAGGCCTTGGTCAGCCTTTGTTTCAGACTGGGCTGGTTAACCAAGGCATGAACAGCCTCTGAAATGGAAGTACAACCATTCTGGTCACTTGTCACTGACAGATGCACTAGCAATATTTACCCTCTTCTCTTCAGAACAGGCTGATTTCAACCACAGCTTTCACTTAGAAACTAATTAAACGGTAATTACACTTAAAAAAAACCGACCCACAATACTATCAACAAAAAGAACGCTATCAAAAATCTAGGGCCACCATCTGAAAATGAAAAGATGCTTAAGAGCTCTCAAAGCCTCTGCTTGGCTTCGGTTTACCAGTGAGAAGTCCAGAAGGAACCTGGGCCCCCAGTCAGGGCCTCCAGCTCATGAAGCAGATGTGCAGGTGACTGTGGGGCTACAGAGGCAGGGATAGCTCTGCTACAGGTGCTTCTGATGCTACAAACACTGGCGGACCCAGCAGCCACCTTAAAATACCCTAAAAGGAAGTTTGTTTTTCTAGCGATGTCAGTCAATATTTACCTTAGCACTCTAAAGGAATTTTCTGACGAAAATCTGTTTTCCTCCAGTGGGATACTACAAGACGAGTCTTAAAGACATCTTCATTTTAGCTGAAGGCTTTGAGGTGTTGCATTCCTTTGGGCTTACTCCTCGTGGAAATTCTTTAGATGCTGAATTTAAATGGGCTTTAAACAAGCTCGGATGCTCTCACTCCATTGTTTTCTCTCTCTGGCGGTTACAGCTGCGGCAACAAACCTGGTCCATCAGCGGGTGCCTGACCTGTTTCTAACAGATGCTCTCCACGACCTCTCCCAACATCAACATGAACTTCAGGCATTTTAAGATGAGCCCCCAAGTACCCGCAACGTGGTCAGCACACAGATTTCTGCCATCACTGAGCCGTAACACCAGAGCTGTTCCGCAGCTTACAGAAAACAGCGCATACCAGAAAAAGCAGAAAGAAAGACTGTGGTGGCATCATATCGAAAGCTGAAAAGCAAGCACTGCTAGTCATCGTTTCAGCTTTGGCTCAGCAAAACCTCAGCTTTCATAACACCAAGCACACAGGATTTCATCTCCTGTGGTCTTGAAGACAGCTGATTCAGAAAGGGAAGCCTCCGTATCGCTTTGAGCTCCCCAGCTCTCTGATAATCCTTACTACAACCCCAACCCAGCCCCTCTCTGCTGAGGCTGGCAGCGTGAGAAACATCACACCCAGTCCTCAGATAGAGAGAGGAGTACTGCAGACCACGTTTGGGGTTGTGCTCTGGACGGTACATGTCCGCGTAATGCTGAGCCATGCTTAATTCACCAACCAAAAAGCTGATTAGCTGTTTCAAAAGCCTGCCACGAGGCTTAATTAATCAGCATCTGCTTCTTGGCTCGAAGGTACTGAAGCAACCGATACAGTCATTGGGTTTCCCAGAAGCTAAGGGTGAGGAGGGGACACATTTCATAACATACGGCGAATTCAAGAGCTCTGCCACATTCAGGTAATGACAGTCTCCTTAGGGGAGGGTAAGAAACATTGAGGTGTGTCAGGCAGGACACAGCAGTGAGCAGGGCAACCTGCCACACATGGGCACAGCCCTCGAACCTCTGCAGGGGTGGGCACTGATACTTTTACTGTAAACACTTCTCGGAGGACAACGTGTTATCTTCCCTTTGCAATAAGAAATTACAAGGGCACAAACTGATAGGTCTAAGTTGACAAAAATTCTCTGGCAGTGCTGGGATTTGAACCCACTTCCAATCCAGGGCTTTATCTATTAGGCAAAGCTGCCCAAAAAGATAAGCTCTGTTTCCACGTCCTTGATAAAATAGGGTTCTCTATGTGTTGGTTTTTTTTTTCCCGCAATGACCTAACTCTTTCTCGTTACTGTTTCCCTTGGAAACAAAAACGTATTTTGCACAGTTTCCTTTGGTTTGCTTTTCTTTCTTTTTTTGAATAATTGCTCCTAAAATTAAGGGGTTTTTTTTTGTTTGTTTACGCAGCTCTATATGGCTCCTTCCGATAAATACAGAATGAAAGCCCAATGGAGTTTCTCAGCCACACCGTTATTGAACAACCATCATCCATGAGCCCCAGCACAAGGCGCAGACCTGACCCTGGCGCAGAAGAATCTTGCCTCGTGCTCTGCGTGGCTGCTGGACCAGCAGGGCCTTGCGTGCATTTCAGACTTTCCAAGCTATATTTTTACTTTTTCTCCTATTGCTAAGGAACTATTTCCTAAAAATCACAAGCAAAATGGGTAGTGTGCTATCTCCTGGACATCAGTCAACAGTCCCATGTCTGCGCCAGCAAAGAACATATCTTTGTGCCTGCAGCCCCTGTTGTGGGAAGGAAATGATGATGTAATGCATCAGAGGAAAACTGGCTTTTTGAAGAAAATATGCAAAATAACTTTTCTGTCCAGAGGCTTTAAGTCCTCAGGGGAAGGTCAGGTTGGATATTAGGAAAATGCTCTTCACAAGATGGTGGTCAGGCACTGGAACATGCTCCCCATGGCAGTGGTCATGGCTCCAAGCTTGCCAGAGTTCAGGAAACATCTGGACAACACTCTCAATCATATGGTCTCATTTTTGGGTGGTCCTGTGTGAAGCCAGGAGTTGGACTTGATGATCCCTGTTGGTCCTTTCCAACCCAGTCTATGCTATGGTTCTATGAAGTCCCAAAGTCACCCATTATGGTAAATGAGAGCTCTATCCACACTGCACAGGATACCCTACCTGAATGACAGCACCCGCTGTGAAGCTTCGGCAGCTTCCCACAAGGAAAACATGGACATGCACAGCAGAGAATGCATCTTACTGGGAGAGAACAGCACACTTACTTACCAGGTGATCTTATTTTGGTAGGGCAGGAGCTGTACCTACATCTGAAGGACACTGGGACCTTGTCAGAGCAAGGACTCCACTGTTGCACCTCACCAGAACTGCTGCTGGCCCCTGCTCCAACTCCAGGGCCAGAAGTTATCAGAGAACTTCAATATAGAAGCAAGCTGAAAGTATTTTCTTAAGAAACAAATGTGTTACACAGTCACGGTCTCACGGTCCTTGGTTACTGAACATAGCAGAAGGACAGTGGCAAAACCAACACTGAACCTTAAAAACCGGGCAGCCCCAGCCGTGAAGCTGCAGCTCCCTAACCACAGCCTCAGGTTCCAGAGCCAGCAGGTCAGGTGGCACTAAGCCCCAGCCATACTCCTCACTGCTCCATCTCTTCGTAAGCTATTACTAAAAGACCACAGTATGGTCTCAAGTGTATGAGAAATGAGGGATAGCCTATGACAAAAGTTTTGCCAGACTGCAGCATCTGTGAAGTACATCTTGCAGTACTGCTTGTCTTCTGCCAGAAGTGATACAATGGAATCTGTTATTCCTCGCTCAAGTTTATTTCATTTTACAACCACTAACAGTTATGAAACCATTTATGAAATTCAATGAGTAACATATTATTTTCCCTTCTTTTTAAAATATATTAAAAATAGAATGCAATAACAGTCTAATTTCAGTGCGTCAAAGTTCTGTACAAAATCAAAATGAAAATTATTATTCACTTACAATTCATGATTGGTTTGCAGAATTTACATACATCCAAATCTCAATAAACATGACATCACAAGGATAGTAGATGTGAAGTGAGAACTGGACGAGACTGGCTAATGAAGAGAGCATCCAAGCCAAGCTTCTACCTTCTCCTGGCTGTAAATCTGTGTCCTAGAACCTCAAACCACACGTGATGGATGGCAATGGAAATACAACGCACTGCTTCAGCTGCACTGAACTGCAGGAGCAAATGTTTTCCATTCTGTAAGTCTTAATTTTTTTTTTGAATTAATTTTGAATCACATGCCCCTGAATAGATAGGAAGCAAAAATTTATTTCAGCATACATTCCTTTCCTCTTCTTGGAGATGAAGAAAAGAAAGAAGGGATTGGCAAGACACATTTAAACTCTAAAATAATCCTTTCAAATGACATTTTGCCAGGAAATTCCCTTCAATGCAACACAAAAGAATTAATACAAATAGACTACCCTTGTAAAGAGAATTGAAACATTCCCATTCTCTCTCTGGTGCTAAAACCTTTTAGCAGAACCACTGTAAAACAGTTTCATTCAGGAACACGAGTACAATACACGAGATTTTTTTTCTCATTTCAGAGATACCGAAGCCCTTAGTGCTCTAATCCTCCCGCAGCAGCCCACCACTCGCAGCCTGCTCAATCCCCACCTCACACTGCTGCTTCCCTTTCCCCCCACACTCCACGTGCCCAGTGAAATCTTCCCTTCCACTCTCATTCCCTGACTTTCCCCCAAACCAAAGCTCACATTACTTATTTCAAATCATTCCTGCAGACCCCAGTTCGAGGGGGAGGGCACCTCAAGCCTTTTCTCCTGACACCAGGTGAGGGAGAATGCATTCCTGGGCTTGCTGCACCATGCCCATACACCAACATTGGCGCTGCCTGTTGCAGTGTCCCATCCTCGCAGAAGCCTGTGCACATAACAAGCTTCAGGCTCCACAATGTGCAGAGCAAACCCTGCTTTGATACCAGCTGCTCCAGCTGCCTTCAGCTGCTCACGACCATCCTGCCCCAGGGTTCAGCTCCTGCAGCAGGGAGAAGGGCTCATGCTCTGCCAGGGCGCCAGCTGAAGATAGATTTTTTTCCCAATTTTCCTGATAAAGGAAATGCTGCAGAAAGCTGAGAAATGATCAAGTGAAATGAAGGCTCTTAACATTTCTGCTCCCTCAGGCTCTCCCTGCTTCCCCGGGAGGAAATCCTCACCGGCACGCGGGGTCAGCACAAAGCTGAGGTGCTGCTTCAATCCACCTATGAGGTATTTGGGCAGATACATGGGATCTAACTGACATCTGGGTTTCACATAACATGCTTTTACTGAAAACATGATCTGTACATATGCACGGCAGCTAGATGTACGGGGGAACTCCTGCCTCTCTTGGGAAGATGGGGCCATAGGCTCCATCCACTCGGGATGATGCGGGCCAAGGCTATTTACAGGAGAACTGGTGTTTGGAAAGATTTTGTCCCCATGCCTCCAGTCACCACCGCACAGATTGTCTGCACACCTTTCAAATTTTACTGAAAAAAAGGAAAATTAATTTCCTACACCATAATTAACTGTGGATACTGTCCTGTATTCACCACTCCGGACTGCAAGCATCACTCCTAACAGAAAGCAGCACACAGCTACCGCGGTCAGCAGTTTTTAGAGATGGGATCCATAAATCAACATGCTCACAGAGCCTGGGACTTGCACCAGATTCATGGCCCACTCTCATGCCCACAGGCCATTAGCCACAAGGCCACCTAATACCAAGGACACGGTGGCAGCTCCATGGGGAGGCCAAGCGGAGGGTCCTACATGCACACAGGCGTGTTCCAAGTTCATGTGAGGATGGGACCAAGACAAAGCCACCGGGGGAAGGAAATCTGTGATGCTAAAGGAGCTGGCATCTCTGAACTGAACCTTGCCCCAGAACGACATCCAAAACAAATAACACTTGAAAGACACTCATTTTCCAGGCAAACTCAGTATGTGGCATTTCCACAGTCAGTGGAAACAGAAATATTTGTTCTTCCATGAAAGCACCACCTGTGCCTAGTTTGGCTCTAAACACAATCCCAAACCCGTAATTAGATGCATACAATCCAGGTACAGCTCCCATCCTCACCCAGCACCTGCAATCCCAGCCAGTCAGGCAGGATTTCTGCAGAGCTGATGAACAAGCTTTGAGGCCAGAGCCATCTGACTGATCTTTTAATGCCATGTCAGGATGAGAACTGCACCTTGGGGCACTCACTTCTCTCCTGCAACACTCACACATCTTGCGTAATAAACGGCTGCTGTGATCTAATGCATCCAGTTTATTCAGCCTGCATAGCTGATATCCAGCCCATACCTCAAACCACGTCAAGCCCTAGCACTGTCACTGCACATACCTGGTGGGGGGCCCCAACCGGCGTCACCCCACATTTGGGATGGGGCAGCCCCAGGCCCCTCCAGGATGCCTGGGGGGCTGGCAAACAGTGTGCGTGTGTCCCAGGGCTGCCTCGAGGCACACGCACAGGGTGGATTACCAAGAACGCGGTGCTCGTGCCTGTTTTCTCACTGCAGACATTGAGAAGTGCTTGGCTGGGGCAGAAGATAAACCCTTCCTTCTGCCCCTGCTTTGCTGGATTAGATGGATTCACTCACACACCAGTTACAACTCGAGTTCAAGTGGAAGATTTCCTTTTCCTTCCTCTTGAATGTTTCTTGTTAAAGGAGATTGAGTCAGCGGGACACCTGGGGATCAGACCGAACGGATTCCTGCACAGAATCAGAGCCTCAAGGCCAAATCCCACTATCGCTGAAATGCTGCTAGGTGTCTTTGTTATTCTGCCCAATACTTCACGTTTCCGTGCTGTCAAAATGATGGTGCACTCTTAGCACGCGGATGCCCCGCGTGGCATCGTTACTGCGCTCCAGGAGAATTAGGTGGCACTTCCAGCTCCCAGAACGGAACAGGGGCTGATGGAGCACACCCACCTGCAGGGTGCAAGGAGTAAACAGCCAGATACACAAAGAAACGGGGAAGTGCTACAGTAATTAGACTGGGCAGTTGCTGTGAATAGCAGCGTGGCTGGCTGCAGTCCGCATCTGTTAAAGAAAAGTGCAACCAAACAAGTTTGAAGAGAGATTTTTAGCACATGTGTGTATTTTGCTATCAGCAAGGGCACAAAGATTACCAGCCTGAGTCCCAGGGACTCATTAGCTCCAGCTATCGATCCACAAAGCAAAGCTCATTTTCTGGGAAGAGCTGCCCAGGAATGCCCGTGCTGACCCACACGGCAGCGGTTTCGGTCCCTGCCCGCGGCACGTCGTCACCCGCTGCCTCCCCCGCCAAGCAGCAGCGCCGGGATCCGCTCCTGCCTTTGTCCGAGGGTACTCATTTGGAGGGGGTGATGGGATACTAACATCAGGGTTTAACTCGAGCACACAAAAGCCAGGAAATTCACAGCTAGGGCTGAAAATGCGTGCTGACACGGCAGCATTATCTCCTGCCATTAAGCCTTTTCTGGCTCTTTTGGCACAACCGCCTCGGTTAAAGCCTGCGTGTCAGCAGAGATTTTCAGGCTGCATCGTGAGTTTCTACGCTTAAGTCAAGCTGCCGGTGTCGCTCAGTATATTCTTCTTAACACCAGATGAACATCTAACGCAGACTGAGCGCACGCACTCACGCCTTTCCTAGCGGCGTGCTTTCCCCTTCACCCTCCCAAGAGCCACGAATTCGGCACAAGCCGCTCCCCAGACCCTGCCCCTCCCGACGCGGGCACACACAGGGGGCAGCGCGGCAGGCAGAGCCCTCAGAGCTCGGTGCGGCGCGGCTCCTTTCCCGCCGTTGGGCGCCCGCCAAACAGCGGCGCGAGCCCGGCGCGCTCCTCAGAGCCAGGCTGCTTGCGGAGTTGAGAAATGACTTAAATTACAGAGAACTACCACGAGATCCTATCTCACCGGGAACAAAATGAGCTAACTTAGCTCTCTAAACCAGGCACTTTAGAAATTACAAGCTAATCTAATTAGAGACTTTATCTTGTCTGTTACAAGCCACTCGTTATAGATTTACCAGCAAATTAACAAATGGGAGGTGACTTCCACTGGCCCACAATATAGCCTCATACAATGGGCTTGCCAGAAGGACCTGCCATCAAATGAAAGGGCTGGGCTGGATTTTACAGCTTGAAAGACACATAGCATCATCTATCAATAACTGAAACTGTGTCTCTGGGTGAGAGGGCCATTGGTCATTTTTATTACAGGTGTGGGGAGAAGCGCTATGGGGAAGGCAAGAGAATGCTACAGATTTATCCAAGAAAGAAAAGAGAAGCAAAACGAAGCTAAACAAAGCAGAAGGATGCCTTTGGGACAGCAGGTTCAGGTGTGCACAGGCAGGAGCCGCACCATTCACACGCCAATGGGACGGACCCAAGCACCCTGTGCAGGGAAGAGAAAGGAGATGCTGGCGGCAGATACATTTGCATTTGATGGGGACTCTAATACGCAAGAGAACTAAAGTTCTCATTAATACAGTAGAATATAATAGAGCTGCTTAGGAGGATTTTTCCAGATGAATCTAAGCCATTTTAGACGATTACACTTAAGCAGTTTCACAGCCACTCGAAGCCTAAAACTAAATCGGTAACAACATCGTTAGCATCAAACAAGATCAGTCCCAGTTCTGGTTCACTGGGCAACCACAGCAATATTTGTCTTATCACAGGGAGGCCAAGGTACAGTCGGAGGCAGACACGTTCCTTTTGATGGCAGTGACATCATTTTGACAGTAAAGTGACAGTAAAAATTTGGCAGGCGATAAACTTCTCTCCCTAAATGCCGCTGCAACAGTAATAGCTGTCAGGAGCACACAACGTCTCAGGCTTTACAGCCTTAACCCAAAGAGCCTGCATCTCCACGCATTAATCTGACTGGCAATCAGAAGGTCACAGCCTGCTTCCCACCAGGTCCATACAGAATCCATTGCAAAACCCATCAGCAGGGAGGGCAGAGCTCCCCAAGAGGACAGGCCCATTAGTCTGCCCCAGCCAATGAGCTGATGTGAGCCCGGGGGAGATAACCCCAGTCCCAAACCCACAAGAGACTGGGAACCTCGAGCTGAGCTCACTAGGTCTTCCTCACAATTAACCACAAAAAAAGGTGAAAATCGGGGTGGGAGAGGTTGCTTGGAGAGATAACCCCAAAACCAGTCAGTAAGCAAGAAAACGTGCAGAAAATAAAAGCCAAGGCCATGATGCATCCCCCTCCCCCACAAATGTTTTATTCCGTAGATGATGGAGGGCTCAGTCAGTCAAGATCTGCAAATTGGTAGGCAGCACATTCTGTGCTGTCTGTCAGTATTACACATCCTAAAGGGCTGAATAAATAATTGAAGAATAAATAATTGTGCCAGGGCTTTGTCTCATGGGCCATTTTTATAGATTGCTGTCTAATGATAGCACCATCTGCGACACTCTGCATTAATATGGGATAAAATTACATAGCGCTTTGTTTGCTCTGACACTGTGATGTTATGATGTCTCTTAATATTATCTCGAATAAAAGGCTAGAACAATGACGGAAGTGTCCCAATTGTTAGGAAACTCTCGTTTAGGGAAAACCAACTTTAAGCAATCAGAGACGTTCTCCCCCAGGGACGGACTAGGGAAGAGTGGGAAAACCTCGCTGTTTCCAGTGCATGTCCTGTCAATGTAATTAAAAAGAGAGGAGCTTGTTAGCGTGTTTTTGTTATTCAAGTCCAAGTCAGAGACAGTGGGTTAAAAGTGCAACACTGCAAGGAAGCAGCCCAGCTCCCCCAGGTAAGCTGCACTCAGGCCTTGTTCCTGCCTTGGCACAGACAGAGATAAGCACAGGCTCTCAGTCTCTAATTCCAAGGGAAATAAAATGACTCAAAATCAGTTTAATCTGAAATAGAAGCACACCGTGGGTGATGGGGGATCCCTGCAAGGAGACAAAGGCTGTATGCATGGCAAAGCAAGCAACCTTTAGCTCCATGATAGGACCACCACCTGCTTTCTAGTAATGCTTTACTCTCCTTAACAATTTTCTGCCCAAGAATCATTCTTGCTTTCATTTTTGGAAAGAAAAGCCTGAAGCCACAGTTAAATATTCACCTGCAATACAGCTTAAAGAGGCCGGCACTTCGCTGTACTTCACACCCACAGGACACAGATGGCTCTCCTATCCTGAAGCTGCAAAGGAGAAACATCCTTCCCTCTCTCCCCACCCAGAGGCCTAGGGTGACAGGGACACCAGCAGTGCTCCCTCCACCCCTCACTGCACGGCTGTACCCTCGGGGATGAGCAGCTGCTGGCTCGCTGGGTCTGTGGAAAAGGGAGCTAATTTGGAGCTGAAGGAGGCAGAAGAAATGTGTTTGCTGCCTCAGAGCTATCACTTAACCTGCGGAGCAAATTGTGAAATTTTAAGTAGGCTTTGCAGAGCATGGTCTCACCCCTCTTGCAAGCCCCCAGGCCCAGAATGAGCATTTCAGTTTTCACATCCCAGCACAGCAGCATTCAAGAAATGTTTGGCAGATGCGGCTCCCAGCGTTAGGACACCCCTTAACGTCAGGGCTGCCATCGAAGGCTTCAGGAACCAATTTGCAAAACAAGGGTTTTCAAACTGTCTGTGGATCAAATGGAGCAGGAGACACAAAGGATGTGGGTTTGCCATGGGATTTGGAGAATAAAGCCTTCCGGATGCTCCAATCACCAGGAATACACTGAAGGGAAAAGCCTCTTGCCTCCAAGCCTTTCTTCTACTATCAGCAAAATCTGCTTAAATCATTCAACCCCACCCTAACACCAAACCAGTGCAGGCTGGTCTGGCCTTCAGAGCCTCAGTTGTAACTGGATTAATAATTTAATAAAAAGATCTTCAGCAGAAAGATGTCTCTAACCAGTACAACGCTTCTCCACACAGATCACCATCAGTTCTGTGTTCTCACCCCAGCAGACGATAGCTGAAATAACTGTGTGCATGTGCTAGGCTGAAATAATGACAGCGTGCGGTCCAGTTTCTCTCAAATCTCAGCAACCCTAGGATGTGACACGCTCCTAAGCACACAAATGCAACACAGCAGCGGTGGGAAAAAACTTCTGCAGAAGGGCCAGTTGGGGCTTTCAAACCTGTGGGCACCTACACATTGAACAGGATGCACACATGTAGAAATGTCAACTGGTGACTGTAGTTCACATAAAACACCCGGGCTTCAGCCCCAGACTTGTATTAAAGGAAACCTACACTAAGAGCCAAAACCAACAGTGGCAGCTTTGCCATCCAACCTCATCGATTTGCCTTTTGGATGTGTTTCCAGTGCTCCCTGTTACAGACTGTGCAAAGCTGAGATAGCACAGATGCTAAACAATGAGGCCAAGTGATTTATGGGGGGGGGGGGTATCCAGGTCCCTAAATCAAGTAAAACAAGCCCAACAAAAACAAGAACAATTGAGAGGTGTGTTCAGCAAGGATAATGTATTGATAAGTTTCCACTCTATTATTTTCAGAGCTTGCACCTAAAAAAACCCCTAAATCAACTTTAGCAGTGGGGACATATACTTCCTGTTGGAAGACGGTAACTTAAAAACAGGAAAAAATCTGCATCTGCAGCAGGGAGAAAGGGGCCTGTGCCTCAAGCTAGTGGGGTTTCAGCCACTGCGGGCAGCTGTGGTGCTCGAGAGAGTTCAACCCGAAGTCCTGTCCGAAAATGGCACCATGTAGAGCTCAGCAGGGCTGTGAAGGAAGGAGCAGGAAGGAGGAGGAGAAGGCGGTTAGGCCTTGCAAACTGCAGAAAAAAAAGGAGGGAGGAAGAGAAAAAAATAAAAAATAATATATTGAGACCACAGTGGCATTAGGGTAAAATTTTCACAGCTACAGCTCAAAATGGGAGGGGGTGCAGAAGATGTGAGCTGTGCACGCTGGCCGCTGCCTGCTCAGGGTGAAAGGATTTGCTTTTATCAAAGGAGAGCTATCAAAGAAAATAACAATAACAATACAAAGTACTGCTCTTGGTATTAAATATTCATGGCAGCAGCTATGGCATGGCTAATGGAAAGTGTCCGTAAAGCCTTAAAAAACTTTGTTAATGCACAGAGACTGGCAGAGGTCACAGCACGCTTGGAGCAAATTGGGAGCCATCGAACAAAAATAGTTTGTCCCTTTTCAAAACAGCACTAAAAAGCTGTGCATTTACTGCAGTGAGACCAAAACAGCTGAAGGCACTGAGGAGGGTTATACATGCACATTAACACTGCTCTGGGTAGCTGGCTGGCAAAACCACACTTTGCCAAAGCCAAGATCAAATCAAGACACCTGTTACTTTGTTCTACCGGGGATCTCAGAAAGCACAGTACCCACGTACAGAGGAGATCACACTAAGAAACCAACATGTTAGTCACATTAATAGTTGGGATTTTTTTGAGAAGGATTTGAAGGCACAGGGATCTGTCACTTCTGTCACCTGGTTCACTCACTTCATCTGCACGGGGTTATTTATGTCCTATAAAAGCTTGCACAGCTTCCCAACCATCTGTATAAAAAAGATTTTTAAATTTTTCAGTTAAAAAACAGAGTGGAAAAAACACGATTCACTCCCAGGACACAGAAAAATAGAAAAAGAAACCACCAACACATGCAAACGTTTCCTAGAAAGTCAACAACTGGCCTTTTCAGGTTAACATGCATGGCATTCCTCAACATTATTTTACATAGAAAAGGTCACCATCCCTTTTCCTTCCTGAACATCGTTAACCCTCTCTATTCTGCAGGCCCCAAAAACTAACTTCCACAAATCAGGCAAAAACTGTGGCAGTCCCTCACCCATTCCACACGTGGTCCCATTCACCATTTGGCCAACAATTTCCTTCCTGGTTTCTTTGTATTTAGAGTAATTTGCCAACAAAAATCTCAAGCTAATTAACTAATGCCCTTGCACGGGCTTTCCCTATACAGTATTTTCAGTGTAGTTACTAAATGCCAATATCTTTCACACATTAAGCTTTGTGTCTGTTGTTAAATAAGGGGAAAAAAAGACAGACAAGGTGAACAATTCGAAGCCCTAAGCACTGCACAGAATTCATATGCAAGACATTTCCTGATGAAGTTCGGCATATTAGATCACACTTTCTCAAAATAGTGTTTTTATTTATCTAGACTTTGCCACAACAATAAATTAAATCCATACAAAGCCAGAAAGCATCAGAGATGCCATTATCCTCAATAGACTTGCATCAGGGATAAACATAACTTGCAGTACCCAACGGAAAGAGAGTAAAGTGCTCAAAATAAGATATTAAGAGCCAAATTAATTGGTGACATAAGCAGGTACAAGCACACTGAGTGAAATGGAGAAGCTTATGTCTGCAATGAAAATAACCATAAGCATTTAGCATTTTATTCCTCAAGTCTTTGTTTAAACAAATCTGAATTTATTAGTCTTCTGCTGAATAAATATGATAAATTCCTATTGAAATTATCCTCTGGTGAGCAGCAATAAATACTTGGCAATATTCTTTCAAGTGATCCATTATTTTCATCTGGCTAAGAGCAAATCCAGGTTTTCTACGTGCACAGATGAAAGCCATCTCCAGTGCAACAGGCAAGTGCAAAACACCGTGGTGCTGCCGAGGAACAGGGAAACCTCCCCAGGCTCTGTAACAAGTGGACTCAGACACTGCTCCTTGATGGAGTATATGCTGTAACAATACAGAATATTTCCATACTTAACATACAAGCTCCTATTAAATGCTAGAGGTCAAAACTTTCCAGGCATAATTTAACAGTGAAAATATGCACTGCATATCAGATCAGCCCACGCAATAAGGACAGAAGGGTCAGAATAACCCCCCCGTGATTCAGGAAGAAACAATGAGACCTGCTACTCCACCTGGACTGTCACAACTCCATGGGGCCGGATGGGCTCCACCTAAAATGTGCTGAGGGAGCTGGTGGAGGTGATTGCCAAGCCACTTTCCATCATCTACCAATGGTCCTGGTCAACCAGAGAGATCCCAGAGGACTGGAGGCTTGCCAGTGTGACTCCCATCTACAAGAAGGGTCGTAAGGAGGATCTAGGGAACTACAGGCTTGTCAGCCTGACCTCGATGCCAGGGAAGGTTATGGAGCAGATCGCCTTGAGTGCGATCACATGGCATGTGCAAGACAAACAGGTGATTAGGTCCAGCAACATGGGTTCGTGAAAGGCAGGTCCTGCTTGACCACCTCATCCCCTTCTATGATTGAGTGACCCACCTGGTGGACGAGGGAAAGGCTGTTGATGTGGTCTAACTTGACTTCAGCAAAGCCTTTGATACTGTCTCCCACAGTATTCTCCTGGAGAAGCTGACAGCCCGTGGCTTGGACAGGTACACTCTTTGCTGGGTAAAGAACTGGCTGTAGGGCTGGACCCAGAGAGTGGTGGGGAATGGAGTTAAATCCAGCTGACGACCGGTCACGAGTGGTGCTCCCCAGAGGTTGGTGTTGGGGCCTGTCCTGTTCAATGTCTTTACTGATGACCTGGATGAGGGCACTAAGTCCACCCTCAGTACATTTACAGATGACACCAAGTTGGCAGGAAGTGTCGATCTGCTTGGGGGTAGGAAAGCCCTAGAGAGGGATCTAGACAGGATCTATCTGGATTGCTGGGCCGAAGCAAATGGGACGAAGTTCAACAAGACCAAGTGCTGGGTCCTGCACTTTGGTCGCAACCACCCCATGCAGTGTTACAGGATTGGGGCAGGTTGGCTGGAAAGCTGTGCGGAGGAAAAGGACCTGGGGGTGCTGGTCAACGCTGTGCTGAACATGAGTCAGCAGTGCACCCAGGTGCACTGCCAACAAAGTAAATAAATATAAAATAGCCAACAAAGCTAACGGCATCCTGGCTTGTATCAGAATTGTGCAGCCAGCAGGAGCAGGGAGGTGATCGTTCCCCTGTACTCAGCTCTGGTGAGGCTGCACCTCGAGTGCTGTGTTCAGTTTTGGGCCCCTCACTATAAGAAAGACACTGAGGCCCTGGAGTGTGTCCAGAGAAGGGCAGTGAAGCTGTGAAGGGTCTGGAGCACAGGCCTTATGGGGAGTGGCTGAGGGAACCGGGACCATTCAGTCTGGAGAAGAGGAGGCTCAGGGGACACCTCATCGCTCTCTATAACCCCCTGAAAGGAGGCTGTGGTGAGGTAGGAGTTGGCCGCTTCTCCCAGGTAACAGCAACTGGACAAGAGGGAGTGGCCTCAGGTTCTGCAAGGGGAGGTTCAGGTTGGATTTTAGGAAGAATTTCTTCTCAGAAAGAGTGGTGAGCTACTGGAACAGGCTGCCCAGGGAGGTGGTGGAATCACCACCCCTGGAGGTGTTCAAGAAATGTGTAGATGTGGCACGGAGGGACATGGCTTTGTGGGCAATATTGGTGGTAGGTGGATAGCTGGACTAGATAATTGATTGTGGAGGTCTTTTCCAACCTTAATGATTCTAAGATTCTATGGTAACAAAAAAAAAAGCTGGAGTAAGAATGCAGATAGTATTTGTCATTAAGAAGACAAGAAGTCACTTCTTGTCAAACTGATCATCCAAACATACAAGCACACAAACTGTTCCCATAGAGGAGAAAAAAAAAATTATTTTAAAAACATGCAATTTGTGCTCTGTTACACAAACACATGTCTGTGCGTCACCTCAGCACTTCCAGGGTCCTCCAGCTGAGGCATTTAACAAACGGGTGTTGTGAGACACTTTCAAGCATTGCTGCTTAATTCTAGAGGAGATAAAACCCTTTTGAAGTTCCTGCCTCAGGAAGTTCAGAGGTCAGGCTGCTCGCCTAATTTGCTCTTATACAAAGATCCAAAGCAGGAAATGCCTCGTTTTTTAAACCTTCCGTTGAAGATATCATTTATGATGAAGTTTCAACCACCGTTGGGTTTGTTTTGCACAGCACTGCGCAGCCCCGCATCTCAGTATGCCCAGGTATGACGGGCACTTGGTGCAGCACAAACTACCAGATCTATGTCACATCGTCACACTTCAGGTATTTGTTTTTGTAACGAAATGCTGATCGGTGAGTAAGCTCACACGAGACTTGAGCTTTACATCCCATACCCATGCTGCACTATCCATTACCAGAAGCTCTAGAACTCAGCTCACCTCATTGTTGGCTGGAGGTGCCTCCTCATTGCCTAAACCCAAGCAGTGTAACCCTGCTTCTACCAAACACACACGGGAAGAAACAGAGCCAGGAGGGAACAAAAAGCTATTGCACTGAGAGTGCTGCTTTGCAAATTCTTAATTCTCTCCCTCCTTCCATCCTCAGGCTTTCACACACAATGTTTATCTTTTAATCCAGGAGCCTTACACGGGGAAGAACCATCATTATAACATAATCCAGGATCTGGGCCAACATATGACACAGAGTAGCCCTAAATCTCCTAAAGCCCTTCAAAGGAAGCAAACCCAGCAAGCCAAAGTTCAGCTGGCTCAGCAGCACTGCAGTTTATTTAGTCCCAAAGTGCTGCCCTCCTCGGGACCCCAGTGATCACTGGGATCAGCTCCTGGTGCCCACCCACAGACCTGGTGCCCACTGACAGACTCAGTGCCCAAAGAGCACTGCTGAGCTCTCAGGTGTTCTCATTGCAACAAGGGCTTATTTCAGTGCTTAAAGCAAAGTGTGTGTGGTTTTTTAACCACTCCTACTTTCTAATAAATTTCAGGGTCTTCTTTGGTATCTTCCCATAGCTCCAAAAATCAAAAGGCCCAGCAACAAACATTATCTCCTAACAAAGAAGCTGATGAGCATAAAAAGAAAAGGCTCAGACAACATCTATGTCTATACTGAAGGAAATATTACAGCACCCACAGCTTCTTCACTTTGGCTTTCCATTCCCACAAACCACTCAGGAGATGACCGTGTTTCAAGTGACTGCGGGAACAAGGGCTTAAAGAAAGTCACTGCAGCTGCTCTGGTCTTGAGAGCCTCTTTCCCTCCCCCTCCTTCCCACTTGTCTTTTTTTCCTCTGAGTATCCTCATCCAGGAGTTGTAAGGGAAAGCAGATATAAGAATACGCCATTGTCATTAATGAATTGGCTCAGTCATGCTGTTAACAGCCCCATTTAATTGTACAGTAGTATTTGCTTGGCAGCTTCCTTCACTATAATGTAGTAACAATCCACTGCACTGTCCCAAATGAACTACCAGGGCTCAGTTTACCATGTCACTATATTCCTCACACCAACTACCCGAAATTTTATCCATTTGACTCTTACAGTGCTGTAATCAAGCATACAGTCAAGGTTAGAGCAACCACTGTCCATCTCAGCTTTCATGGCAAAGCACTCAAAGAAATACGACTGCACAGTGTACTTACCAGCAGCATCCTCATCACAGGCAAATCTGTCATAAATCATGAGGTGAGGCGTCCAAGCTAGTGGGTTTGGGTCTGTTTTGTTTTGCTTTTAGCTTTTGGTAGAAGAGAAATGAAGATTATCTATACAACTGGCCTATGAACAGTAGGACTCAGAACCTACAGCAGAACCACAGAGCAGTCTAGGTTGGAAGGGGTCTTAAAACTCATTCAGTTCCAACCACTGCCACAGGCAGGGACACCTCCCACCAGGTCAGGCTGTCCCAAGCCCCATTCAACCCAGCCCTGGATCACCAAGCACCACTCTTCTTTCTCACCACCCCTCTCCATTACCGTTACTTACCTTCCATCACTTGATATAACCAGTCTGCCCAGAAAAAAAAAGTCCAGAAGAAACCAAGACTTTCATCCTAAATAACAACAAAGGCTAGCTGCGAATGGCTCTGGATGTGGCCACAGAAAGACAGAATCTCCCCTTGGAAATGCCCCGTAGCAGCAGGGATGGCCTGGTGCCCCAGCCCATACTCTGGATCCACCCCCCCACTCTGCCTGCCCCTACAGGGAGGGAGCCTTATGCACGTGGAACAGAGCACCAAACCCTAATCTGCACCCTGCGTTAAGCAAGGCAGGTAGCTTCACGCGGCACCTCTTATCTGAGCCTCACAAAGCACTTCTAAAAATTCAGTAGACAAAGAAACAGCAAAATTACTCAATCCAAACAGAGCTGGAGGAAACAAAAGTCACAGCTCTGCTTGGTGCTGTATAGTTTCTGGGTTTTTTTTTTTTTGGTATTATGTCTAAAAGATAGCAAAAATTTTTTTCACATTTCTACTAGACAGGTGCTATTTTAAAAGATTGCATTTTGGAAAGTACATACTCCTTTCCTTCAGATTTCTTTATTGTGCTAATTGACCCTGCCAGCTACACAGGAATCAATCCAGCTGCACGGGGCAGGCGCGAGCTGTCCCTGTTAACAAGCCACCGCAGGCTCGAGCCTGACCCTATTGGGAATCCATAACACCAGCTGCTCCCATCGGCTTCAGCAGGAGTGGAGAACCTCCTCCAAGCAGAGGAAAGTGATCCTACAGAACAGGAGATGATGAGCAAAAACAGAGATGGAATCGCTCCTGCGCTCCCACAGACAAGAAATACTTGTGATTTCCAGCTATTTAAATGCAATGAGGTCAGAGTCGAAGAGAAAGGTCTGGTACAATTGATCCCAGAACTAGGAAACAATAACACTTTGGAACCAATATGGATTTTCTTTAACAACAGTGTAACAGGGCATGTTGCAAAAATAGCAAAAACAGATAAATATAGAAGACCTGTCTTCCACTGAAGAGCCAAGAGCTGGAGTCTCTGTTTACATGTACATTACTAGCAACACCATGCACTGTATCAAATTACACTGTGATTTCCATTTCAGTGCATGCAATTCCTCCCCACTACCCCCACCAGTCTCACGAGGAATCATACTGCTAGGCACAGCAAAAAAAACAAAACCAAACACCTTTGGCTATAAACGCAGATGTCTTCCCTTATGGCAAGATGCTTTCCTTTACACCACAAAGCATCTACGTACAGGTAACTGGAAAAGATTGGTTTCTTCCTCCCCACACTTTAAATATTTGCCTAAGCATCCCTTCCCTTCTACTATTTGATAAGAGACAGCTACAATCACCACCCTGATACTGCAAAACACCCAGGCTCAGCTGTTGATAAAAAGGAGAATCACAACATGAAGACAGGGTAGGCAACTACATGAGAAATGTGAGCTTTGTTTCTGCTCTGCACAGCCTTCCTGGGCAGCCTGGTGAGCCGGCTTGGCTGTGGCTTCCCAAACACAGCGCTCGCGGCATGGCTGCTTCAGGGCTTCCCAGCCTGCTGCCGGCCCTGCACAGCTGGGCGCCGGAGGAAGCAGCAGCAGGGCTGGAAATAATAATAAACATCATAAACAACCAGAAAGCAAATAAATAAAACTGTTGGCTTTGTTTCCCCTGCTAATGTAGATGGGAGAACAGCTCTTTAATGGATTGAACTTTCTATAGCAAGCCTCACAAGAGACCTAAGCTGTCCAACGTGAATCCAAGCCAGACCTTTCTTCTCCACCTCACTGCTCTTCACGAGTCCACATTCATAATGAAAGAAGAGTTTGAGTTACAAGTGTCATCTACATAAAGGTCACCTAGATACTTGGAAGGTAAGTGCCACAGAATGTGTGCAAATAGCACAATTTCACTTACGTCACATCTAAAAGAAAATGCACCCAACGCTACCACCCTATAGGCATTGAGAAAGAATATACAGAAAGAGCCCACATCACACCTATAGCACAACAGGAGCTAACAGCTTGGGTTAGGGGACATTTCTCACCGCCCACAGTTACACAGGGAAAGTAATGTTCATCCAGTCTGGGGACACAAGGAGGTTATATCAGAGGATACCCCAACTTGAAAATGTGATTGCATTGTTGTGAATGCAAAGCAAGGCTGATGTCGCAGCATTCCGCACACCGATCTGTACACTTTCCAAGAACATACCTCCCAACCCTACAAGTTAGAGAAACAATGTCTCAGAAAAGAAAATAACAAAGAAATATGCATTCCAGACCTTTTGTGAAAAGTAAGTGGAACATTATGCAGTGGGGAAGGGGCCAAGCACCTCGGACCACTTGACTCACGAATAGAAATACATTCTGCAGCCTCTGGCACACACAGCACATTTAGCTCTCATAAACGAGCCTTTGCTGCCAAACGACACGTTTACATGTTGGCCTCCAATCTGGCACCCATTCTTTGCTTCTTCGGAGGCTTCTTCTTAAACAGCTGAAAAAATTCTGGCCACAGAAGACGAAGGTTACCTCCTAACACCTCACTGCTGCTGACGGCAGTCAGCTGCCCGCAGACCCAGAGCAGCCACAACAGCACTGTCAGAGACAACCACAGCCAGCAAGCTGCCTATTACACAGCATCCCCAGGCCACCAGGCAGGGACGAGACAAGAAAAAGACATTTCAAGCAAAATGCATTTTGAGGGAGCGACACCAAAGCAGGACAGTGAGAGAGGAGCTGGTCGAGGCCAGAGCTGGCGCTGCCTAGGAGAGCCTTGTGCTGCTCTGCTGGGCCATGCTCTGGGAGCAGCAGGCAGTTTCACTTTTTCCCAGGAAAAGAACGCCTGGGAACAGGTCACTATGGCACAGCAGGCTCTGCAGTACCACAGGAGCACAGTAACAGAGGCTGCAGAAGCACTGCCCAGCTGCTGCTCCTCACCCTGCACCCAGGCCTGCAGGAGGATGCCAGCGTTTGCAGGCACCTCCTCCTCCCCAAGGAACATAGGGCTGAGCCAGCAAGGAAGATGTTCAGGAGACTGGCTGCCCAGAGCACAAACACGAGGCTGGGACAGTCTGTGGAGTACCACGGCCCAGCTCATGTTTGGTGGTGGCAAAGGGTTTGGTGGTGGCCAGAGGTTTTGTGGGATTACAGCAGAGCAAAGCGAAGCAAAAGGGCATACAGAAACACTGACCTTCATTCCCCGTTTGCAATGGTCTACAGATTCCCCACTTAGACTTTACTAAAGCTTTCAAGTAAAAACCCATTGTTTGGGAGGGGAATTTTCCAAAAGGAACGCAAAACACATCTTCCCCATCCCTGAAGATGCCCCGGTGTCTCCCTGTGTGTGCACTCACGCTGACTCACAACCTTCCCAGAGGAGTTTAAAACCCTGCGTAATTGATGCTCTACCAATTTGGAGAGGGGCTGAAGCCATACAAAGAGACCCTTTATCTTACAAACAGAATAAAACGAAGCAGAAACGAACTCATTCTCAGGCTTATAAAACAAGCCTTTACAGATAATTATGTTTTATTACTCTTCATTTTATGAGGATTGTGTTATACAAAACAAATACCAGATGCCTATTTGGTTCATATTGGGAAGGGGGGTGGGGAATGAATCTCTGCGAGCACTGCCGTAAGCAGCACTGCTTTTAATTAAACACAATAAATGCATAAAAATTAATGCTGTTTGGAACCAGCAGGTAGGAAGCAAATGTAAAAACTCTAGCCACTAAAAGAGCCTCTTGTCCCCAAGCTCCTGTGGCAAGTGCTCAGGGCCTCAAGCTGGTGCTCTGGGAACAAGGCTCCTGAGATGTGATTTTTTCTGAGAAATTAATACCCAACTCTGCAGACAACCAAAAGCTTAAAAAAAGGAGGTGGGGAATTTAATGTTACTGCTACTAAAAGACAAATAGACTCAACCAAGGAAAACCTTGAGTTATAAAAATAAGCCAGCCACGTAGCTTAAAGAAGCCATGGGTTCAAATGATGGAAGATGAGGGAGAAGGCAAAGAGGTGCAAAGGGATTTCTGGCAACTTTAAAACAAAGCAGTCAACCCAAGTAGCAGCACTGACATCTCAAAATGAGCTGGATTCTTCCACTTGCCAGACTGACACAACAGTCCTCCAGAAGCATGCAGGACCCAACCCCACAACAGAGACCAGGGACGTGCATCTGAAACACGGAGAAGACAACTGGAGGGAGGCACGCAAAACACGCACAAGCACAAAAGCAAGAATTGGACACAGCTCCTCAAGGAAAATAGAACATGCCCAACTTCTCAGCAACAGCCAGATGTCAGCGGCCCACCCCACAGAGGAATCACTAGGAAATTCATTTCCTATTTGCAATGGTGGTTTCCTTTTTCATTTTAATTGCATTAAGATCCAATCATAGAGGGACAACAGACACTTCTTTCTTAAGGCCAATACTAGCGGTGCATTGTCAATCCAGTTTTCAGCATCGCGCCTGATAGTGCTTTAATGCTAACATTCTGCAGAAGAGACTGGAATTGTGTTGGCAGGATCGCGTTCCAGTGGGAATCTTCTTCTAGAAAGATTTTGCAAAAGAGAGATTTTACAGACAGTGCAGAAGCAAATGCCAAACACGTAACAGTGGAATGGTTTCCACGTTTGGCTGTTCGTTTCCAGGTTTCCCTACACTGTAATTGTTGAGACGGTCTCCTCTCCCACCCTCCACCGGTGCCTATTCTCAACATAAACTACCTCCTCATTGCATTTATTTACAAATATTCATTACATTCTACGCTTTCTTAGTCCAGTCAGTTAATAGTAAGACCACAGTACTACTAAATACAATTACAGCAATCAGTACATTGATTATCGTGAAACACGGTTATCCTGAGGATAAAGGTGAAGTCGACAAGAAGCATTGTTGTAAGCAGTAACTGCACTACCAGGGCAGCCTGGGGCCACGCCACCACCCCCAAGCCCTTAGCTCTCCAGTTTCAGACACAACACGGATCTCGCTGCTAATTATTTTACCGTGACCTGTGGCAGAAGGGTTTTTCATTAAAAATGAAAGAACATTAAAAATCCTTTTTGCTAGAAAGGTTTATTATAGGCTGCTAGAAACAGCCACCCAAACAAAAGCAGAAAAGCTGTTTTCGTTGGAAATTCAGGGATGTTTCTACACACAAAGCCAAAGGACACGCATTCTAATAACCGCATTTGCTATTTCAGCTTGCAGTGCCCGTGGCAGCTGGTTTGCCAGCAATGCAAGGAGAGTATATTGGGCTCCTGAGCCCAGGGCTGTTGCTGCATCCCCAACCTCCTCTAGAGGCTCACGTGTTCCCACGGCTCACCTGTTCCCTCCACCACTTCATTCAGTCACTTTCATCTTGCCACAACAGCAGCGCCATGAAAGAAAAGGAGGGAGCGGGAAGAGTGTGCCAAAATGAAGTAAAAAGAGGATATTTGGGACTGAAAAACTCTTGACAGAGGAATCTGGCAAGAGCTGACACACCGCGAGCTGGAGATGCAAGCGCTAAGTACGGGACTCGTGGTGCGCGTACAGAAATGGTGGCAGGATTCTCATCAGGAAAACACATCTCTGACACCTCCTCAACATTGCTCCCATAAAAGAGACAGATAGCAACCGTGGACTGCTAAATTTAGCTCAGATTTCATCTTTTGTCAAATATGCATGAAAGCGCCTTGAGACACATGGCCAAGCCAAAACTAAAACAGAATGGTTTTTAAACCTTTCTTAAATGGATCCACGTGCCAAAGCCAGCCGTGCAGCCTGAGAACATGCCAAGCAGTAAAGGGAAAGCCGATGCCAGCCTGCGTTAAAATTTGCAGCGCTGTATTTAAAAAAGCAAGCGGGGAACGAGGAGAGAGAAATGAATAATTGCCTGAAATACTTCCCACCTTCAGAAATGTCCCCTTAAAACCCCTACCTGTTCTAGTCACCTTGCTGCTATCAGACTTTTATTACTCTTACTTGCAAGAAATTCTCTGGCACTTAACATGCAGGAGCGGTACGCGGGAATAGATCCTGCTGCCACAGATAATGCGGTTCTAAGGGAAACCCATCAATTGTTAATGGCCATGCAAATTGTTGAACTAGAGAGTTATTCACAGTTATCTCACTGTGATTTGGTAAGTGTCCATGCCTGATGCGATCACTCACTTGATATATTATTCCATTACAATTCAAGCGGCAGCCTTACCTTTCGGTTTTAGGGGGAACAAAAAGTGTGAGAGAGAACGGGAGGGTGAAGGGCTGCTATTTGTTTTAAACTATTTTAAACAGCCACACGTAGCTTCTCGTGCGAAGGTTTTACAGCATAGTAAATCCCTCCCCGAGACTACAGCCGTGACTTACTGAAATTCTTAAAACCCTCTCATCAGAAACTAAAGAAGTTTAGCGTACCGTTTCAGACCCTGATCTTGCAAAGCACCTTCTTAGGTTTCACCCAAACACATGGTTCCCACATCCTCTGTGGCACTGGATCTTCAGGCTGCGGATTGCACACTTCTGCATTTTCTGATCAGGGTTTTCTACTGCTTATGCAAAAATCTGCTGACACTCAATAAGCTACAGGTGTTTCCTCAAATCCATAACGCATTCACTCACTTTCGGCACCAACTTAATGATTATTAATTTTCAGCATTACTGCAGCTCCAACACATTAGATGCTTTTTTTTTTTTTTTTTTTTTTTTTTTTTTTTTGCTTCCTGCCTGTGATTTATTACTTTTAGAGGAGCGTAGTTTGTTTTTCCATTTTGTTTGTTCATTTACAAACAGCCCTTCAGGGGGAAATGTTATTCTTCTTTATAAAGTAATTCTGAAATCGCAGGATACAAAATAAATCCTGTAATTACGTTTCTCACTGGGATTAGGTAAATTATATTTAATTAAAAAAATCTGCTAGCACCCAGCACGATGGTTGGTGGCAAATCGAGGAGATGAAACATTAATGTGTTTATCTTCCCACAGCAGCTGATTGAGTCCCCGAGCAGGCACACCCATTCGAACCCTCTCAGACGCAGAACCAGACATTAAAACAAAGACTCGTCCCCTCCTCCAGACTAAGGTTCTGACTTCCAGAGGTTGCCTCCGATTTCATTCCTGCAGACTGAGCAGGGGGAGTTTCGATGGGCCTTTGGCACTCACCCACGGAACTACCCAACTGCACCAGCAATTCTGTGCTGTGATAGGCGTCTGCCATTGTTCGCAGGGAAAAATCTGTTCAGAAGAAGTCAAGATTTTGTAAGGAGAATGAAAGAAAACCAAGATTTGTAACTAAACGCTGTGCAGCTGCATGAAGGAAGTGCTGAGTGCTGGGTTATCCCAGTGGCCAGCAGGGTCACACCGGCCCCAGCACTACAGCCAGAGGAACCATGCTAACCTGCTTCCTGTGCACGCTTCCAGCTGTAAACGCAGGAACCTGCAAGAAGAGGCATTCCACAGGGGCAGGGGATTTCCACAGCTTCCCCTTGCTGTGGGTTTGCAGTCGCACTCCCACCACGTTCCTGCACCCAGCGTGACACAGCCACGCTCAGCCGGCAGTGCTGTCACCAGGCCAGCAGCCTTTGGGTCGTACAGCTGCGATGTTTTAGGAATCACGTACACCAGACATGTCCAACCCATGAGGGCATTGCAGCTGCACCCTGCCCCACGCCATCATGGCAGCAGTTCTGCCTCTGCCCCACAGAGGGGCCCGGCCTGGGCACACAGCCATCACTCAGCTCCAGAACACCAGGGCACTGCTAGCCACAGCTGGGCTGAGACCAGGGCACGGGGTGCAATGCAGTGCTGCGTAGGGCAAGGAAGTTCATGTGTTTTGGTACATTGGTTAAACACAGGCCTATGAACAGCAAAAAACAGGCAGCTGTGCCTTCCACTTTGACTAAGGAATTGGAGAATAGGTTTCAAGACTGCAGAAAAAAATCATCAATTCTTTGGTTTATTTGCGACTCCACTTTCAGTCGACATAAATACATTACTTGCGAATTTTCAAACGGAATGTACAGAGTTGTAATCAAAAACTGGATCATGTCTCTTTATCAGACTTTTATAAGCCCTTCCTTACCAGAGAGAAATCCCCCTCACCCTACAGTCACTCCTCATTCATGGCATCGCTTTTGGCTGTACGTACATTTGTGATCAACTGTTTTCAAGGATGAACCACAGGAACAGTAAAACTTCCTCAAGAATCTCTGGTGAGCACCTTGAGAACTCACTACAAAATGCAGCCACTGCCATCGAACCTGCCTGGTGCATTAGTTTCACAGGGTCAGATATCCCACTAGTTTTATTGCTCTCTTCTTAATGTGTTTTAATAAAATTAAAAAAAAGATTAAAGTAAGTTTTGTTACTTATATACATTATCATATGAGGGATGCTCTGGAAGTAATGCCTCCTATTTTATTTTTGCTGGCCTGTGACATCAGAGGCAGATGTTGGTGGCACAGTAGTAGAGGCTGAACCTTCCCACCAATATCCCATCTCATGTTGTTGTCATGCAACAGATGGCAGCAGAGAGGCAGTCAGACAGAACGGCATCTGACACGGAAGTGCACATGAAGCAAAGGTGTGTCACTAAATTCCTCCAGGCAGAAAAAACTGCACCTATTGACATTCATCAATGCTTGACGAATGTTTACGGTGACCAAACAGCGGATGTGAGCACAGCGGGGCAGTGCGTTTCAGCAGTGGCTACAGCAAGTCACCTCCACAGGCTCTTGTTGATCACTGATGACAATGCATAGCTAATAGCGGTGACTGTGTTGAAAAAGACTGTTTTGTAGCTGAGAATTTGCTCTATTAAATAGTGCTATTGTGCTCTTTGTATCTGTTATAGTTTCCGTGGAAATAATTAAAAGGCATTACTTTCAGAGCAACCTCTGTAGATGTAGCTCTAGACAATTCCCCTTTGCTCAGTGCGGCCCAAGCATGACCAAAGGCTGGACATCCACGATGGATGGACATCCATGCTCTTCTGCAGCCTCGAAGAACCGATCGTTAAGGGGACAAGGTTCCCCATGCCTACTTTAAAACATCCTGGCACGCATTTTCCATTTAGGACCCGCCGGCCACGTGCAGCCATCAGCGCTGCGCTCCGTTCTGCTGAGGAGCCGAGCAGTGATTGATCTCATTGATTTGTGTCAGTGGGCTGACACAGCCGCATCGAGCAGCGGTAATTTGGTGGGAGGGGAGCAGAGCAGAGCAGAGCCGCGCTGCCTGCAGCCCAGCGTCCTGTCGAGGTGCTGCTGCTGCTGCAGCACTGGGACCGCGCTGGGATCACACGGGAGCAGCCAGACACTTCTCCTGACCGTGTTTACAGCCAACACACTGTCGAACGCCTAACTGTATAATTATAATCTATTACAATTATGCAAAAAAGTCACATTTCAGAAAGGCCTTCTCATTTCCCATTCTTAGCACTGAATACTTTTGTTTTGCAGCCAATCAACTAAATTAGCACTAATTCTGCTTCATTCACAAACACAAAGAGTATATTAGAGAAAAAAAAGTGAACAAACGGGAAATTCACTTAGGAACATAGGAATTATTTTGTTTTCATCTATCTCTGGAACAGAAACCAGAGGAAGGAAGCCCACTTCAGTACGGGCAGCTCTGCAGACTCCTTCGCCGCACCAGGACCGGCGGTGCCTCAGCACCTGGGTGAGCAATGACACTTGGAGCTGTCCAAAGGAAGCAATGGGAACCAAAGGGTTCACATATTGAAAGTGACAGCGTATCGTGGTCTATGAAACCTGAAAAAAAAAAACAAATTTGTTTTTGTGGGGTGCCTACAGAAAATGGCACCTCCTTCCTCTCATCGAGGAGTCCCAACCCCCGCGACTGGCTGAAAGTCATGTTTCCTTATTCCAATTCCCCGTACTGTTTTAGAAAGTCATGTCACATTTGAAAGTCATCTAACTGCACGCGCTCGTTTAGGTTCTTTCTCAGCAGAGCAGCTAGGCACAAAATTCTGCTGAGCAAGTGCCTGGATTTCTTAAAGCATTACTTCTCTTTCCTCATGTGAAACAAATCTCCCCTCTTTTGTTCTCATCTTGAATTCATTCCTCCAGCTAGGTTCTTCTGCACAGCCCCAGCGTGCCCATCCCTCATCCAGCCGCGTCCAAACCATCTCCCGCTGCAATTCCAGCACAAGGACTGCTCGGAGCATCCTCCTCAGCCTCTCCCAGTGCAGGAGTTCAAGCTGTCACAAACGGCAATCTGCTCCACACACAGAAGAAAGTACCACCCCCAGCATGCTCTGCCTTGGACTTGCAGCCCCCCAGCACAGCAGTGAGCGTGGGCTGGCCAGGACACCCGCATGCCCCAAAACACTAAGCATCCTGGAAAGCTGCAGAGCCTTAAATATAACCTAAAGTTACACATTCCTGTGTGCTGAACTCATCTCCCTACGACACAGGACAGGAATACGCATCTTGCATCATCCCCCAGCTATAGCCAAGCCCGTGAGAAATAAGCCACCGGGGCAGGATGCGGCTGTCGCTTCGCTTCCAGTTATCCGTGTGCCCACCGACTGCTTTCCTCTGGGTATTACAGCGGTGTGTTTACCAAAGACCACAGAACTCTGTGGATTTGCTGAAAGAAACCTCACAGTGAGAAAGGGAAAGCAATCACAGATAATACTCCAGAAATCATCAGATTACAGCACATTCTCTTGACTCACATCTGTTGAGTAAATACGTGTTTTGTGCCCACCAGTCTCATTTACTTCCCTCTCGCAGTCAGCCACCGTCTTCCTCTCCAGTGGACTGTTCCAAGGCTGTATATGGGCCAAAAGGATTATTTCCAACGGAGTCAAACTGAAACCCGAGTTTCAGTTGGATCTTCCAACGCTAAGTGAATGCAATAACTTTCCCAATATTGACACGTAGTTATGTACATTTATCTTTCTCTTGGGGCAGATGCAAGGCATGGGCAGCACCTCCTTAAAATCACAGAATCATTACAGCTGGAAAGACCACTAACATCACCTAGTCCAGCCATCAACTCATCGCCTCCATGCCACTAAATCACGTCACTCAATGCAACATCTACCCTTTTCTTCAACACCTCTGAGGATGGTGATTCCACATCCTCCTGGGCAGCCTGTTTCAACACCTCATCCCTCTTTCTGAGAAGAAATTTTTCCTAATGTTCAACCTAATATGCAACCTTGCTGCAGGCATCTTGCTGCAGCACAGCGGCTCTCAGTCGGGGCTGGAAATCATGACTTTCAGCTCAGCGTTGGGTCGGGTTCAACAAAGTGCCAAGAACCTGTTTCGGGTTTAATTCTGCATAACACAGAGACGATGGCGTGGACCGTTTTTTGGTTTGAGTTCTGTTCTACTGCCACACAGTGATAATTGTTTATCAGTAAATTATCCTGCAACACCTACATTTCTGCCTACAGAAAAAGGACCAGACCAGCCACCTGCTGTAACAGTTTGTCACCACAGAGCCTCGGGTTAGACGCTTGACAGAAGCCATGTAGAAAAGCCTGGAGCGAGCAATTATAATAATAACTCTCCCCACAAGAAAGCTTAATTACTCAGTCAGGAGGGAAGCTGGATGCCCCCGCAGGCAGGGTGCGTGACCCTGTGCAAGCGGCCCCATGCGCTGCGGGATGGACAGACACTGGAGCACGTGGCACGGATGGACACCACGCACCTGCAGGGTGCCAGCACAATGTCCCCCGGCGGCATGCATCAGTGACAATTACCATCCTTACCCTGGCGCCTTCTGGGGCCGCGAGGCAACACACGTGCACTGCACCCTGCTCAGGAACTCGCAGCTTTTCCCACCTGCCCCGACAGGCACGTTAGGACACCGCAATATGCACTGAGCAGGGGGAGGAACGTGTTGCAACAAATGTTGTGTTTCAGCAAGGTGCGCTGAGGTAGGGGAGCTTTGTTATTTACCTGCTTACTGCTCTTTGGAATAAATGCATTGCAGAACAGGCAAATTTCCAGTTTCTTGAAAACTGATATGAAAATATAAAAACAGTCTGATGGGGATAGGTCCCTGCAGGAGCCAAGACACTCTGGGAAAATGCCCAAGGTCTCTCAGCAGCTCTTGAGTTTCATCCAAGCCCCAGAAGCAGACGAGTGATATTTTGGACCCGTGGGCCGGTTCCGTCTCAGCTCAGCTCACCAGTCTCAGGGTCAGATCTGTTCCAGACAGACAGAGCAGATATTTCTCAGCCCTGTCCTGAATAGCTGCATAAAAGCTGACCTGTTAAACCATATCAGTAATTCTGAAAACAACTCATTCAGCAATCAGAGGCGGCATGTACCTTCATATTTTAATACAATGCACTGAAGCTCAAGATGTTGAAAAAAGAAGAATTTTGTGTTTGTTCAAAACACGCACATACATGCACGACATCAAGATTCTCATCGCACGTTCAGCGGGCACGCCTGAGCCTTCCCGCATGTTTCTGTGCCAGTCTTGTGAGCAGCACACTCATCCCTAGCGCCCGGCACTTCTTCCTTTTTCATGTGCGTACATAAGCCCTGGTGGGGAGGAAACAAAACCAAAATTGCTTTTCTTCCCACTGTGTGCTCAGGGCACATCCCTGTAACCGTTGCTCAGGACAGCTCTTTTATGGTAGGAGGTGCTGCTGTGATTGACACACATTCCACCAGTAGAGTGCACACCAGGTAAACCTACAGTGCACCAGAAATTACAGAAATTATCCACATACATGCATCTGGCCGGGTGTTTTCCCCATAACACCCCACACAACCAAGCTGAAGGTCCCCATGCACCCTGCAGGGCTGTCCCAGATAGAAACACACTTTCTGCCAGCACCCAGGCAGCCCCAAGGGCAGCCACTCCTTAGCAAAAGCCTTCAGCCACCTCTTACCAGTGCAATCGCAGGCCATGCTGTCCCACAGTTTTCTCTTTGGTCTCGTACTATACACACTTCTTGAGCACAGACTGCTTGAAAAGCATTCAGTCTATGAAGAATGCCTAGCTACAGCAGGTCTCCACCACCACTAGAAAGTTTACCGTTGTCCAAAGATTATGCTTACCTTTCTCTTCTCCTTCCTCCTCTCTTTGATTCTTTGGTTCATTATCTGTCTTTTTTTTTCCCCCCTCATTTCATTACTGATATTAACTTCAGCTATCCTGCACAGATCCGGGTATGAGGACCTTGAACAATGAGCCCTTAAATTTCTGCATACCTCCCTGCTACGCGCCCCATTTTCTGAAGGCAGAGCTGCGCAGCCATCAGGGGAACGCCGCAGACAGCACTATTTACTCTCCTAGAAAGATCCCCGTTCTGGTGTGAATCTATGCATCTGCCTTGATTAAATTATCACATTCTACAATTTCTTTCGGTATCCATAGCTATTTATATTACCTTCCAAAAAATAATTATTTGGAACCAGTTTAGCCTGTACATGAATTCTGCCTTTGTTTAAAACACATTGTACATATGTATATATTTAGACCATCATTAAATATTTAAGAGGCTGTCTTCAAACTTCAGCAGCACTGCTTGCTTGCTTAACCCTTTGTGAAATGGAAAGTTCAAAGCTGAAGTCCTCCTGAGCAGGAATTTGGGAAGTCCGACGGTTTCAGTGCTAGCGGCAAAGTCCGACTCTGACGGACACAAAGGCACCGTGGAGAAACCAGAGGTTTTCTTTGTTTTCCTCTAAGTTCTGTTTTCTAGTAGTCTAATCATCATAATGCAATTCATTTTGGTCTGCTTTATCTGCTGAGATGCATAACTGGGATGCAAATTAATTAGCTGTAACATACAAACAGATCTTTCAGTACAATTCAGGGACAAAGAGCCTAACACACACACGCCGTCCTCACCCTCCCTGCAATGAAAGAAGATGCTTTTGCATTTCCCACAGGTAAGGAGGGCACCTTTCTTGGCTCTGTCACATTCCCAGAGAGGAAGGAATACATCCTGCAGACACATGGACCTTGCCCAGTCTCAACACTGAACACTGTGCAGTAGATAGAACTCCACAACGAGTAACTTACAACGCGCGCTGCACCGAGGGTAACGGAACGTACCTCACCCTGCTGACATGAGATCACCGTGTTTTAGAATCTGACCACCTGGTCAACCCAGCTCAGTAAGCGCTGACTCTCACATCGAGCCAGCACGTCAGGGCCAGCACTCCATGGAGACGGCATCGATGCTCACCTCAGCCCCGGAAAGGGGCCAGGAGCAGCAGGGTGCCATGTGGCCCTCCCAGTCCTACATGGATATGCAATTATGTGCATCATGGAGAAGGCACTTATCCTTTTTCTCATTAAAACCTCAAGGACGCATTGTTAGACCCGAGGTGAAAAAGCCCCACGAAAGCACCCTGCAGCATCCTCAAGGCCCACAAAGTTTACTCAGATCAGTGGAGGTCCAGCTTAGAGACATTTCCAAGCACCACAGCCCACCCTGCTAACGGTCAGGTGTTGGCTAGGCTGAGCAAAGTCCCTCACAACGCTCACATTCAAGCCTTCTGCCCGGCAGAGCAGTTACCTGCCCTCGGGATGTGACCTTGTTGGGTTTATGGAGCCAGCAGAACTCCAGGTGGGGTCAGTGCCCTAAGGGAGAAGCAGCACCGAGCATCAGCAGACGGCATGCATGGCTGCCGGCCGGCACTGAGCAGCACAGGGCACAGCACCACCGAGGGGCTCTCTCACCAGACATGAGGCCAAGGGGCTTCAGTAACTGCTCGGCACGGCGTCTGAGCACCGGGAGCTCAGCCTGCCTCAGCTCTTCGTGTCATCTCATTTTCTGGTGATCATCTTTTTTCACTTCCTGTCTTACCCGGCGGCGCTGCGAGGGAATGCTGAAGCCACCACCAGCACGGTACGGCCGTGTGCCAGCAGGCAGCACGCTGCGTGCGTGAGCGGCGCGGCACACCTCTGGGGGCTGTGTGTACACCCAGCCTTGAGAAACAGGCAGCGAAGGGCAGAGCTTGTGAGGAGAGCTGTATCTTGTATTAGGCCAAATGCTAATGGGGGGGAAAAAAAAGTTCTTACTCGTGTCAAACAACGGCTGGAGTTTGTTTTTGTGACAACCAGACAACGTGGAGCACAGCAAATAATGCAGACTTTTTGTAGCTCTCGGTTGGCTCAGACTGCTCCTCCTCTGCCAAACAGCAGCGCAACCTGAAGGCCACTGTCCCAGCTCTGCCCTCCCAGTGCCACCCCCAGGGAGACCCACGGGACCCCTGTCACCAACAGCGTGACTTCAGCTCAGCATCTCCACGCTGCTTCTGCTCTTCACTCTGCATCCCCACTGGGTTTTTTCCACGTGTGCATCATTCCATCCCCAACCACCAAAAGCTTTCCATCTGCAAGTGGCACTAAACGTCTGCCCAGCATTTTGCTTTATGCCTCCCAGCTCCGGGGCAGATTTACCCCACATTTTGGTGCTCCCAAACCAGTCCCTCCCAGCCCCTGTGGCCACTTTCGGTGGGAAGCAGGCGCCCAACGAGAAGTTCTGCTCAGCACTGATGCTATGGGAGTTTCTCCACCACTCCTCTCCAGGAGTGTTTCCACCCACGCTCACAGTGCATTGCAAAGCCCTTCCCGCAGCCCCACCATGCGCCGCTGGCTGCACGGCGCAACGCCGCTCCGCTCAATTCAGCGTCTGCCTCTTGCAACGTGGAAACTGTTCTCATGGAAAACTTCACATGCATCCACTCTGCAGGCAGCGTGGTGCCGGTCAGCATTTAGATCAGCTGCACACAGCTTGATCAGCACTGCAGCGCTGGAGGTACTTCCCAAGAAGCGATTTTCCCAGCAGCTCTAAGCACAAACCTGAAAAGCATTTGGGAAGGTAACGGCACAGCGATCCGGCACTGCCGGCACACAGGAATGACTATCAGGGGCAGCCAGGACACGGAGCGCTAAACACAAACCGCGTCCACAGCGCTCGCGCTTCCTCACACACAGATGTATGCACTCGCACACAGGGCACCAGCACAGCGCTTCCCTTCCCTCCTTTCTGCCCGGCGTTGTCAGCTCCAGCCAAGAGCTGCGAGGCTGCGACACCCGGCAGCAACCGGCCCGGCAGTGCCCCACGGCACACAGCGCGAGCCCTTGGCCTCCAACTCTCTCAGCTCCAGGGCTGGGCTGCGAGAGGGCTCTGCCCGGGGAGTGCCAGGAGCACAGCATCCCCAGCAGCACCTCTGCTGCCCAAGGGCCAGGGGCACTCTGCTAGGCACCGTCCTCCCGTCATCACCACGCAGAGCAGCCACGGACACAATGACCCACCCGCGGGACTGCGGCTTCAGCGCTCACTTACTTCTCGTATTCGGTGTTGTCTCTATCGCAGCGCGAATCCTTGTGCTTTTGCCAGTCTTTGCCGTGCTTGCAGGTGGTCAGGAGGACAACGTCCTCCCCGTTGTGGACGTGATATAAGGCATTCCTGGTGTCTGACCCTATCCCTGTCAGGTACCTTTTCCCCTTGAATACCAACATGTACTTCCTGAGAGGAGGGATGGTGTTAAACCTCAAAAATCCCTTCTCCCCTCCTGTCCTAGGGTGATCCTTAGAAAAGAGCGGAATAGAAACATCAAAATTGGGTCTGAAGTTCTCGGTGCTGATGCTGGCTTTGGCCAGCATGGCCTGCCCGATGTCGAAGCCCACGTCCTCGGTGTAGTCGGGCCAGGTGCCGGAATATAAATTAAAAATCAAGTGATTTCTCCCGTTGTTCCACAAGTGGAGGCTCTGCACTTTGGAGCGGAGGTTGTGCACGTACTGCGGGGAGAGCTGGTCCCGGTCCAGCGTGTCCAGGCTGAGCACGAACAGACACGCCTGGCTGGGGTCGGAGGTGTAGAAGCGGGAGCCCTCGATGGCCGCCAGGACGTTCTGGTAGCTCTCGGCGATCTTCTCCCCCTTCTGCTGCGGGTACACGTAGACCTTGAAGCCGTTTTTCTGGCAAAGGGCGAAGTCGAAGCAGGACTCCATGCGGCAGCGGCGCCCGCGGTAGAGGCC